>NC_051155.1:105090892-105139861 GCF_013339745.2 Dermacentor silvarum | reverse complement strand
GAAACCACGACATTTCCACTGAATAGCTCGAATTGCCGAAAGGCGAGGAGCTCGAGGAGGGCACCGCCATAGTGAAAGAGACGAGTTAGGGGTCGTCCTCCATCGCCTGGGCCGGCACCAGGACCGGTCCGGTACTGGAGGAGCAGGAGAGGGAGGAAATGAGTACCAGGTTGAAGGGGGTGGTAGCGGTCCCAGCGAGTTTGCGGCGGCGCTGGGTGGCGTGGGAGACGCCTGAGCACGAGCGCGACTTTTGAACCTGAATTGAGAGCACGCCCATATCTGGACGGCCTTGAGAACCTCAGCTGTAATTTTTGGCACGATGGTCTCTCCGATGCGTTGAATGAGCAGATCGGTTAGGGCTCGTAGTGCACGCTCCATGGTAAGGCTGTGTTGTTCGAGACCCGTGAGACGGTCTTGAATGGGAAGAGTAGTATCGATCGGAGGAAGGTCATCCAGGGGGACCTGAATTGGGGGAAGGGCCGAGGAGGGATCTTGCCGAGACCGCGGCGGCGACTGCCCGAGTTTGCGGGTGCTCCTGGGAGGGAGGCCCGGGGGTGAGAGAACTGGGGTTGGGATGGGGGGAAACGGCCACTGAGGCAAGTGGAAGGGCCGACTTGGGTTGGGGGGGAAGGAGTTGGGAGCGAAGGGACTCGAGTTGCTTGGCCAGAGCAGCGACCTGGCGCTGAAGCTCGGAGTTCTGCCACTGGAGAGTAAGTTCAAGCGGGGTGGGGGCAGCGGAGGGAATAGAGGGGAGAGGCCTGGAGGCAACCCCTGCCCAGCTACTCACCTGAGGTGGAGCCGCGAGTGGCGGAAGGTGTTCCGGAGTAGCCGGTGGCGGGGCCTTGGACCGGGAGCCGGACTTGGGTTGAGTCAAGGGCGCGTGGCCTTGATGGGGAGTACGAAGTGGTGGCGATTCCGGGTGTGAGGAGACCGGCTGGGAGGGCTTGATAGGCTTACGGTACTTGCCGGGGCAGCGCCGTGCCCCGCTTTCGTGCGGCCCGGTGCACAGGATGCAGCAGGGTTGGCAGTCATGTTGAGCAAGGCCCTCAGGCGTGGTAGGCACCTGGAAGCCCCAGCGGGAGCAGAAGCCCGGTTTGGGGCTGGGGCAAGCCGTGGCCCTTTGGCCAATGGTGCCGCAGCAAGAACATACAGGAACCGTCTTCTTATAGAGGCGGACGTAGGCCACCTGGCAGCGGTAGAAGATGAAACGCGGGACCTTCGGGCCCTCGAAGGTCACAACCGCCACGTTGGAGTCCCCGAGTTTGCGGGCCGCGAGGATAGTGCCTTTTGGCCACTCCAGATTCGGTTTGATGCTCGAGGACGATGCAGCCGGGTCGATGTCGATGACGCCGCGGCAGATGTCCCCAGACGCCTTGGCGTGGCCCCGAAACGGGAGCTGCTGGTCCCCTACGGGTAGCATGATGTCACCAAGGAGTCGTTGAGCAATAGGGATCGAGGTGAGGCTGCACACCAGCCCATTTTGGTCCCACACTGGCCACATGTGGAGGTCGGCAGCCGAGCAGTCCCCAGAAAGGCACGCACCACGTCACCAGCGCGTTCCGATGGGAGCACCGTCTGAGGTCAAATGAGGCACGCGGTTTGAGCACAACGATGAGGTCGTCACGTCCTATGCGGGGCGTGTATCGCGGCCGCCAAGCAGGCTTACGTGGCGCATGAGGAGGAGACGAGTTGGGAGCACCTCCTGGGAGAAGGTGCGTCGACATTCCCGCAACCGCCGGTTGCGAGGCAGCAGGCGTCCCCTTGAGCTTGGGCGTCTTGGGAGGGGACTTGCGTTGCTTGCGTTGCCAAAGTTGGATCATATCTTCAAGATACTCATGTTCGGTAGGGACATCCTGGTCCGCCGGGGTGACATCCATGGTAACCAGTCGATGATTGGCGGGATCGTAGCCCGTAACCGGGGTTGAAGCCGCCATCGCCGGGGAGGAAGCCCGGCGAGGCCCGTCGGCGCGCCGCAGCTGTTAGGCTAAGCGCCCCCGAACGCTGGGAGAATCTCCAAAGGGCCCGGAATTGGAGAAAAATGGTCCCCCCGTGACGAAAGTGGGGTCCAAATGGAGCCCTGGGCTTGCAGAAGACGATGGTGCCAAGCTTACGGGGATCTGTGGTGATGGACTGCAGTAGCCAAGGGGCATCTGCGGAGCTGAGGCGAAGTGCGTCCGTCGCCGCCGAACGCCCGCCTCCGTCCCCTTGCGCTTGACGCAGCGGAAGCAACGCCTGCGCGCCTAAAGCTTCCTGCGTTTTTCTACGCGGAGCATTCCAGAACAGTGGGGTATGACGTGTTGCACAGGAGGCAGGGACGCGTGTACGGTGACCTCACTTCCGTTGATAGAGCTGCTGCATGGGGCGGGGTTAGCTCCAGAGATCGCGATTCACGTGGATGATGACGTCTTGCAGATGAGCTGGCTTGGTTGAAGGTGCCTTCCTCCCTCGCCTCAACTTGAATTCGTAGTGTAATGAAACAGAGGCGCCCTGTGTATGTGCCGACTGAAGAGGAAGACGAAGGACCGTGCCGTGCTACGAACAGCACTTGCAGTGCTTACCTCTACGTAGCGTTCTTGCAACGTTATCGAAGACAATAAACCTCGTCGCATTTGGTGAGGTTGCTGAGATACTTCGCCTCGTCCTGGAGCTCCGCACTCGAACCCTGCCAACACCAACACGATCACCCTGCACTATGCCCGATCCAGCCACTTCGTAGCCTGCACCACCGGCTACCATTGTCGTCTGCGCCTGCGTCGCTCTTCATCGCGACCCACCCATTTTCAGTGGGACCGCCGAACTTGAAGTGGAAGACTGGCTCTCATCGTACGAACGTGTAAGTGCCCATAACAAATGGGATGACCAGTCTAAGCTGTACCACGTGTCTTTCTACCTCTCCGACGTAGCCAAACTGTGGTTCTTCAACCACGAATCAGACTTATCAAGCTGGTCAGCATTTAAGACCCTTTTTGCCGAAGTGTCTGATCGCCCCGCTGTGCGTAAGCTACGCGCTGAACAGCGTCTGCGCCAGCGCGCACAGCAGCCTGGAGAGACATTCACCAGCTACATCGAGGATGTACTCGATTTGTGCAAGCGTGTAAATCTCACCATCATGACAAGATCAAGCATATCCTCAACGGCATAGAGGACGGCGCATTCCAGATGCTGCTGGCAAAAAGCCCAACGAGCGTATCCGTCCTTAGTAACTTATGTCAGAGCTTTGACGAGCTGCGCCGCCAACGTTCCATCGCTCGCCAGAACATTCAGCACACCGATTCCGTCTCGAGCATTGCGGTTTCTGCCAACCTTCTGCCAAACTCGACCCTATCGCAACATATCAAAGATTTTATTCGTGAAGGGGTGGCCAGGCAGCTCTCGCTGCTGCCTCACAGCGACGCACCTTCGGTAACTTTGACTCCAACGCTACATCAAGCCATCCGGAATCAGATATCAGAAGTGCTTCCTGCAGCTCCTACAACCTCACCACCCAATCCTATCAGCGTGCCGCTGCCCTATCCCGACTTTCCCAATCACCCTACGTCGCTGCCGCTCAGTTACGCAGCCGTGGTTGCACGGCCTCCTCCGCTGCCAGCTTCCTTTTCATCGCCCATGCATCCGGCTTCATTTCCAATTGCCCGACCGTCACCGCCGTTTTTTCGTCCAACCGCGACGTGGCGCACTCAAGACAACCGGCCTATCTGCTTCGCCTGCGGCATTGCTGGCCATGTGGCGTGCTTCTGTCGCCACCGCGCGCCAACAACGCCTACCACCTTTGAAACACCCACCTACGCACCACAACACGCGGCCGTGTCTCCATTTTCACCGAGACGTCTTGAAACTGATCGCCGATCAGAAACTCGTTCCCCTTCACCTCGTCGGCGTTCGATTTCACCCCTGCGTCGTGGAGTTCCCACTGAAGCGGGAAAGTGACTTTTGCAGTTCCTGAGGCAAGAACTGCAAATACATCGACGTTCTCAAGACCTCCATCTTCGCCGCAAAATGTTATTACCGTTTTTGTAGAGGGAGTACCCGCAGTTGCGCTAGTCGATACCGGCGCCGCCGTTTCCGGCATTCGCGAGAACCTTTGTCGCAAACTCCGAAAAGTGACTACAGCTCCCTATGGCCTGGTGCTTGCCTCTGCCAGCGCGCAGTGAATTCACACCCTTCAGCTGTATGCACGGCCCGTGTCGTCATCAACGAAGTTCTTGTACATAATTCAGTGTTTCGTGCTATCATCGTGCTCTCCCGACCTCATCCTTGGTTGGGATTTTCTGTCACGTCATCATGCTGCCATTGACTGTTCGTGTGGAGTAGTGTCGCTTTTACCACTATGTGAATCACTGCTGACCGGCTCTCCTCACGTTGCCGATAAACTCATTGTTGATGCCGACACAATCATACCCCCTGAGTCGTCGATGGCTGTTGTCCTGTCGTCTGCTGCCGACTCTGACGCCACTGTAGTGTTCACGCCGTCCGATGTCTTTGCTTAGCGCAAGGGCATCGTTCTTCCGTTTGCCGTGCTCACTATAACATCTGGGTCAACTGTTATGCTGGTCACCAACTACTACCAGTACCCGATCAGCCTACTGCGTGGAGAGACCCTAGGATACTGGCAGGCGATCGACTACGTTGACGATCTCGATGTTCCTACCGACTCCCACCGTTGTTACGTTGACGCCATCGCTTCTGTCTCAGACTCATCGTCTTCAGTGTGTTTTGACAACGCCATCGACCATGCTTTTCCCCCATCTCATTGCCGCCAACTTCTCGCTCTCCTTCACAAGTTTCTTTCTTCTTTCGACTTCCATCAGACGTGATTGGGCCGTGCCACCGGTGTTTCTCACACCCTCAACACCGGTTCCCACTCCCCCTTGCGACAGCACCCATATTGTGTAACGGCCAAAGAGCGACGAGTCATCACGGAGCAAGTCGACGACAAACTCAAACGTGAAGTCAGCCGTCCTTCTCAAAGTCCTTGGTCTTCACCTGTCGTATTGGTAAGAAAGAAAGATGGGTCCATTCGTTTTTGTCGACTACAGACGTATAAACAAGATAACAAGAAAAGACGTTTATCCACTGCCTCGAATCGATGACCCTCTCGACTGCTTGCAAGGCGCAGAATATTTCACTTCCTTGGATCTGCGCTCCGGGTACTGGCAAGTTCCAATGGCCGAACCTGACCGTCCGAAAACTGCATTTGTTACACCCGATGGCCTCTACGAGTTTAACGTCATGCCCTTCGGGTTGTGCAACGCGCCTGCTACTTTTGAGCGTATGATCTATACCATCCTTCGTGGCCACAAATGGAAGACATGTCTATGTTACCTCGACGACATCGTCGTCTTCTCAACCGATTTTCCGACACACCTCGCTCGCTTGCATGACGTTCTGACCTATCCCTCCCTCCCGCGCTGCCTGCCGGCTTTCTTCCTTTCGCGTGGGAGATGGAGTCCCCAGTTCCCCTTGCGCCCGGTTGCAAAATACGCATTTAGTGCAGCAGCTAACCGTCGCCTCCCGTTCCTCCCTCCCTCCCTCCCTCCCATACCCCCACAGCTTTTCGTGCGACGAAATAAGTCGTGTTTGCTCTCCGCCGTGTGTTCGCTCTCCGTGAAAGCGCGCGAGGGACGCGCGCTTTCACAGAGAGCGAACTCGCGCATACAGCATACGGCACACGACGACGATTTTATCGCCCTTGGACTTTATACAGAATCTCACGGCGACGCCGACGCCAACGGCAGAAATCTGCTTGGAGTGTCCACATAATTGCTATAGCAATAAAAATAAAACACGTTTATTTGTTAGCGATCCTTCCGTAGTGTTCGCTGATTGTGAGGTGCAATTTCTGAACGCAAGATTGTGAGGACAGGGTTTTTGGATGGCTTCTGAGCGTTATGACGTCTTTTTGTTCATTGACACAGTGATGGGGATTCCGCACCGCTGGACGACGCGCACAAAGGTCGGCGCCATGAAAGACGATGAAGCGCGTAACCTGCTCGTTCTTCATCTGGCCCGCCAATAAAGGGACGCGTCTATTTTTTGAAGCCTCAGTCTTCAGCCTACGTTACATCTTTCTGGTGGAGGTGCTGGGTACATGATACCGCTTCCAAATCGAACCCCGTCTACAAGCCCAGCATGAAGTCCGGTCGAGCTGACTCCAGCTCACGTACGGACAAGTCGTCGACTGCAAGGACTACCACCTGAGCACGAGCCTCTATCCCACCGTGTCAGAAGGATAAGTACATCAGTTCCTTCTTCCTCAGCTGCACCGACCGAGGTCGTGCTTAACCAAATGTGAATACCCAAATCCTTCCATGGGGACACCTTCGAGGATGTTGAAGACTCGCTCGATCACTTTGAGCGCGTCGCCGAATACAACGGCTGGACTCCGGAGCGTATGATACGCAACGCCTACTTTGCCCTCGAGGACTATGCGCGGACATGGTTTGAGAACCGTGAAGCAGCCCTATCGACTAGGGACGAATTCCGACGGCAGCTAATCAGCACATATGCAAGCCTCATTCGCAAGGAGCGAGCCAAATCTGCAATTCAGGCGAGAGTACAGCGGCCGAACGAAAGCGTCGCTATGTTTGTCGAAGGTATGTGCCGACTCTTCTGACGCGCGGATCCGTCCATGCCGGACGAAAAGAAGCTCAGGAACTTAATGCGTGGTGTCAAGCAAGAATTATTCGGAGGCCTGATACGCAACCCACCAAAGGCCGTTGCAGAGTTTCTCGCTGAAGCCATATCAATGGAAAAGGCACTGCAGCAGCGAACAAGGCAGTACAATAGCGACGTGTATACCTTATCGCTTGACCCTCTCGCTGTACCCTTTGACAATACCGACGCCTTGCGGGAGCTCATTAGGCTTGTTGTTTGAGAAGAGCTGCAAAACCTTCAGGTGGCTACGGCATCGGTACCGCGACTCGATCTGGCTGAGGTCGTCCGGGAGAAAATCAGGCAGGCAGTCTAAGTCCCAGAGCGAAGCGAGACACTACAGCATGAGGTACGGCAGAAACAGCCTCGCGTGTCGTATGCGGAAGCTGCGCGAAGTTCTTTGTCCCTGATTTTTCATAGTGTGATTGATGCCCCGGAAGTTCATGGTGTGCGCGCCGTCCAGCGGTGTGGAAGCCCCACCACGGTGTCAATATGTGCCATCTTTCATCCAATAAAATTCAGTTGTGAGGTTGCGCGCGTCCTGTCCACTTCTAGTCCTGTCCACAACTTGCCGCTCTACTGCGTAGGAGGGTGTTGGTGTTAGGGGAGCGAAAGGTTAGGAAGCGTTTAGAATACTAAGCAGGAGCCTTAGGTGTTGGAGGCGGCGTGTGTTTGATTTTAGAAGAGCCGGTCAGCCCTTTAGTGCTCGAGTAACTAAACAATTGAGCTGAAAGAATTACTTGAGTAGCGCAGCAGCAGCGCACAGAGTAATTTTTAAGGTGTTATGGTGAAACGCAGTCTGGGGGCAATGGATCGGGTAGTTGGAAGGCAGCGGCTTGGTCTCTCAAGGGACATTAGCTTCAGGCGTTCGGCGTAGGCGCAGTCACGGCGTTATGCAGAAGTGTCGCGACCCTGTGTAGGGGAGGCCCAGAAAAAAGTATTCTGGCGTCTCTAACTTTGATATGTGTCGGTGGGGGTCTTTAAAAGAAAAAAAAGAAAAAACAAAGAAAGGATGTACGAAAGAAATAAAGAAAAAACTTGCCATCCCGGTCCTGCGAAAGTGATGCCCAGTGAACATAATGAAAACCATCACCACAACTGCTGAGGGGGGTATGCAATTCTTTATGGCTTTATAGTAATGGTTGTAATACTACGTTAGAGTAATGGGAGTAATAGGAGTAATGGCAATTTTGACAACACGCCGCCGCCCATAGCGGTGCTGCAACAACATTGAATTCAGTTGCTAGGCTGCTTATTTTATGCAGCAAAGGCTGGGGGCATCAAACCCCATGTCGCAAGCTGGCGTCGCCGCGACTGTTCCCGCAAGTTATCTTCCCGCAAATAATGGGGGTTACGCTACGTGCTTCGCATTCTATCACGAGAGCCTGATTATCATGTGCTTCCGATGCCTTTTTGAGCTTGTTCTTTATTAAAACGTATGTGGTTGTGTGTGTTGTATGCGTGATTGTAAAGAATGTACGCCCTGTTCGCTGCACTTTGCTAAGTGATTGTAGCCTCGGCCGTAATGTGGAGGCTAGTGCATTTGAGAACTTAGTAGTAAGAAGATGAGTTGTCGTTGTGATCTTAGGGCGGGGTTGGAGGACGTCGGCTCGCTCAAGTTTGTTTGCATCTGTGTAGGCTTCTGGTAGGGTAATGTTCGGGTCGTTCCTGTTTGATGGGGTTTCTTTAGGGTGATCGAGTCTACCTATGCAGTCCTAGTTTTCAACGCAAATGCAGCGTACGTAGTCGTGTAGCTTGACCTTTAAAGATACCTTGTCCGCAACGTCTGGGATGATGGCTTGTATATTCTAGGTACATACAGTTGTTTGTCAAAACGTTTTATATAAATCGTTGTCTTTAGTGTCCCATTGTCAATATATGAGTCCAAAAAGTTTACGTGCTGAGATGAAGATTCTGATGTGAATTTTGTTGTTAGGTGAAATAATTTAGGAATGCTACAAATCTATCTAGGCTGTCCTGACCATATTAGAATTATGTCGTCGATGTATCGTGGGTATGTGCGGGGCTTGTCGGTGTAGCGAGATAGGAAATCGTTTTCTAGAGTATCATCCGTATCATCCCGTAGGCTGATACAAAGGGTGTACCCATACTTGACCCGTCTATTTGTATGTAGTTAAAGTCCTCAAATTTGAACCAGTGAAATGTTTGAACTAATTCAAGAAGAGACAAGTCGACTTCGATAGAGTGTTGTGCATTGCGTTTGGACAGCGTTTACTTCATAGAAGATAAACTATCAGGGACTGGAATGTTGTACAGGGCCGTAACGTGTAGAGTTGCGAGAAATGTGTTTTGCTGTAGTGTGGCTTTAGCGGCAATGTCTTGCATACTTCTCAGTAGGTGAGGGATATCTTGTACAAATGATGAAAGTGTTTCGGGTAAATCACAATGTATGTTAAGAAATGAGGGGAGGTGCTGTGTCAGGGTGTTGTTTAGCAGGCTAACATAGTAGTTCAGGCCGATCTCTGTTTTTCTCTCATAATAATCTTTATGTCGCTCTCTAGATATTGTGGTTAGTTCGTGCAGTAATAGAGTGTACTAGATTGGGGAAGTGGGTCCAATGAAAGCTCCCCGCTGAGGCTTTTTTTTATTGAAAAGTTGGTGGCGCCACCATCGCTTTCTCCTGAATGAGCGGCCCTGCGCCCAGCCGGACGCTTGTCGCGTCGGAGACCCAACCGCAGCTGCAGGGAGCTTTCACAGGCGGATGCTCGGTGGCGGCAACACTGGTGTTTATCCCCACCGATATTTTGTAAATCAATTGGAAAAACAGCGGCGGAACAAATGCAAACGACGCAACAACGACGGTGCGTCGAGCATACGACAGCTACTCAGCCCTTGAGCTCGCCTCAGCCAATGAGCGCTGCCGAAACAGCCGGAGCCAACGTTTATTGGCAAGAGTTTCAGAATAAGGCGACGGCAGCTCCGCCACAATTTCCACGTTTCTTGCTTCACCCTCGGCGCTCACCAAGGCGTCCGCTGGACCCATTCCCCCAATCTAGTACACTTTAGTAGTACTTATTGTTCGGCTAGTGGGTGCATGTCGAACAATAGTGAATATAGTGCCAGGAACACGATCACAGATAGTAAATACCATAAAGACCGGATGAGTGCTTTTCCTTTGTTTGTCTCCTTCCCTCTCTTAATCACATTTATGGCGCCATATTCATTTGTGGTTGTTCTTCATGAAATAGTATTCAGATAACCTAAATCACCTCTATGACGTTCTTTCTTTGCTTTTATCAGTACATACGCTCACACGCAACATGATTTGTAACACCATATGCGTCTATTACTTCTTTCTTCCCTAGCGAAAATGATGGGTGCTTTTTTCCCCCTCTGAGTTAAACGAGGAACATGGTGGTACCACTGATTGGAACGGCATTCAGTTCCCATAATTTTCTTGTGATGGCGCTGCCATACAGTCTCGGAGACCATTTCGATATTGAGATCCGGTGTTGCACTTCAAATTGCGCACGATAGTACATTTGTATAACTGCCTTATTTGTTGCGAAACTGCAGTTTCGCAACACTGCACTTTAATTCCTTTAGGATTCACGTAATGCGAAAAATGCTTAGACAAAATTATTCACTCGTTTCAAAATCTTTTTATTCATTCGATAGCGAGGATAGCTCAAGCCTCACCCTTTGCAAAATTAAACAAACAGTGCCCGCAGCTTCAGAAAAAGCTGTCGAGGAACCATTTTATCCCAACCAAGGTGATAGCGACGTCGTCTGTGAATATCTTGTGCTTATTAGCACATTCCTGCAAAGAAGAAAAAGTTATTCTTTCCTTAGCCAAGTTCAGTTAGCACTGACTAGATTTTGCTGGTGCGTTTTATTGGCTAAACTATTAAAACGGCTCGTACACAGCAAGAAAACAATATAGCGCAAGAGTTTCCTTTCAGTTTCTCTACACAGCTAAATGTTAATATGGACGTCATTGTAGTATAGAGTGTACATGAATCAGCGAAAAAGATATTTAAAATTAAACTGATATATTTTATGGGCTTAGTTCGGTCTATTCTGGCGGCACTACACGTACATTTTTTATGCATTTGAGAAGTGAGCTTTTCCATGTGACTTGGCGTCATGTGTATGTCAAGGATCACGTTTATCTTGATCGAGTAGACTCAGAGCAAAGTATATATACTGGGATAACGTCCTGTACCAAAGATAGGCGACAGTTGCGCATGCGTGAACGCTGCTGCGTTCTTTATGTAACGCTGTGTGCGTGTTGCATACAGTCATACAAATTATGGAGGCATGCATAATTAGTAGTATAGCGTTTAGGGTAATGCGATATTTGCTTTGCGTTCTTCTGGAACGTATATACAATATGTATATACGATATACATTATATACACGGGGTGACCTTTATTAAGCTTTACAGAATTTTTTTAGAAATTGCCTGAGGCAGATAGCATAATTCTTGTCCTTGAATTCGTTCAATGCAAGAGACATACCTTACTAGCACGAGAAATTGAAATACATCTTCAACTTATTAACAGGAATCCAACAATTACTTTCTAAATAACTCCTTTACAGCACGTGTCGCAATTTACTAACTATAGTCTGTGATATTGCATGACGTATCCACTAGAATTTAATTTCCAGGATGATGTCAGTTTCGAGGGATTGAAAGTGTGCAGGTGTGGTATGAAATACATGAGCCTTCAAGTTATTGTGTTCGTTTGTAGCATAGAAAAGTTGTTTGTTAAAAAAGTTAGTACAACAGCACTGCATTTTTACGGTGAGTGTGATGGCGCATATGTACGAACTGTTGGCATTCGCGAATTTATTCCAAGTGGATACGCCTTACAAACACACCGGCTGAAATTCGCAAATTGTAATATGTGGCATAAAATAATTAGTTATGAAGTTAATTGCTGCTTTTCCGCTAATTAGTTGAATATGTGTTTCTATTTTTCTTGCCAGTAATGCCTGTCTCTTGCAGTGACGCAGCTCAAGAACAGGAATTTTGCTACATGCCACAGGCGATTTTCAAAAATTTCGTATAGCTTCAAAATGATCACATGTAGCATAGCACGTATATATAGCGCATCTATAGAGTCCTTCTATAGAAACCCGATTCCGATTTCTGCACCCCGAAGAAAACTTATGAAAAACGGGTTAAACCCGATTTGTGCCCAAAGTTTCACTAATCGTAAATTATAATAAATGCAGGTTTCACAAAACTAATGAAGGCTGCCCACCTTGTTTCAACAAGTCGTCAAGATATATCCGGTTATTGATAATATTATTATAAGGATATGGCATATTCTTCGCTTTCGCGTAACACTCAAATGAAAACTGGCATACATAAAAATATAATATATTCAGCACCTGCTGCGCTTGAGGGAACGAAAGCGTTCCGATTTTTTTATTAGTGGTGTTTACTTGAACACGATAAGAGTTCATCGCATCGCATTTACCGCATCTCGCACATATCTAAACGGCGGTAATGCGCTAGGAAGCGAATGCATAACGAACGCTCTTCCTAGCGCTCGCTCTTCATAGCGAACGACAGCTGTGACGTTGCGAGGACGTTTACTGAAATACGTTACGTTCAAAGAGGGGTGGCGGATTCATTTAGCTGGTGTTCCAGTATGCATAGTTGGTACGCCATTTTGTTGCAACAGCGTTTCCCAAAGGGTGACGGTGACGCGTGGTAATTAGTCAGTAATTAACAAAAATGAAATAATTAACTTTTAAACTTTGAGTTTCAGTGAGCTTATCTTCTTCTTTCTGGGGTTTTACGTGCCAAAACCAGTTCTGATTATGAGGCACGCCGTAGTGGAGGGCTCCGGATTAATTTTGACCACCTGGGGTTCTTTAACGTGCACTACAACGCAAGCACACGGGCGTTTTTGCATTTCGCCTCCATCGAAATGCGGCCGCCGCGACCGGGTGAGCTTATCGTAACTGAAAATTGAAGGAGGTTTTCTCTACAACCCATATCAACTTTTGGACTTGAAAAAATGCGAATACCCAGGGAAATGTGGCACGACAAATTTCGCCTATCAGAGGGCGCAGAAACAAAACTGAGAGTCTGCAGCACGCACGCTGGCGTGTGAAAGTGTGTTTGTTTGTACACGCGCTCACGTACATGTACATAAGTATAAGCGCATAGTGCATAACGTCCATCTATTGCTCACTACGTCTGAGTTCAGCCGGAGCATGATGTTTTGCCACACAAAAATGATGAGAGTGCTCTCTGGTTTTGCACTGTTGGTATGAAGAATCGTCGTGGATCGTACTAAATAGCGTAGAGAAAGGTAGAAAAAAGTCGAGGAAAGTTTGTGATGGGTCTTATCAAAAAAAGAAAAAAAACGAACGGCAGAAATGGCACAATCTTCACCTCCTCTGCTGTATTTTTTGTGTTTTTGTGTCTTCTTGTTTTTTTTCTTCATTTCCGCCACCCTCCCGATAACAAATTTAGATATTTTTCAGCAAATTTAGAAAATTTTCATATGCGAAGCCTAGTTCTAAGCACTTCATTGTACGTAGCTGTTCTGCAACGCTGAAAGCGTTTTATGCCATCTAGGAAGGGTGCAACGAAGAAGTAGTTTACGAGCTTCCCATTTCAAGCCCAAAGTTTCATGCAATAATTACTAGAGGGAGCTGTAGAGCTAATGCCTACGGCAGCTGTAAGCAGGTCCTTTCTGCCAGCATGGGAATGATGGTTAGATCATTGATTTTCTTAGACTTAGTTCTTTCGGCTTCAAACAGTTTGTGACTTTGCAAACTGATAATTTGCACCAGAGTACGCTGTTATGAATAATTAAATAATTAGTGAAATGTCCGACGGGAGAATTCGAACATAGGACCTCTAGCGCACAAGCCTAATATTGAAACCAGTACTCCACGAGCGCATGCTATGACAGTCGGCACAGACCAACCTTTCTCGCGAGCTACCATGCCTGTTGAGACGCTTGGCGCGTTTCGATCCATAGTTTCACTAGAAGAAACCAACGCATCAGAAACACCACACGTGTAACACGACAGCATTGATCACCACAAATATTTCAATAATTGTTTATGATGTACTGTATGTAAATATGTGTAGATAATATCCAGCCTGTCTGTAATTCACTGGAAAAAACATCATCTCACCACATGACAAGCTGCTCTTTAATACTACCATTCATGCCTCAAAAACCACACTCCATATAGATATATGGCGAGCCGTCAGCCTCTCGACGACGACAACGATGCTGCCCCTCGGCTGCTCCGCACGTGCGAGCTGAGCGCGAGAGTAGAACGCGACAAGACGCCAAGAACGACGGCAAGCGCAACAGCGTCTGTGATTTGCATAAATAAATGTGGGCAACCAAACGCCATCACGTCTTCCCACACACACACACATGGTTCATGCACTCTAAAAACAAATTGTCCCGGGAACTCTCTTTGAGGGAGTATCTGCTTGTCCCATATTTCACTACCTTTACAGGAGTTAAATGCCTCCATCTCTGAGAGAGTACTGCAACTCCCCCGGACAGAGCATCAGTACTCTTCCTAAACAGAGTCCTAGAACTCTTCCAGAGTATGAATACTCCATCGCAAAAGAGTATTGGTACTCCCCCGAACCGAGTGTTTCTACTTCCCCAAACAGAGTGCTTGTACTCCTCCGAACAGTGCTTGTACTCCACCTCACAAGAGTATTATTACTCCCCGGAACGGAGTGCTTCTACGCCCACAGAGTGCTTGTACTCCTCCTTCTAACAGAGTGACAGAATGCTGGTACTCCTTCCAATTGTGTGAAAACACTCGCGATGTAGTGCCATGATCACATCAGAGGCGATTCACAACACTTTACATGTAGGGGGTATTTGATTCCTTCATAAGCAGCTCCTGCACTTATGATTGGTGAATTGGACTTGATCTTTAGTCGCTGAGTCACTCGAATGCAACATCTTTTTCTTAAAAGGTCAATATGTTTATTGATCAAACTATCATAAGAAAAACTGAGTAAAGTTTTGTGAAACATACTGACACACACATAAAATACGATTACAAAGATGTTCATGAACATTACAATACATCTTGCAATAGTACATAAACATTTTCTCTAACATTTTGTCGCTAACGCAGTAAGAAATATTCTTTATTTTCAATTGCAAACATTTGAAAAATTAATGTACGCAATGGAAAATCACAAAAAGAACAAACATGCGTAAACTCGCAAAGTATTTACACTACAATTGAAGAGCAAGATGCACCACATTACTGGCCACAAAAGGCATTTGAAGCACAAAACTTTCAGCACAAAATTTGAAGCACATAACTGTTGTCAATAGATAGGTGGGCACAGGCAAATCAGTTCTTAGGTTGTACATTTTGCAATTTATTTTCTTTGACAAGCAAGAAACCTGATCCCCTTCTGACATCTATCACGAAACAAAGAAAGCCTTTCTCACGTTCTCAATGCAGATTGTTTTGGTGGCATCGTCACTTCATCGTGTAAGTGTCCACAACACTGCGCTGACCAATGTGCATATTTCTCGTGCATGGTGTTGGTTTATGACATTACTGTTGTATGACCAATCATGTATGACAATGAGAAATAAATTTGCTGTTGCAAATGGCACCATGCATCCCATTCGAAACCATGCTGCCCTTTGTGCAGATATTAAGCAATTTTAGTTGTCACAATAGGAAATCTAATTGTTGAAGTACAGAGAAATTGGAGTGTCACTCCATAGCCACTGAGATTTTACATGTGTTAATAACCTTTATGTCTGGGCTGTTTGAACTATAACTAAGGTCACTATGGCGTCATGAGTAAGAGGCTTGCGACACGACAAAAGAAGAACAGGACTATGTGCACGGAGCGTTCCGAACGGCACGAGACCTGGAGGCGCGTGACCCGAGGCAGAATCAAGGGTGAATAAACGCTGTCTGGGCATTGTCGACGTGGTTCTGGACCAGGAAGGTCGCACCGTCAGCAACGCACTGGCGACGGGAGACTTGGAGGTTCGGTCGCGTCCGTGACGCTAGCAGTCCAGGGTGCGGCCGTCGACCTCGGAGACGTTCGAGCGAGGCTCCTTAGAGCAGCTGCAGCATCACACGGCAGGGCCCGGCACTCCAGAGCGGATGTCCCTTCTTTGGCAGACCAGTGCGTTCGATAATCCCCGAGACCCGACGTCGGCACTTGAGAAAGGAGCCGGACGGAAGCAGCGGCCGAAAACGTCGTTAGGCCTAACCCGTCGGGCCTCTGCAACGTGATAAACAGGCGTCCACCAAGGCGACGGCATCGTCAAGATCGTCGGGAGCAACGACTCCGAAAGAGACGCGATGTGACTTGGACGAAGAGCCCCATGAGTCAGCGTCAAAAAACGTGAGGGTATTCCACGTAAGCGGCGACGAAGCCCAGTAGGGTAGAGTTATCCGACTGTGAGGAGTGAAGGGCTAAGACTGAATTAAAGAATAGCCTAATTAGCTACTGGTTTTGTATACGGCTGAGCGCCGCGTGTATATGTTACTCTTGTTAATTAGTCTCCGTTATATTTTAGCTTGTTTGTTTCATTAAATCATGTGTGCTGTGCTGGATGCGTCTTCCAACCTCATCTCTCTTAACACCCGCAAGCCCCCGAGCTCGGTGACAAAAACACGACAAATGGGGAAGGTGTCACACGAAACCGACTTTCAACTTGTGTATTAGACACCACTTCTGTATTTTTATTGCGATAGCAATTATATGGACACTTCAACCGGATTTCTGCCGTCGGCGTCGCCGTCGTCGTCGCCGTCGCCGTGAGGTTCCGTATAGATTCCAAGGGCGATAAAATCGTCGCCGCGCGCCGTATGCGCGAGCGAAAGCACGCGGGGGACGCGCGCTATCACGGAGGGCGAACTCCCCCGCGCGCTATCACGAAGAGCGAACGCACGGCGGAAAGCAAACGCGACCGTCGCGCGAAAGGCCGTGGGGTTATGGGAGGGAGGGAGGCGGGGCGGCGCTGTGCTCCGGCACCAAAGGCGTATCTTGCCACTCAATCTCCCACGCGAAAGCAAGAAACGGGAAGAGGGGGGGTGGGCAGCTATTCTGCCAACAACTTCTCCTCTGCAGTTTGCCCGCCAGTGCCGGTCGCCCGCACCGTCTCTTATCTCCACACGGCTCTGACCTTTGTATGCGCTGTGCATTCACCGCTCAGTTTCCATTGAAGTGATAGACCGCGCAAACCTGCGCTTGCTGCAAGCGTTTTGACAGTCGTCGTCTGCGGTCATTCAGCGTGATCTATTCATGATTGCTTGTGCGCGCTGACACCACGATTGTTAATTAGTAAGCCAATGTGTCCAAGTTTATGCAGCCGATAAAACTACTATTCCTACTCCAAATAGCTCTCTACTAATTTGCTATCGCAATCGATGCTTCGCCTTTCGGGCAAAACTGCGACATTTTTTTAACAAGAGCATAAAGCAGGCATTCCAGTTTATTCCTTGAGCTCGTATACTCCTCTTTCGTGTGATACTAAGAGCACAAGTTGTAAGCCTTGCACAGCTTCAAGAAAATAGAGGGAGTGTTCATTGGGCGTAGAGCTATAGTCTGTAATGGCGTAATAAGTACTTCCAGTTGTCATTAAAAATTCTAAAATGATCAACAAGTGTGTTTCTGGTTCGATAATGGAATTGTAAGCTTAACAGGTCCCGACTCTACAACTAATGTTGACAGCCACGCTAGTTCGAGTGCATAATACTTGGCAAAGAATTGGATGAAAACACAGGCACCACAGCTCTCAGCCTACATACTGAGAACACACCTGACTGTGCACTCAATCTTAAGTCGAGAAGTTTACTATGTACAAAAATGCTCAAATTTTATTTTGCCTTACAAAACTTTTGCCTGAAAAAGCCATCAATCTAAAGAGTATTTCTTTTCCCTCGATTATATGTTAACATCCACTAACTGCTCAACAAGTGTTGCACGCTGATGCTCTCACAGTTTTTCGCATTGAAAACATCCCTGCTTCCACTTGCTAACTTGGGTGGCAAGTAGATTTTGTCACCCTCACCAAAATCTCAAATACCCACCAAAGCACATGGTTGAGTGTGTCATAGGACATACCCCAATTTTACATGTGCCTAATTTTTCAATTGAAAGTGACTTCTAATTGTGGCTTCTAATTACGACATAGGGTGCGCAACACGGTGTGTGCAACCGTCAAAGGCCTTGCTCCCGCTTCCGGAGGTACAATCGGTATTAATGAACTGCTACCATGAGCACGTACGTAAACAACAGTGACTTAAATCTGAAGTGATCTGCCCTAATGCTGCTACTTTCTTGAACCCTAGGAGAGAAACCATACTTCTGAAATTTGGCGTAAAAATATATAAAAGGCAGGACATAAAAATGTGCTTGCTTCATGTCATCATTAAAAATTCAGAATGACAGTAGTTTTTATTTGCTCCCTTATATTTGCGTGGTGTTAAATTAAGTCAGAAGGAAACTCAGCATGAGCTTTTGCTTTTTATAGCCAACACATGCACCCTGCTCATTGAAAGTCTAATTTCACTAAGCGAATCTCATTGTACCACTCTTTTTAGTCACATGGACAGACAAAAAGTAGTCACATGTCGCAAAACTAAACAGCTGTCTTTCACAACATCTTTCTAACTTTTCAGTGACACTTTCTCCTATGTGTATGTGTCCAGAGAGCATACTTTATCTTGACTTGCCCGTCAGAGATGGTGCAAAAATTACTAAGGTGACTGCCAAGAGCATGTCAGAATTTTCATCTTGGTGTGACATACGGTCTTTTGAAAGTTTTCATGCCATTTAGTTGCATGCTGCACCAAGTATGCCCACATTTAGTTTTCTCGTCCAAATTGCATGGCAACGCATTTTGATGCTTTCGAGTGTGCTCCTCTACAGTGCGCACCATGTGTGCACTGTGTGGAGTCGTGCACACCATGTGCGCTCCATGTGGAGTCGTGCTGAGCTGGCTCCTTGATACCATTTTGTCTTTGCAGCTGCCCTTTGAGTCGCATAAAACGGGTGCCTGAAAAATATTGTGGGCAGAACTGAACATGAAGAAGCATTGCAAAACCACATAAAGACAGTCAAGGAAAAAGTCATTGCACTAAAAAGAAGCCTTAGCACTGAGTATTTCTACTGTGATGCATGTGAAACATCTAAATGACTTGAATAGTCAACTGCCAAATCGATTTCAATCTTTAGATTTAAAGAAAAAGAAAAGAAAACTGGTCGATAGGCCTCAGTCCCGCACCAATGCTACAAAATGCCTACTAAAACATAGAATATTGGTCATTGTTGGCACACTTCGTAAATGCATCCCCTCCTCTAGGGAGAGTGCTTGTGTATTGATAGATGAGGGGCATCTCATTTTTGATGTTATCAACAAATATAATTCCTGAAGAGATTTCATCCTCTTTGGCTTATCGAAAACAAAAGAAATCAGCCGGCAAATAAAACGAAATAAAAGGGAAGTGGGGTGAAGGAAAGTATAGACTACACTTGTCGGCGTACACCAGTGAACGACAATAACGCAAATGTTGTGCTAGAAGAACGAAGGGAGATGACATGATAAGAAGTTAAACCGCCTTTAAAGAAACCCGTCAAACTTATCAGATCAAATTTTGTATGCTCTGCATATGCTGCACATGAAGCTAATTACAATGTGAAGTACTCATATCTGCAGTCATATAACTGTGAACAGTGGAGCATATAGCTTTTGCGTGACCTACCGAAAAGCAAACAGCTCAAAGCTGTATGACGAACTCAAATGTGTCACATCCTATGCACCTGTCTAGTGCACCCCTCCCTCAGGTTATGCCACTGCTCAAACCATAATTTGAGGATCAGCTTTGTAGTAGGCATGCAAATATGGTTCTCTAGTTAAATGGATATTACTGGGTGTGATTATAACAAGGGGCAGCAAGGCTTGTTACGATAAGCTTACCCACATTTCAAGACTAACAGAAACAGGTCACTGCGGCCAGAACCTAAGCTTTCTAAAAGGCATGAACTTATTTTCATTTATGAGGTACGCAGTGGGTTTCATATTTTACAGACTCGACTCTCGCTGCAGTTTGAAACCTAGCATTTTTCATTCTTGAAGGCATGTAAAAGCTTCAGTTTGACCAACGTTATTAGTTTATTAGATCAACAGATTAGATTAGATTTGTGTAGGGCAGACGACTGGTAACACCCAAGGCAACATTTTATGTTTATACTTTATTTCTCCACTAAAAATGTAAAGGCGGTAAATAAATATCAATTTGCCCTTCTTACGCTTACGCTTGGAACCCTCCGAGGAAGCTTTGTTTAGCTGTTCACACGACATAATTCTTAATTGGAAACTCATACTAGCAAATGCACAGGCATATCGAAAACATTAAACATGGAGACGCAGCCAATAACAAGAATGCAGACCACCCTTGCCACTGTAATACTACGACAGTGGCCGTTATATTCGATTCCGGTGCATAACTCGTCACTTGACCAGTCACCGAATTCATACACATAAGCGCCCGTTCACTTTCGCACAGTGCTCAAACACCGCCACACGAGACACAAATTCAGACAGTCACACCACTCTAATACATTAGCAAAAAGGGTTCAGTCTTCTCACCTCAAAACGTGAATTCCCGATGTGTATTCAGGCAGTGCAAGATTACGCTCCAAACTGACCTCCTGCAGGCAGCTGTATGCCTGCAGCAAGTTTCTAATTGGCACTAGCGCTGCACGTAACTACAGTGGCCGCAGATTACCCATGGATGAAACACACTGTCGAGTGCGTGCCCGCCCTAATATAACAAAAGCATGCCGCCAGCAAGCAAGTTGACGCTTTTTGTTATGTAACTCCTTAGTTAAACAGCGCTTGGCACACAGTAGACTGCCAAACTGAATAAATTCAAGCACATAAAACACAATCTAAGCACCCTCCGCATAAGCTCAGAATCATGGGCTTGTGAACAAACCTTTTTATGCGACCATGCGCCTCACTTCTTTCTGTGCAAACCACGGTTTACTTGGCGTTTGCGATTTTCAAAGATCTTACGGATAGCGGCAAGTCATAAAATCACATGCAGTCAATGCGCCGACTGGCTTTTTCGATTCAGATCAAATGACGGAGCACGCATCCCTAGCCAGTTGGCAATCACGGTGGCTAAATTTCGCGATCACTTCTTGGCGATAGCATGTCATATACGCAGAACCTGCCAAGTATGTTAGAAATCACTTACCGTAGAGGATTTGTTGTTCAATCCAACGAACGATGAACGACTGTACTTTTTTCGCGGCGGTGAAACGTGGCTGACACAAGATTTTTCTTGGATGGCCTTACCGCCTGCCTCCTGCCCACTGAACGAATCGTCTTTTTCCGGTGCTGTGCTGTTCCGCGATGTTGTGCGGGCGCGCGGTGGGGCAACTCCGAATAAAAAAGTAGACGGCTGATCTCCGCACCCGTTTGCCCTCTGGCTGCCTGTTCTCTTACAAGAAAAACGATGTGCTCGTTGCTCTGCATGCGTGAGCGATACATCGCCATGGTCCGGAGCAGCCTTATGCAGTAAACAGCAGTATATGCTACGTTTTGCCCTCTGTTGCCGCAAAAGTGGAACGGGCGTTCTACTATCTCTCAAAAGGGCAGTGTACACTCTTAGTCAAGTCCCGTATAATGTCCGGCACATATGCGATATATTTTCGTTCCAGCGTGAAGTACTGCATATAAACGGACTTTACAGCAATATTATGCGTGACAATGGCTGAGGTGGCAGGCTAGGCCCGCTATATGTGGCCCCGAGCGGACGCAACGCTTATATGCAGCCTAGCAAATTTGGCGCGCAAAAAGCGCGCCGAAGCGTTGAGAGAGCGTACAAAGCAGAAGCTGTCAGGAGCAGAGAGGGTAATGCTTGAGGGAGAAAGTAAAGCGAAAGGCAAAAGGAGAGAGCGAAGAGAAACAAGTCCACGCCTCCACGTTGCTTTCATGGCGGAGGAGGAGGAAAGGCTGCGCCGAGCGGACCGGGAAGAAGCGAGAACATGGCGTATTCCGGCGTATACGAGGCGATTGTTTTCGGCGGTAATTATCGTCATATCTCTGTACCGGCGACGTTATGCGAATGTGTTCGTGTTAGTGAGTGATCTGGCCACGTCGGTGAACGCTCTCGGTGATGTCGGTGATGTTCAAATCCACCGTTGTTACCGGAAATTGCAAAAAAGCAGTGCAACTTCGACAACTCGTGCGAGTACAACGGCCACACCGGCGATCAGCGGAGGCGGGCCGCCATGTGCGCTGGATTGGCGGGCCCAGGAGCGCGTGCCGTAGAGCTGCGAACCTGTGCCTATTTGGTAGGCTGATTTTTACTTCATATACGCTACGCTTACTAAATGCTTAATTACAACCATTGCATTATTATGAGCCAGCAGATAACGAATGTCGGTGATTTAAATATCTGAACGTGTAGTACTGATGCGAACACGCGCATTGGAAGTTTTGGTGTGTGAAGTAGTTATAACTGCAGGCGTAGCTCCGTTTAGGTTTCCCCCAATTGTATGATTGCAGGCGATTTTTTTTTCTTGCGTAGTCAGGTGTCCATTTGTTGAAACGTTATGCGTGAATTTTCGTTAGGGCTTGCGTTTTATAGCGGCGCTGGTAATCGCATGTAGCGTTCTAACCATGAAATGTGCCTTTTTTTTATTCCTTTCGTGGGCGTTAGCGTGATTAATTCATTGCGTTTCGTAGTTCCAGTTTGTGAAACGACGGTTATATTTTGAAAAAACATTTCTGGTGTGTTACGCACTTTCCTCTGTGTAGTGTGTCGATTGGCGTAGATTTCTGGCTTTCCTGTTTAATGCGTCGAGTTCAAGAAAATTCAAAGGCCGATTTAGCTCGAAGCTTGCGTGACGCGACCACAATCAAATAACTCCGACGACGCAGCAGCTCCGGAAGTGACGGTTTGCACTAGCCGCAGGATTTGCCACATTATCTCTTGGAGATAAACTGTACACTCGTCACTTGTAGGACAGGGCGAAGTTCTAGCGACGTGGCAAATTTCGGAACAACGCGACATGCCACGTCGATTGTAGCAATTTCAAGTTTTATAGAAGACGGAAAAATCTGGTTTTCAGTACTTGCGTCGTTCCATAATGTTGTGAGATAAAAGCGCCGCACGCATAGCTAAAAAACTATGAAAGAAGCAAAAGAACATTACAAGTTAGACATTTTGCGTTTGTGTGGTGAGTTCTATGTTGTGTTGATTTGCGACTATGAAGCTAGCCCCAAAATAGGCCTTAATAGGACCTTTCTTATGAGCTTACGCTTCTCGAGTTATCAAATTTCTGCATTTTCTTTTTATTCTCGCGTAATTGAATTTTTTTCTATACAGGATTAAAATGGGAAGTCAACACTAATAAGGAAGCCACCAAAGAAAGCACAACTGCGGGCTCTCCATTGGAACGTTAGAGTGGACCACCGCACCAGTAAGCGAAAATCAGGCCAAAAAAGTTGCAGTGGCTTAGCTCGGCTATGCCAGGATATACGTAGCGTTAGCAAAGGTTCAGCTGATTATTCTTAGCTTTCCTGGTTGTCTAGATTGTCAAGGATTAGCTTGATTGTCATGCCTACTGCTGCTCCAATGACACACACGCGGTATACGTATTATGTGGCACATGTATTCATTCCTCCTACGCTCAACCGCTAATTGCCAGGCAACTACTTCGGGATCCGATGAGTCAAGCTTCTCCGTTCTTCTGCGCTGTTGAGCAGCATTTGCGCTCTACTTCTCCATGGCTATACCACACTGGCAAACGCCAGTCAGAAGCGCAGCGGCTCCAGCGCAGTGTCAGATGGCGACTGCACTGACTGCACAGCGAGCGCGCGCCGGCGCCAGTGCGGCTACCACGGCTACGACCTCACTCCTCTGGAATGCGCAGACCGGCGGCGGTGAGTCGCGCGCAGCGGCGGCGGAGTGCGCGAGAGGTGCCGGCTCCGGTGGCTCCGGTGCGCAAGCCGTGTGACATCACTGGTCCTTGCGCATGCGCAGCACGGCTCTTGATGTGCCGCGCGAAACGGGCTTGGCTAGGCCAGTGTAGCTAACGCTACAAAATGGCTGTTCATTGCAGTGCGGAAATATATGCTTATGATGAAGCACACGGAAGAAAAAGCTCATATTTTGCCAGCTCAAAAGTGGTGTGGGGCTCAGAAAGATACAAGTGTTTACAATATTGCTCGCATGCGGAGAACTTTAAGCACTTACTCGAGCTGTAATATCACTAGAGATAGACACAAATTTGAGAGCCTCTCACTAATTTCTGCTGATTTCAGAACAGTCGGAAGTCACTGAGTTTAGGCCAGTGTAAATGCAAGTACAACTTAATGCCAGTAAGTGTAAGGGACATATACGAGTGCCCCTGAGAGCCAGCTGACAATGTGGACCAATTAATAATTACCTGCAAGTGTAAGGAAATATGACTGAAATAAATAATAAGCCCAAGCACATTGAGTTGATTTTGAAGAGGCCAAGGATATGTGAAATGTGTTTGTACATGACGTGAAGAATGCAACTGAATGTATGTTTCTCTCTTTAGTTGCTTGCCAGAGCATTATGTGTTTGTGCCTATTGTCATGGCTTGATTACTTTGTTTACACTGTGTATGGACTCATTATATTCATATTAATTAGGGATGGGTTTTAGTGTTAATAATGCCAGTGAAATTTCAAATACAATGCTGTAAATTCAAAGGTGGACACATTCGCATCTCTTTCACAATCTCTTATGAGTTATTCACATGTGAAGTGTGTGATACGGAATGTCCAGCTTTCTGTAGTAAATCATAGACACCGAGTTTTACAATGCTGACACGTGCTCTTGGAGAAAGGAGGTAGAAAGATAGGAGGACAGGCAGGTTCACCAGTGTAAATTCAAGTGACTGTGCTGAGGAAGAGATATAAAGGAACTGAAAGGCAACAGGAGAGCCGACATTTAAAATAGAAAAGAAGAGAATGTGTGCACATCAATGCAGTGCCGTGCATTACAGCAACAACCCACATGTCAAGTAGCAGGGCAATGCATGGGTGTTGAACGCAGTCTGAACAATTGTTCTCTCCCCCAACAAGGTGCAATTAGGCGCAGTCAAGTGTGGTTTTTTAGCCACACCAAAATGAGGGAAGTAAAATAAAAGACCTCGAATCGTTATTTCGCAGTCTCAGACGTTTATGGTTAACATTGAGATCTGTTTCTTGCAAGATCACTACTATATTGGCCTCAAACAACTATTGAACAAACATAGCCCTAAGAGGGCCAAGGTAAACAGTTTTTGGAATCGTCTAACATTAAGTGGCATTTCTTTTTCCTTCCAGGTACGACTGTCACCTGGAGGCCGAGGAGTCATCAGGACAAATAACTCGGAATATATATGAATGATATCTAATGTGTTTGTGATGACGGATCAATTATGTTAAAATGAAACAGATATTTAAAAATGCATTTTTTTCTCTTGTTAGCACTGTAAACATAAAAAACTTCACTTCGGATTTCTCTGCATTCACCCAACCACTGCGGCATGTATACAGAGTGTGCTCTGCAAGACAAAAGATTTGTTATGTTGCTTGGCTCCCAAAACAGTTCTTCAATTCAAATACATACAAGGTGTGTTCGAAAAGAAACCAAACTTTTGCTTTAACATCATTATTGCTTATGTACACCATTTTATGCATGTCCCCTTCAAAGTAGTCCCCTCTTCTGGCAATACATTGTTCCTATCATCTCATCCATTTTTGGAAAGCCTCCTGGAACGCTTTTTCTGGGATGGCGCGTAGGTCTCATGTCACATTGTCTTAAAATTGCTTTTATGGGTTGGAAACGACGTCCTTTCAACGTGATTTTAAGTTCAGGAAACAGGAAAAAGGCTTCTTGGGCTAGGTCTGGAAAGTACGGTGGATGGGGCACGAGAGTATATGTTTGC
Source organism: Dermacentor silvarum (assembly GCF_013339745.2). NCBI lineage: Eukaryota > Metazoa > Arthropoda > Arachnida > Ixodida > Ixodidae > Dermacentor > Dermacentor silvarum. The sequence continues at coordinate 105,114,273 of NC_051155.1, read as the reverse complement.
TAGATAGCCGCAGACAAGGAGCGACGCGTGAACTAGCTCATTGTCATGTTGCAACAATTAAGTCTGGGTTTCCCACAATTCAGGCTTCCTACTGCACACAGCATCCCGCAAACGCGCTAGAATTCCTTGGTAGACTGCCTTGTTTACCATCTGACCACGTGGTACAAATTCCTGATGGACTATGTCTTTCCAGTCAGAAAACACCACCATTACCTTGATTTTTTGCTGACTAATGCGTGCTTTCTTGGGCGAGAAGACTGTTCGCCCACCCACTGCGACGACTGCACTTTGTTTGAATATCAGAGCCATAAACCCACGTCTCATTGCCTGTTGTGATGTTACAGAAGTTTTCATTATCATTGCCAGTGGCATGCAGTTCCGGGCATATTTCAACACAGGGGTTTCTGATCGACACTGAACAAACGCGGCACGAATTTGCACTGACACGACGCATCTCAAGTTTGTCATTTCTAATAGGATGCCATGATCCTATGCTGATGCCCACTTCGTCAGCTAGTTCTAGAACAGTTAAACGACGATTTCCACGAATCACAGCAGCGCACTCTCTTGACATGGTCACCATCTGTTGATGTGGAAGGTCGTCCAGGCTTGGGATCGTCACCAACCAACATTCTGCCTTGTTCAAAATGCTTAAACTACTCATAGCACTGAGTGCGACTCATACAGTTTTCCCCATATGCTTGGTTAAGCAATTGAAATGTCTTTGTGAAAGTTTTGCCTAGTTTGTAGCAAAATTTCACACACACACGTTGTTCTTCAACCTCATTCGTTGTTACTTTGGCACTAATCCAGCAAACAGCTTGTACACGTGCCTACTTCGCCGGCTGTAGCTCACCAACCAATGGTCAGAGTGAAACGCGGCAAATGGCAGTTTGTTGTCTAAACCCGCTGCTACATGCGTTCAGTAGCCCGCAGCTTTCTCTCTGCCGATTTGCGTGCTATTTCAAAAGTTTGGTTTCTTTTTGAACACACGTTGTATATTTTCATGCAGCGTTTTCATTCTTTCTTTTTTCATGCTAGTCAAAGATAGCTATTTTTCATTAAAGCTGCGAGCACTTATGTGTCCAAATTCTCATGGAAATAACTTATCTATAGAAAATGTGACCTTGCAGTAAGTTTAGTACATATGTGCGTTCTGTTCCTCATGTTGTAGTTATCTGCTATTTTACCTAGTTTTGGTTATAAACAAAACATTCTTTAATCAACACGAGAAAATGGTGAACTGAGAGGCCCAACTTTTGTTGGTCGCAACTGCATTAAGTACATGCAGTTAATGCGTTATGCTTGTTTCACATTTCAAAAGCTGCAGGCACTAACACTGCCTATCTGCTTTAGTATTTCCTGTAGCAGAGTGCTCATTTGGGGTGGTGCTGATCACACACAAATGCACCGCAAGGTACACGGGCCAATTGCGGTTATTACACGTTAATTTTTGCGTCGAAGTCATCGACTTGCAAGGGCATATGAATGGAACCGTTGTAAGCTTCGACAGCCGGCAAAATCCCACCTTGAGTGAGTGACATAACTTTATTGAAATCCGGCGACTGGGAGGCCCGGGCCTGGGGCCGCCTAGATGGCCACTGGGAGCTGTTGCTCCCGCACGGCTACCATGGCTCGCTGGACGGCCCAAAGTTGGTCTAGGAGTTCTGAGCTGAGTAGCGTGGCCGACCACCGCGCCCGTAGATTTTCCGGGGAGACTGCCATTTTTTTCTGATATACTTTACATCCCCACAACATGTGTTGAAGGGTGGCTCTAGCAGACTTGCATAGCTTGCATATCGCTGGCGTATATCTCGGGTAGAAAGTCTTAACTGCACGGGATTCACATAGGTTTCTGTTTGTAATCGCCTCCAAGCAACGGACTCAGTTCTGTTCAGTTTAGTGTGAGGCGGTGGTAATATTCGCCTCTGATTTTGATAGAATTTTGTAATATCGCTAATCTTGTTAATCTGTATTTTCTCTCCAGATCTCCTCCTCCGCGTCCCCTGACCGATAGAAGTCACTCCTTGCTCAGCTCGGCGAGTAAGACTCGAGCTTTGCGGTGTGCTACCTCGTTGGGTTGATTGCGTGAATGCCTGGAGTCGTATGCGCTGGGAACCAAGCAATTGCCTGCCGTTCTTCTCTGCATTAGAGAATTTTGCTTTGTTGACTATGATGATGCGCCACGCCTCAGAGAGATCCTACCCTTAGCATAGTTTCTAATGGGTGCCTGAGAATCGCTAATTATGTATTGAGCGTTTGTGGAGACCAATGCTAGTGCAATGGCTACCTCTTCTGCTGTCTCGGAATGTTTGGTGTTACTGACACGCTTGTAAGGGCTTTTGGTGTGATATCTACGACTACTGCCACGTAGCTATTTCTGGTGAGATAATAAAAGTGTTGTGCATGACGGATCGTTTGCCACGGCGTCCTTGATTCCGATGCGGGTATCGTGCGGTGGTGCATCACAATGCCCAACCAATGTGGCAAATTGCGATCCCGTTACTTTTGCAAAGTCATTGGATTGGTTCACGTTTAACTTCGACGAAATCAACTTGTCATGCGAAATTTCAAACAGCTGATTTGTTCACTTTCAACGAATCAGTCGCCGCAGTAACAAGGTGACCTTGGCGTTTCGGCCGCACCTGTCGCATTCTGGCGGAAATACAAAAACGCTTGTGTCGTTCTTTCGGTGCTCGTTAAATAACTCCAGGTGGCCATGATGAATCCGTAGCTCTATATTATTGCGTCCCTCGTAATCCACAGCAGTTTCCGGACGCTAAGCCCCATAAAATAAATTCTTTATAGACGCCTCGATTTCTTATCTCCCTTCGTTCCTTTAAGCTCGACGGCACTGCAGGTATGGCCATGGTAGCTCGTTGCAACGTCGCATGCATGCGCCTGGCAGGTGAAGAGGTGAAAACAAGCTAGCGTTTGCAAGGAAGTGAAGCTTCCGATATTTGCAATGCTGTTACGGTAGGCTCACGGGCGGAGATACTGACGCGCCTTGCTGCTTCAAAATAAACACTGAATCATTAACTACAACAGAACAGCATAATAGGATCGGTCCGAGAGCATTCTTCTTGATACTCACAAAAGCTATATATGTCAGTCTTTCGGACAGGGCATCCCCGTTGAAGCCAGCGGAGGTGAATGGAAATATTTGTCGGTTCAACAAACTTAGACGGGCCGGTTATATCCCGCCCGCTTATTCGACGTCTCAGAATATCGGAGCCGTATTGTCGTTATACCGTCGAGGCAGCGCAGCAGCGCGGATCAGTTTTAACTAAACCTTCTGAACGAGGTTGAAAGTTTCTCAGACAAGGCCGAGTTCCCGGTTAAACAGTCAGTGCAGCCGCATCATAGCGAATAAAGAGAAAATATTAAAGAACCACATTTGCCTGGCGAAGCAGTTTTTCTTTCCGTGCAGCCCCCATGCTCCGTAATCCTACCCCATTTAGCCTTTCCGCCTCACATGACAGCTGTTGAAAGCGCTATTCGTATAATGATACTCATTTAAATACATCTACTGTCACCAACCACCTAAGCATCGGTAACAGCTACACAAACTATGTGTGTATCACGCACGATCGTCGACGGTGCACGATCGACATAAAACGACAGCCTGGGAAACACAAATGTGCCTACAAATAGCTGTGCGAGTCCTTAGGGCAGCGTAGTGATGTGGAGTAGTGGTTATCATGTTTGCTTCTCACGCGGTGTACCCGGGTTCGATTCCCAGTGTTTCCATGTTTGTGTGAAGTGCGTTGCCGTGCTTGTGTTGTGTGTTATCAATTTCCTATAATGTGGTTCTATGCAATCTCTATGAAACAGCGCTCAACGTACACGACAGTGGACGGCGCCTGTCTTAAAATAAATTTTTTCTTTAAAAAATACCCAATGGGCCGCATAAGATTTGAGCCGCATAAGATTTGGGCTGCTTAGTAAGCTGGACAGATTTGATCTGAAATACCACATAAAAATTTGGGGTTATGCGTGACGTTCACCAAGCGGCCCTACTGTGGGCCGTTTAAATGCAGGCCGCATAAAATAGGCCGCATACGCAGTAGGCCGCTTACAGTGAGCCATTTATAAGCGTCGAAATTTTTATGTACTTTCCGCCCTATATGCGTCGTTTTAAGCCGGTATTTGCTAAGAGTGCATTTGAACAGTCGAGTGATAACTTTTCATGTGAAGTTGCGGCATGCCTCGAGCAAGGTACACATCCAACAAGCAATACGGCCAACATATACGGCAACACTGATTAGGTAAATGCATAGCATATGTGTATGTGTATTAAGGAAAATGATAGCAAGCTTACAATTCATCGATATTATTATATTTCTTCCATGTTCTGCTTCTGTATTTCTTTCCCGGTGCTTATCTGTGAACAGCATGAATTAGTTTTTGAAGCACATTTGCTGATAGGACGCATTTGATTGCAAAGTAATATTCGTGCCTTGATAATAATAATGCTCATATATGACAGAACTAATTGCATTAAGTACTGTTTAAGAAATATATTACATGGAACTAATGATACTTCCGCGTCTTCTCATAACAATGTTCCCAGTAGCACTTCTCCGACAAACTGGTCTGTCCCCGGATGCACAAATCTTTAGTCACACCGGCAGCACATCATCATGATGAAGTACTACCTGCGCTGCTGCAGAAGAGATGGAGAAGATTAAAAAAACTGGCACCACCCAATACTTTAGTGAGGCTGCTGGAGGAGGCCATTAACCCTGTACTTCCACTGAAGATCAGTTGTTGAGTGTCTGTGGCAACTTTCGTAATTCAAGGATGAAAAATTCAAGAACTTTAGCAACGACGTGTAAATTTCGGTGCAGAACGGCATAGTCCTTATAATCCAGCACGGTTTGCGGGGAACTCTGACAGGAGAAAAGGCAGCGACCCATGCAGAATTGCGTGCCGGCTCCATCTTTGTACAGTAGGACACCGAAACTGCTTTAATGTGGCCGCAGTGGCTAGGCGCACATCCCCCTTTGCATTATGGTTCAATGACACTAAATGTTCAACATGAAAGCTACTTGTAACATGTCAACAAAACAGGTTGTTGCAAACCAGATATGACGAATATTTATGACATAAAACCAATTCGCTGTTGCATTTCATATTGCCCACGATGGTGCACACAACAGCGCTTTCACGAAAGACCTTATCCATTGTTGCGCATCCAGCACGACGGGCATGAGAATGCAATGTGGTGACGCAAACCCTTGTAAGACGCCGAGCAGACAAGCAGTGGGCTTGAGCCCCCGCTGTAATGCATTTATTGGGATTCCGCGAAAAACGCCGTAGTCTTATGCGGTCAGCTCAGCTGCCTCGTGGGTCGTGCAATCCTTTACACTAATTCTCCCATTTTTTTTCTGACGCTGGAGACCCTAAGAACTCTACGAACCTTTACTTTCTTGCACATCTGTTGTATTTCTCAGATTGAAAAAATAACTTCGAATGCTGTGACGTTATTGAAATACTTATACAAGAGAGGGTTGCTACGTTGAGCCGCAGCATTTAATCTATATTTATACAAACTGCGTCAGATTATAATGGCACATCAAATGTTATTATCAAATTGACCTAACTGAAACATGTGCTTCACTTTAAAATAAACGCCCAAATGTATTCAAGCCTGCTTTTCTTCACTTATAATTTGCGATAATGTGATGAATTCTTCCTTAACACACAACAAACGCTCGAACCTGACAGGAAGAGTGTGAATATCTTTCCAGAGTACACAGGCGTAGAGGAGACACATCACATTCTTATTTTATTACGAACGTCAGCGTTGCGATCGTATGACACGGGCAAAGGTCAAAACCAAAACTGCGATGAGCAGCGAAATATTTCGCAAGCGCTTCTCAAAGAGAACACAATCTGTGCGCACAGGCTTCGATGCACTTATTCATATTCGTACCTGTACAAGCTAACATGTCCTTCTGGTAATATTAACAAAATGCCTAACACGTTGTACTGATGTGATTCCGACCACTGAGAAATAGCTTTTTCGCGTGTAAATATAATTTTCAGGGTTAATCGCAAATTTTAGTCTTAGTTTTCTTGTGATTTTTATCCACTCACTAGTGCAACACATGAGTCACCTTCCCGTTCTATAGCTGCAGACATGCCAACGGTCATAGGCACGCCTGCAAAAATCTCTGCCTTCCAATAAAAAGCCTCTCGTTTTCCTTCTAGTTTTCAGACGAGAAAGAGACACCTAATTCTGAATTGCGCGTGCAAATTAAAAGCTTCATGCACCCCTAAAGATTCCCATTGATAAGTGGGCGCTGTCACCAAGAACTGCCCAACTGTTTCGAACGCAGAACTCCACATTTTCACATTGCCTCGGTGTGCAAATAAAAAAAATCATAATAATAAATAAGTCCGATGTAAGCTCTCCATAATTCCATGAACTAAGGCTTATGCCAAACGCACCGAGCCCTTCTGAAAACGCATGCGCATAATAGCAAATCGAAGAATTGTAGACTAATTTAGATTCGCATAACGGGTAAGTGAAGATTGCTGGAACACAACTTCGTTGCACAATGTACAGACAGTGCTCATCATTATGTTGCGATTTCAATTATCCGAAGTTTCCAAGCGTGTTCGCTCCAATGTTGCCCTCATGCTGTGCCGTTATCAAAGACGCATGCGCCACTGCTGCTTGCTTTAGGTGGTCTCCTGAGACGCATAGTGAGCTTGGCTGCAAACACGACGAAACGAAGAGGAAGAACCGTGAACTCCAAACTCAATCGACGCGTAGTGGGGCCCGGCCAGTGTTCAGCTTCAGCCTACCACTGGTAGCGTAAGCGTTGCGTGAAGGCGTAGAATAAGCATATCAGCGTTGCTGCTGAGCTGCCGTTTGTATGCGCTGCTTTCAGCAGAATAGACTGTAAATGCCGAGCTACCGTTATCTAAAATTTCACTGTGCAGTGAAGGATGCCGATGGGCCACTGTCGGTCGCCTACCATGCGCCATCGACTTGTTATGCCTCCAACGCAGCTGGTAATCATGTCACCCATGTAATACGTCTAATTACTGCCAGGATGCAGTTCCTTCAGCCACACGGTGGTTGCCTTGTTGCGCCAACATGCCAACATGTTGCTGCTATGGTATGGTATGGTATGCCCTATCTGATGGCTGTTGCTGCTGCTGCTGCTTCTTCTTCTTCTTCTTCTTCTTCTTCTTCTTCTTCTTCTTCTTGCAGAGATTGCTGCTCAAGGGGCTTGCGCGCGCCAGTGGAACTCCAGCCACTTGCATCCCCTAATCTGTAACTGTGTACTAACAAACAACATTTCACTCCACAGAATGATCAAACATCGGCTTTGTCCTCGTAACGTCGCTGCGTCAACATCCCACAATGTGCCTCTACCTCAAATGTGTTTTCGTTTCACGATTCCTTTTGAACGGTGCAGTGCACAAACATGAGTGTTGACTTGCATACATCGGCACCGCGACGATGCATCTACTCCCCTCTAGTCATGCCGCCAACACGCCGTACTACGGTTATATGTAAAAACTGCCAGCAGCATAATGCGTAAGCGTGGCATACGAGCAGAGGGTTATGTACTGACCGCATATGTTGCATCGTTGCCACATATGTGGCAGTACTGTATATTCGTGCTACATGCGGGCGGATGGTAATTTTTTCCCTTTCTTGTACCACCTTGCGGGATTCCGCAGAATTGATTGCCTGAGGCAGCCTTTTGAACAAAACTAATAGAACTGTAGGCTCCCTGCAGCAAGTGCAGGAATAAAATCCAACTTTGTAAAACCACCTAAAAGGTCCAGTTTCAGTGAGTGAAGATCCAGAACAGTCTGCGTGCGAAATTTTACGTTTCAAGTGTAACTGGGCATGTCAAAAAAATCTTGAAAACACAAAATAAAAAGAAAACGTGAAAAGTCGAGCCTCCATTACTACCACTGGCCGGAAATGGCGCAGAACCTGTATAGTTGGGAATTGGCGTGACGCCTGGGCCATGACCTGGGCATGACCTGTTCTGGGTGTGTATGTTCTGGGATTTTCATACTCGCTATCCACCAGGAGCCAGCGCCGTCCGCTCATATCCTTAAGTGTTACTTAAAAGCTGGTCAATAAAAACAAATGTAGAATTACTGGCCCTGCAAATTTGCCAAGATTAGTTCAACAGCATTTACTACTTATAAACAATTTAACCGAAGCAACGTCCTCTTACGATTGACTTTAATGCATGGCTGAGGTATTTGGAACAGAATTAACTACTGAATAATGAGTTTATTTGGAATGTTGAATGTGCTGTGTGGAGTATTTAAACAAATGCGCGAATACAACTTCGGCAATAATGCATAGACAACTCATTAACTCCAGCTTGGTTACATGTGGTCAATTTGTTCTATAAATGAAACCGCAGAGCTTTATGGCGAATTTTCGCACTGGCCATTTTATGCAAGTTTTACGTTTCAAATGTAACCTGTCTTTTCAAACAATACGGGGGGGGGGGGGCATTTTAGATTTTAAAGCAGTACCCTATTTTTGTGGTTTTCTTTATTTCTATCTTTTTTCTATCTTTGCTTTTTTTCTGTGAGAATAATACTGTTCCATTATTTTAAGGCAGTGCTCCCATAATTTCGTATATACGTGTAAGTGCTGCCCTATATTTGTATATTATTGCATCATTTTCCTTGCAGTATTCGAAAGCAATCATCAAGCAAAGGTCTGCCGTAAAATGTGAACTTGTATTCTACAGCACGCTTTGGTATTTGTCTCGCATTCTTCCCTTGTTTTCAGGTACCTTTTTCATTTTCTCACCGGTTATGTCCATTTATTTCTTACGATGGACTATGCCAGACGCCACATCATAGTTCAAACGATTGTGTAGATTTGTGTTTTTAACGTGTATCATTGCTTGAACGTTGCCCGAACAGTAAGTGTAAGCTGTGATATTTCTGCTCTCGTTCTTATGATATTTTGCAGACCTTGTGCTCAGCTATAAATGGTGGAAAGTTGACGACTTTGTCAAGTGCTCCACTAGCACGCAAGTACACTACATCACAGATTACCTGTATGCAACAGCAAGACTCCACAGCGACTGCAGGTAAAAAAGTATATCTTTGTGTCAAGGTAAAGCGCTGACTGAAAATAAAAACGCATGGGCAGTCTTGATGAGTGCAGTCGGAAAAAGAACCTCCCCCCCGACTGCAGCCAGATAAGTTCTTAACGGATTTATCGGCTTAGTGCCCGAATGCACTTGGCTGCTGTGCGACAGCGCCGTGCATCTGTTCATTGCACATTGCAGAGGCATGGACTTATCGTCCGTATAGCTGTACAAAAGTTGTTGCATACTCACAGCAATAACGTAAGAAAAAAAAACGTTCTTCTTTTCTAACGTATAGCGTTGCTTCAGCGCCACTGGTATATTTGAGAGTATGTTGGAGCAAAAACAAATCGACTTACCGGTCTGCGACCAACTTATAACGATGTCGCATGGGAGAGTGTACTATTTCAATGATAATGCAATTTATTTATTTTTATTTCTACATCTAATATATAATATATATAGGACGTAGACGTTCGTAATATATATATTACCAACGTCTACGTCACCCGCCACAGCGGCTCAGCGTCTTAGGCGTCAGCTTAGCTGCTGATCATGAAGTTGCGGGTTTGAGCCAGGCCATGGCACCTAACATAGGTTGAAATTAATTGAATTCTGGGGTCTTCCCATGCCGAGACCACGATTTGATTGTGAGGCATACCTGTGACTGCTGCAGTATATTTGTACATTATAGTGTCATTTTCGTTGACGATTTACTCGATAAACGCCGCCCATTAGGAACGGAATGCAAATTCGCATCTCCAAAGGTTTGACTGCGCGGCGCATCGCTGTAGGTGGTCTAATAAAACTTACCCTCCCGCACGACGCTTCTCGTTGCCGGTGTGATGCTTTTTAACGATAAACTGCATCAGCCAGTTGTTCCTACTTCTGCGCTCAATGCGTGTAAACGGAAGTCGCCCAGAGCAATACCCCTATCATCACCACCCTCCATACAAAAGGCTCAAATTTCTAGCTGCTAAAATGCTCCGGATTTCGACCGGATAATAAAAAATTATGGGGTTTTACGTGCCAAAACCATGATTTGCTTATGAGGCACGCCGTAGTGGGGGACTCCGGAATAATTTAGACCACCTGGGGTTTTTTGATGTGCACCCAAATCTAAGTACACGGGTGTCTTTGCATTTCGCTCCCGTCGAAATGCGGCCACCGTGGCCGGGATTTGATCCCGCGACCTCGTGCTTAGCAGCCCAACACCACAGCCACTAAGCAACCACGGCGGGTGAACGGACAATCACCGATATGCATCAGTGCTGAGACGTTAACAATAACTATCACATAACGGCGCGTCTACGGCTGTAAATATTGGTCTTCTCTGTGTCCTGTATTGACTGTTATGGCTCAATATGGTTAAGGATGCTTGCAACGATAAAGCCCCTAAGAGTGAATTTAGCGGTTCATATCACATATGGCTAAAATTGGAATGAATCAGAAGGTGCACGGGTGGGTGCACCTAAAAGTTCGTCATTTCGCAAAGTATGGCACTACCCTTTTTTAAAGTTACCTGCAAAATAACTTCCCGTGTAAAAAGGCGATGCCTAATCCCAACACCTTCGAAATCTTTTAAAAGGATCCCGAACCAGTTATTATCGAAGTCGTCGAGAAATGCATTTGATGTCAAAACCGGCTATTTCAGAAATACTTTGCCGCAATAAGTATTTTGATGCGTATCCCTCATTAGATAAATTATCTGTAGAAAATGTGACCTTACAGTAAGTTTAGTACACATGCGTGTCCTGTTCCTCATGTTGTAGTTATCTGCTATTTTACGTAGTTTTGTTTATAAGCAAAACATTCCTTAATGAACGAAAACGGTGAACTGAGAGGCCCAACTTTTGTTGGTCGCAACTGCATGAAGTACACGCAAGTTAATGCGTTATGCTTGTTTCACATTTTAAAAGCTGCAGGCAAACACTGCCTATCTGTTTTTGCATTTCCTGTAGCAGTGTGGCTTTTATTTGTGACTGTCAGAGCTTGGTATATAAGTCCCCATTCTGTGGTGAAAACCTACAGTGAAACTATGCTGGGTACTTTTCACTTTGTTGTATTGTAAATAAATCATTCTCTTTTGACAAATATGTTCTTTGTCTGTGTCTGTATGAACGTACGTGTCTGCAATAATGTATAGCATGCTTTCAGATGGCGTACACAGAAGAAGTGGGTATTCCGCAGAAAGCATACTTAACGTTGTAGGAGAAAAACGTGTGCTTTTAATAACTGTGCATATTGGGCGCAGTTGATATAACGAAGGCACATGCACTCAACTAATGTACACGACACCTGAATCTGAATTCTATCTCTCCTTCGAGATAAATAGGTACGCTAGCGGGCAGTCCATCTCCCCTGTTTGCAACCACTTCATGGCACACCTTCCTTTGCCGGACGCAGCACAATAGTGCGTGCTCACTTAATACAGCGCGTGCACTTTATTGCAGTCTGCACGGTGCTTTCTTTTTCTTTTTTTGAGATAACTAAAAGTAGTTTGTGCATGAATGCGGCTCGTCTTGCGCATGGAGATTCACTTGCATTCCTGATAGCAGTGCTCATTGCGGTTGTGCTGATCACACTAATGCAGCGAAAGATACAAGGGAAAATTGCGGTTATTCCACGTTACTTTTGCGTAGAAGTCATTGACTTGCAAGGGTATATGAATGCAACCGTTATAAGCTTCGACACGACGGCAAAATCCCAACCTTGTCATGCGAAATTTCAAACAGCTGATTTGTTCACTTTCAACGAATCAGTCGCCGCAGTAACAAGGTGACCTTGGTGTTTCGGCCGCACCTGTCGCATTCTGGCGGAAATACAAAAACGCTTGTGTCGTCGTTCTTTCGGTGCTCGTTAAATAACTCCAGGTGGCCATGATGAATCCGTAGCTCTATATTATTGCGTCCCTCGTAATCCACAGCAGTTTCCGGACGCTAAGCCCCATAATATAAATTCTTTAATGACGCCTCGATTTCTTACCTCCCTTCGTTCCTTTAAGCTCGACGGCACTACAGGTATGGCCATGGTAGCTCGTTGCAACGTCGCATGCATGCGCCTGGCAGGTGAAGAGGTGAAAACAAGCTAACGTGTGCAAAGAAGTGAAGCTTCCGATATTTGCAATGCTGTTACGGTAGGCTCACGGGCGGAGATACTGACGCGCCTTGCTGCTTCAAAATAAACACTGAATCATTAACTACAACAGAACAGCATAATAGGATCAGTTCGAGAGCATTCTTCTTGATACTCACAAAAGATATATATGTCAGTCTTTCGGACAGGGCATCCCCGTTGAAGCTAGCGGAGGTGAATGGAAATATTTGTCAGTTCAACAAACTTAGACGGGACGGTTATATCCCGCCCGCTTATTCGACGTCTCAGAATATCGGAGCCATATTGTCGTTATACCGTCGAGGCAGCGCAGCAGCGCGGATCAGTTTTAACTAAACCTTCTGAACGAGGTTGAAAGTTTCTCAGGCAAGGCCGAGTTCCCGGTTAAACAGTGAGTGCAGCCGCATCATAGCGAATAAAGAGAAAATATTAAAGAAACACATTTGCCTGGCGAAGCAGTTTTTCTTTCCGTGCAGCCCCCATGCTCCGTAATCCTACCCCATTTAGCCTTTCCGCCTCAAATGACAGCTGTTGAAAGCGCTATTCGTATAATGATACTCATTTAAATACATCTACTGTCACCAACCACCTAAGCATCGGTAACAGCTACACAAACTATGTATGTATCACGCACGATCGTCGACGGTGCACGATCGACATAAAACGACAGCCTGGGAAACACAAATGTGGCTACAAATAGCTGTGCGAGTCCTTAGGGCAGCGTAGTGATGTGGAGTAGTGGTTATCATGTTTGCTTCTCACGCGGTGTACCCGGGTTCGATTCCCAGTGTTTCCATGTTTGTGTGAAGTGCGTTGCCGTGCTTGTGTTGTGTGTTATCAATTTCCTATAATGTGGTTCTATGCAATGTCTACGAAACAGCGCTCAACACCACAGTGGACGGCGCCTGTCTTAAAATAAACTTTTTTCTTTAAAAAATACCCAATGGGCCGCATAAGATTTGGGCTGCTTAGTAAGCTGGACAGATTTGATCTGAAATACCACATAAAAATTTGGGGTTATGCGTGACGTTCACCAAGCGGCCCTACTATGGGCCGTTTAGATGCAGGCCACATAAGCAGTAGCCGCATAAAATAGGCCGCATACGCAGTGGGCCGCTTACAGTGAGCCATTTATAAGCGTCGAAATTTTGATCCACTTTCCGCCCTATATGCGTCGTTTTAAGCTAGTATTTGCTAAGAGTGTATTTGAACAGTCGAGTGATAACTTTTCATGTGAAGTTGCGGCATGCCTCGAGCAAGGTACACATCCAACAAGCAATACGGCCAACATATACGGCAACACTGATTAGGTAAATGCATAGCATATGTGTATGTGTATTAAGGAAAATGATAGCAAGCTTACAATTCATCGATATTATTATATTTCTTCCATGTTCTGCTTCTGTATTTCTTTCCCGGTGCTTATCTGTGAACAGCATGAATTAGTTTTTGAAGCACATTTGCTGATAGGACGCATTTGATTGCAAAGTAATATTCGTGCCTTGATAATAATAATGCTCATATATGACAGAACTAATTGCATTAAGTACTTCTGTTTAAGAAATCTATTACATGGAACTAATGATACTTCCGCGTCTTCTCATAACAATGTTCCCAGTAGCACTTCTCCGACAAACTGGTCTGTCCCCGGATGCACAAATCTTTAGTCACACCGGCAGCACATCATCATGATGAAGTACTACCTGCGCTGCTGCAGAAGAGATGGAGAAGATTAAAAAAACTGGCACCACCCAATACTTTAGTGAGGCTGCTGGAGGAGGCCATTAACCCTGTACTTCCACTGAAGATCAGTTGTTGAGTGTCTGTGGCAACTTTCGTAATTCAAGGATGAAAAATTCAAGAACTTTAGCAACGACGTGTAAATTTCGGTGCAGAACGGCATAGTCCTTATAATCCAGCACGGTTTGCGGGGAACTCTGACAGGAGAAAAGGCAGCGACCCATGCAGAATTGCGTGCCGGCTCCATCTTTGTACAGTAGGACACCGAAACTGCTTTAATGTGGCCGCAGTGGCTAGGCGCACATCCCCCTTTGCATTATGGTTCAATGACACTAAATGTTCAACATGAAAGCTACTTGTAACATGTCAACACAACACGTTGTTGCAAACCAGATATGACGAATATTTATGACATAAAACCAATTCGCTGTTGCATTTCATATTGCCCACGATGGTGCACACAACAGCGCTTTCACGAAAGACCTTATCCATTGTTGCGCATCCAGCACGACGGGCATGAGAATGCAATGTGGTGACGCAAACCCTTGTAAGACGCCGAGCAGACAAGCAGTGGGCTTGAGCCCCCGCTGTAATGCATTTATTGGGATTCCGCGAAAAACGCCGTAGTCTTATGCGGTCAGCTCAGCTGCCTCGTGGGTCGTGCAATCCTTTACACTAATTCTCCCATTTTTTTTTCTGACGCTGGAGACCCTAAGAACTCTACGAACCTTTACTTTCTTGCACATCTGTTGTATTTCTCAGATTGAAAAAATTACTTCGAATGCTGTGACGTTATTGAAATACTTATACAAGAGAGGGTTGGTTGCTACGTTGAGCCGCAGCATTTAATCTATATTTATACAAACTGCGTCACATTATAATGGCACATCAAATGTTATTATCAAATTGACCTAGCTGAAACATGTGCTTCACTTTAAAATAAACGCCCAAATGTATTCAAGCCTGCTTTTCTTCACTTATAATTTGCGATAATGTCATGAATTCTTCCTTAACACACAACAAACGCTCGAACCTGACAGGAAGAGTGTGAATATCTTTCCAGAGTACAAAGGCGTAGAGGAGACACATCACATTCTTATTTTATTACGAACGTCAGCGTTGCGATCGTATGATACGGGCAAAGGTCAAAACCGAAACTGCGATGAGCAGCGAAATATTTCGCAAGCGCTTCTCAAAGAGAACACAATCTGTGCGCACAGGCTTCGATGCACTTATTCATATTCGTACCTGTACAAGCTAACATGTCCTGGTAATATTAACAAAATGCTTAACACGTTGTACTGATGTGATTCCGACCACTGAGAAATAGCTTTTTCGCGTGTAAATATAATTTTCAGGGTTAATCGCAAATTTTCACCTTAGTTTTGTTGTGCTTTTTATCCACTCACTAGTGCAATACATGAGTCACCTTCCCGTTCTATAGCTGCAGACATGCCAACGGTCATAGGCACGCCTGCAAAAATCTCTGCCTTCCAATAAAAAGCCTCTCGTTTTCCTTCTAGTTTTCAGACGAGAAAGAGACACCTAATTCTGAATTGCGCGTGCAAATTAAAAGCTTCATGCACACCTAAAGATTCCCATTGATAAGTGGGCGCTGTCACCAAGAACTGCCCAACTGATTCGAACGCAGAACTCCACATTTTCACATTGTCTCAGTGTGCAAAAAAATCATAATAATAATTAAGTCCGATGTAAGCTCTCCATAATTCCATGAACTAAGGCTCATGCCACACGCACCGAGCCCTTCTGAAAACGCATGTGCATAATATAAACTCGAAGAATTGTAGACTAATTTAGATTCGCATAACGGGAAGTGAAGATTGCTGGAACACAACTTCGTTGCACAATGTACAGACAGTGCTCATCATTATGTTGCGATTTCAATTACACGAAGTTTCCAAGCGTGTTCGCTCCAATGTTGCCCTCATGCTGTGCCGTTATCGACGACGCATGCGCCACTGCTGCTTGCTTTAGGTGGTCTCCTGAGCCGCAGAGTGAGCTTGGCTGCAAACACGACGAAACGAAGAGGAAGAACCGTGAACTCCAAACTCAATCGACGCGTGGTGGAGCCCGGACAGTGTTCAGCTTCAGCCTACAACTGGTAGCGTAAGCGTTGCGTGAAGGCGTACAATAAGCATATCAGCGTTGCTGCTGAGCTGCCGTTTGTATGCGCTGCTTTCAGCAGAATAGACTGTAAATGCCGAGCTACCGTTATCTAAAATTTCACTGTGCAGTGAAGGATGCCGATGGGCCACTGTCGGTCCCCTACCATGCGCCATCGACTTGTTATGCCTCCAACGCAGCTGGTAATCATGTCACCCATGTAAGACGTCTAGTAGCTGCCAGGACGCGGTTCCTTCCGCCACACGGTGGTTGCCTTGTTGCGCCAACATGCGGCAACCGCGTAAAGTTAGACACCGTGCGAGGAGTTCTAGTGCAACGCTAAAAATTGCTGCAGCAGTGAATGCTCAAGCACTGAACGCAAAAGCAAGGTATAGCGTTTTCTAAAGTATTTTTTCTGCACTGTACAAAAGTTTGTTGGGCACGGTCTTACCCAGTGCAGTATGTCATAGTTGCCCAGACCTCAGTTGCGAGAGTGGCTTCTCTTCCCATCGTACATCCACTTACCGCTGTCTGAATGTGATGATCCCCTTATCGTTACCGCTGATTTTCCATAGTTGGCAATGCTATCAAATTTTCTCTTGTGTCATCATTATATAAACATAATTCGTGAGAATTGGCCATGGTGTGACCGGGAATGGGTCGACGCTAAACTTTTTTCCATAATTTTAGCAACAGGCTACATCCAAGCGCCAGAAAAAGAAAAAAATGTGAGCCCTTTCATTGGTTTATATCGCTGATGACCGACTTACACGAGTGTAACGTTGTGCAAATAGCTTTTTTTTTTGTAAGGCGGAGCTTTTCTTTTGCGAACCTCGCCGAGTTTCGCAACCATGTGTCCTGCGGCCTGCCTTTTCTCTTGGCGAATAGGCCAATCATAGCGGAGTACGCGCGCCGTGCGCGCCGCTGGGTTCTTTGCACCACCGCCAGAAGGAGTGCGCCTCCGCGCATGCGCGGTTACGGCCGTGTGGGCTAAAGAGAAATAAAAACAGTCATAAAGCTCGCTTTCGCGCATCTGTGACTGCATGGCAATGCGGAAGCAAACGCTTCCTGCGGATAGAATGAATTCGCATACGTACGGATGCGCATGCTTCCTCTGACACCATGATACGTTCAAGGCGTCCGTCGTGCTACTCGCTCGTAGTCAGCAACTCCGCTTAACAAAGGTTCGATATAGTGTGGGCACACACACCACACACACACACACACACACACACACACACACACACACACACACACACACACACACACACACACACACCACACACACACACACTGTGTGCGGGACCTCATTAATTACAAACAGCGCTTGCTCGGTACTTTTCCAAAGGGTGTGTTTTAAGAAGTGTGGCACATAAGCTACGTAACAAATTTACTTTCTCTGCCTCAACGTCCTTCCAACGAGCGTAACACTACAAATTTATTGGGCTTGAGCGTATCACACCTGCAAGTTAGCGCATTTGCTTTCTCGCGATTAGTTGCGAGAAAATAGCGAATAATTGCACAGTTCGATGTACTAAGTAAGGTTACTGCAACAGCTCATAACACTGATATTTAAAAAAATAGCCTACTGCATTACCTTTTTGATAAATTGCAAGAATTCTAAGCCTAAACTGCACATAAGAGAGCTTGTCTAAATTGAAGGTTGAGAGAGAGAGAGAGAGAGAGATACATGAGATGCGAAAGGCAGGGAGGTTAACCAGAAGGTAAATATCCAGTTTGCTACCCTAGCACTGGGGAAGGGGTAAGGGGAGACAGAAAGATAAAGAAAAATGCACACACTTAGAGAGGGAGATAAAAAAAGAAAACACACACACACGAAGGAACTCAGGAGCGTCACAGTCGTTCAAACAGGTCGCTTGACCAGAGGAACTTCAGTAGCGCCCTCGGTCGCCTTCTGCTGTGAAGACCGTATCAGTCGGCATTCTAAAATCGTCTGCTCAGAAAGCGGCCGGTCGTCGAGGCGTGCCAACTCCGTTACGAGCGACTGTCTCTGGGAGCTTGTAGCGGGGACAATGACACAGGATATGTTGGACTGTTTGCTCGCTGCCGCAAGTATCACAGGCAGCACTGTCAGCCATTCCGATGCGACAAGCAAAAGCATTCGTAAAGGATACTCCAAGCCACAGTCGGCAGAGAGCAGTTGTCTCGATTCGAGGAAGTCCAGATGGATTGCGTAGTCAGAGGGATGGGCCCAGGCGGTGCAGTCGAGTATGTTGGAAACCAGGTGTGTTCCACATGGCTCTTGTGGAATCACGCGCGATTATTTGAAGCTTTGTTACTTCATCGGCTCTTGATAGCGGGATGGGTTCCTTCACAGCATTTTCGTGAGCCCTCCTCGCAGCTTCATTGGCCTGTTCGTTGCCCATGATGCCTCAGTGGCCTGGGAGCCACTGAAAAGTGATGTCATGTCCTTTTTCAGCTAGTTAGCGACAAAGGTGCCTTATTTCCAGCACAAGTTGATCTTGTTGTCCACGACGTAGAGTGAATAGCAGACAATGCAGGGCGGCATTTGAATCTGTAAATATGCTCCATCTTCGTGATAAGTCTTCGTGAATCATGTGAAGTGCGCCGCGGTCGACGTTGTCCGGTGAGAAGTTTGAAACTAAAGGGTCACAGCCCTTTGCGGGGAAGATCACAACCCCTGTAAATCTGTCAAGAGTGGTCGAGCCATCAGTGTAAATGTGAAAATAGTCCTTGTATGTTTCGTGCAGCATGAGGAGAGATAGCTGCTTGAGAGCTGGGGACGACGAGTCCTGCTTTCGTTCGAATTCCCTGGTACCGAGAGTCAAACTTGTGGACGAGCCAAACACCAAGGAGGTGATAGCAGTCTCTCGGCAGGCGTATAATCTCGAGGGAGGCAGTCACGGTACGCCGATATCGCCTGGCATAAGGAGGCATTGGGTGGGTCATTCGGCAGAGTGGCGAGGTGATGGAAAGGGGAGCGGGCAATGTGCCTGATGTGTGCTCTGAGCACTTCCAATCTCATATGAGGTGTCACTGTGTAATCTTGAGCTATTCCAATTGTTTCCGCTGTCGATGTGCATCGTGGAAATCCAAGACAAACCCTTAGTGCCTGCGCCTGAGCACTTTCGATTGTGCGGATGTTGCTTCTGCAGGTATTGCTCAGTACAGGTAAGCTGTATCTGAGATATCCGAGAAACAGTGCCCTGAATAGTTGTAACATTGCGTGTACTGACGCTCCCCACGTTTTCCCTCCAAGAAAGTTGAAAACATGTGAGATGGCCATTAGGCGTTTTTTTCAGGTAGGTCACATGGGGACTCCAGCTGAGGTCTCGATCAATGATCATCCCTAAGAATCTATGCGTCCTGGCGTAACAGATGTATTGCCCATTGATTGATATGGCCTAAGGCGTCATTGATTTCCGCGTTAACGCGACCAGCGCACATTTCTCAGGTGAAATCTGGAGGCCTTGTTCGCTGAGATACGCCGAAATTGATGTCGCAAATTTTTGAAGTCTCGCGCGCACCTGAGGACGTGTTACAACTGACGTCCACACGCAGACGTCATCGGCATACATTGATATATGGACAGCATTTGGTATGCGTTCCACGAGACCGACAAGAACAAGGTTGAATAGTGTGGGACTCAAGACGCCACCTTGAGGGAACACCACGGTATGTGCAGTGTTGAGACGTCGGACCGTACTCGGTCTGCACAAAGAATGACCTCATGTGTAAGTAGTTGCGGGTCCACCGGTACACGTGGCCACAAAGGCCAACCGATTCCAGAGCATCAAGTATGGCATCATGAGCAACATTGCAAAAGCTCCTTTTACGTCCAGAAACATAGCGACAGATAATCGTTTACATCTCTTTTGATGCTGGACGTCAGTGACCAGATCGATGGCGTTATCGATGGAGGCGGCGGAGACAGTCGAAAGCCGGCCATAGCATTTGGATAAACTTGGTAGCGTTCCAGGTACCACTTCAATCTGGCAAGGATCATGCGTTCCATCCCCTTCCCTACGCAACTTGCCAGCGCGATTGGGCGGTATGACGCGAGCTCTAGTGATGACTTGCCAGGTTTAAGGAGTGGCACCAGGCGGCTTGTCTTCTATTCTTGAGGAACGTTTCCATCCTGCCAGGATTCATTGAATATATCCAGCAAGGCATTTCGAGCTCGCTCACCCAGGTGGCACAAGATGCGGTACGATATGCCATCTGGTCCAGGAGACGACGACCGATTACACAAAGCAAGAGCTGCATCAAGCTCCTCGGTGGATGAAAGGCAAGTCCATGCGTGAGTCCCGTGTATGCGGCTCAATGCTATCCGTACCAAGGGGGCCTGTGTAGGTTGATTGACCTGCTATCTTTCTGCAGAAATCTTCCACTACCTCGATGTCCTCTCGACGTTGGAAAAGTGCCAAGGCTTTGAATGGCACGCGTTGTTCGGGAAATGTACTGTAGGCCTCGCACGGTTCTCCATATGTGAGAAAGAGATTTTCGGGGGTCTAGGGATTCACAAAATTTTGCCCACCGTTGAGATTCCAGTTTGGCCATTCGGCGCTGGATTTTCTTTTGCGTGCGTCTGGCTATTCTGAGATCATGGATGGACTTTGTGCATCAGTATCTTCGCTCGGCCCGCCGACGAATCGCACGGGGTCACTCTAACTCCAGGTCGGATTTGGAGAACCTTGGATTGCATTTCAGCGTGCACATCGCATTCTGCGTTGCCTCCTTGATAGCTTGCTGAAGGCCAGAAGGGAGACCGTTGCGACAAGCTTCTTCCCATGCTGGTTTCGAATGTAGACCAGTCAATTCGCCGGAGTGTGTTTGGCGAATGGCAGCTGGCGAAACCCTTGATCTTAAATGTAACATGGGGATATGATCACTCCCATGTGTCTCAATGTCCTAAAAACCACTTTACACGAAGTAGCCAAGCGACGTGACACAAAAGCCAAGTCTAAGCAACTGTTGTATGATGAGCCTCGTAAAAAGGTAGGGCTCCCATAATTAAGAAGGGACAGTCCATGGTCAGATGCGAATGAAGCCAGTCGTCGGCCGGTTGCGTTAATTTTAGAACTTCCCCAGATAGGGTGGTGGGCGTTAAAGTCTCCCGTGATAATCCATGGACCAGGGGTTGCTGTCAAGATGTCTTTTAGTCTCTTGCTATCAAACCGGGTTGAAGGGGATAAGTAGGTACCCACCAGTGTAAAGGCTACCTTTTTCTTCTTAACACTCAGGCAAACATACTGACTTTCATCATGAGGTGGCACTTGCTGAACGACGTAGCTAAGCTCCCGACGAAGAAACACAACGACCTTGCTGCTTTCGCTGCAAGTTGAGGACATGATTGATTCGTAGCCAGATAGACGGATTGGGTTTGATAATTTCGGTTCACAGATTACGATGATTGGGAAACGGTTTTAGAGTAAACAAACTGACGAAAATCAGGCATCCGACATCTAAGTCCTCTGGCGTTCCACTGGATAATAGATTCCTCTCTGACCTCTTGGCGGAACGATTGGTGATTGCCATCCATGGTCCTATTCGAGGGCTGCTAGGACTGGGCTCAGCGCGTCCAGCACTTGCAGGCCACTTCGAGCGGCTGGGCTTGCAATACTTGTCAGTAGCTCTTTAACGACATTCATTAGGGACCGCAGCATCGGTATGATCTGTCGGTCAACCCTTGGTACTTCATCCACCGAAGTGTGCGTGGAAGTAGACATCAGGCGGGAGGCTCCTTGGCAGGCTGTACGTTTGCGCGGAAGCGCAGGCCAGTCTTCTGCGGCTTTAGATTTCTCAGTCTCAATCCTCTTCGTGCTTGTATGTTTACTTTCACTCGAAGGTAGTGGGTTGGGTGCGTTCAGCGTATGATCAACACCACGTCTTGTACGCTTGCGTCGACGATTACGCCGGCGTCGTACAGTCTCAGCAGCTTCCCTGTGGGATGAGCTGTCTCTGACCATTTGTTTAAGCACGGCAATTTCTCTCCGGATTTGCGGGCACTCTTTGGATGAGGCATCATGGGATCCATCACAGTTACTGCACTTTAAATCTGTTGCGCGGGAAGCGTCAACACTGTGCGACTCAGCGCAGCGTGGACAAACCGTACCCTTTGTACAGACGCCCTTGACATGGCCGATCTTCATGCAGTTATGGCACTGAAGTGGCTTGGGCACGAATGGGCGAACAGCATGTCGTAAGTGGCCAACCTTGACATGCGAAGGAATGGAATCGCCCTTGAATATCAACTTCACACAGCGGGAGTTGCCAAGGCGGAGCACATGTGTGATGATAACTCCTTCGGTCACTGGTTTGATGAGAATTGGCAGATCCGAGTTCGCTTATGGCCAAATAAATGTCGTAAATGACGCCCGCCATGCTGGATTCAGTCCAATGGTACACGCGGTCGGACTTTGATGCCTCCCAAATCTGTTATTTTCCGAAGCTTGTCCAACGCGCTACAATTTGTCGCTCCACAGCGAGGATATTCTTTCGCGTGTTTATTCGAACTTCCCTTATGTCATTCGGCGCCACCCCCTCGAGGAACATGAGAGAGCTTGCCTGTTAAGCGTTCGGAGGCTGATGGAGGAGTCCTCGGATACGAAGAGGATTGAGTGCGGCCAGCGTTCAATTTTTGTCTTCATTGTTAATGTCCTCGCTGGTGAAGACACCTTGAAGAATGCTTCTTTTGGCTTTTCTGCTCATCACAGACATCAAGCTGTCATCCGACGAGGTCGTCGCCGGTGGACCGAGTACAATTCGGTGTCCTCGCTGGTGGTAGACCAGGAACCTCGTTTCCTCGACAAGCTCGCCATGGTTGACCTTGGCCGGGTGTCACCGCAGTTGACTCCGCGTCCATAGCCACAAGGCAGCAAGCCTCACTGATGACCTCGCTGGTGCTGGACCAGGCGCGTTGATTCCCCGGGGAGCTTGCCATAGCAGACCTCAGGCAGGGCGGGCCTGTGGAAGGCCTCCGCGTCCGTTGCCACGAGGCAGGGAGCAGCGTCCCCAAACGTGAAAACTTGATCAAATGCAAGGAACAGAGATAGAAGCGTTCTATCAAACAGGCACTTCGTCGTCTTCCATTCATACATCACTCTTACAGTCCACTATTACAGTCACTCTTACATTCATAGGAGTTGGGGCTGATCTACAATTCAAATAAGGATTGTCATCTTGGCACTCACTCTTCGGTGGCACAACAATTTGGACAACATCAAAGTATGCGCGCTCATTCGTTTCTGTTTAATACGGCTTCACTAGACCCATGTTTGTTTAGCACAACTTGCCTGGACATCATTTCAGTTGTTATCCAGTGAC
>NC_051155.1:105062922-105090792 GCF_013339745.2 Dermacentor silvarum | reverse complement strand
TCTTGGTGAACACTTCGAGCGCGTGTCTAGTTCCACCCACTATTCGGAGAGCTTCCTGAAATATAAAGCAATAGAAGAACGTAAGCCTCTGAACCGGAAATGTAGCCCAAATCAACCTTATAACCGTCCTTTTGGTATTGCCGAACTTAAAGCCGCCTTGTCAGCTTGTCAGAGCTCTGCACCGGGTCCGGATAGAATCATGTACGATATGATCAAGCACTTGCACTGCGACACGCAAATAACACTACTCACACTTTTCAATACCATCTGGGCTGCTGGGTATCTTCCATCTAAATGGAAAGAAGCTATTGTCATCCCAGTTTTGAAGCACGGTAATGATACTTCATTGTTGACCAGCTACCGGCCTATAGCGCTTACGAGCTGCCTTTGCAAGGTTTTTGAGAAAATGATCAATCACCGTCTTGTACATTTCTTAGAGTCGGAACAAAATGCTTGACCCATTTCAATGTGGCTTTAGGGAAGGCCGATCTACAACCGATCACCTCGTGCGCATCGAAGCAAACATCCGTGATGCATTTGTACACAAGCAGTATTTCTTGTCTATATTTCTTGATATGGCAAAGGCGTACGATACGACATGGCGGTACGGGATCTTACGAGACCTGTCGCACATGGGCATTCGAGGTAATATGCTTAGCACTATAGAAAGCTACCTGTCTAACCGTACTTTTCGAGTCAGAGTTGGTAACGTATTGTCCCGCCCATTTATTCAAGAAACTGGTGTGCCACAAGGGGGCGTGCTTAGTTGCACCCTTTTCATTGTGAAAATGAATTCCCTTCACAAAGTCATTCCATCCTCAATGTTTTATTCAATATATGTCGATGATGTGCAGATCGGATTTAAGTCTTGTAACCTTGCAATATGTGAGCGTCAGGTTCAGCTCGGACTGAACAAAGTGTCAAAATGGGCAAATGAAAATGGTTTCAAGCTAAACCCTCTCAAAAGCTCCTGTATACTTTTCTCTAGAAAGAGAGGCCTAATACGAGATCCAGATATTATGCTGCATGGACAACACATGCCAATCAACACTGAACACAAATTTTTAGGCATTATACTTGACGCAAAACTAACCTTCATTCCTCATATCAAGTACCTCAAAGCTAAGTGCCTGAAAACAATGAACATCCTGAAAATATTGTCACACACAACATGGGGTAGCGACAGAAAATGCCTCATGAACCTCTACAGGAGCCTTGTACGATCGCGGTTAGACTACGGCGCAGTAGTGTATAACTCTGCTACCCAAGTTGCTCTGAGGATGCTCGACCCTGTGCATCATCTTGGTATCCGCCTCGCCACCGGTGCCTTCAGGACAAGCCCTATTCAAAGCCTCTATGTTGAATCGAACGAATGGTCCCTTGATCTACAACGATCATATTCTACTTTTAATTACTTTCTGAAAGTACACACTGATAAAGACCATCCTTGTTAAACTACCATCAACGATATGACCTCTGCAACACTTTTCATAACAAGCCTGCAGCAAGAGAGCCACTCTCACTCCGTGTGAGGAGGATGAGCGAAGATATGGATGTTCCGCTTCTTGAACATCGCCTATGGCTCCTGCTAAGCCGTTACCCGCCGTGGTTGTGGCAGATCATTGACTGCGACACGTCATTTGTTGAGGTAACGAAGCACGCTCCAGAGGCCCACATTCGTATGCATTTTCTACAGTTACAATTTAAGTACTCGTGCCCAGAATACTACACAGATGCGTCTAAATCGCATGCCGGCGTGTCTTATGCAGCCGTCGGCCCATCCTATTCGGAGTCAGATGTTCTTCACCATCATACAAGCATCTTTACAGCAGAGGCGTATGCACTATAGTGCGCTGCGAAACAGATCAAGCAGTTAAATCTACATAAGGCGGTCATATATACAGACTCGTTAAGCGTCGTTAAAACATTGATGTCATGTTGCAAACACAAAAATCCAGTAATTACAGAACTTTTCTCACTCCTATGTACTATTTATGCCTCTGGCCAACATGTAACGGTATGCTGGGTGCCTGGACACAGAGGTATTGAAGGTAACGTGCTAGCAGACCGAATGGCAACTTCCTTAGATACAAAATCTTGCAACGTGTCCATAGCTGTTCCAGTTATAGACCTAAAGCCATATTTGCGGAAAAAAACTGAGAACGTACTGGCAACATAAGTGGGACGCTGAAATCCTTAATAAGCTCCACGTGATTAAGCCACATTTAGGGCACTGGCCATCACTGACCAACTCGAGACGAAGTGATGTCCTATTCTGTCGTCTCAGAATAGGGCACACTTATGGTACACATAGTTTTTTGTTGACTGGCGGTGAACCTCCAATCTGTAGTAGATGTGGGAACACCCTCAGTGTTCAGCATGTCTTCCTAGAATGTCGCGAAGCACAAGCCGAGAGGGAAAAACATTTCCCTTTAGCATATAGGCAGTGTATACCGCTTCACCTGACACTGTTTCTAGGCAGAGAACCGCTTTTCGACATGAAATCTGTTTTAGCATTCTTAAGTGACGTCCATACGCTCAACGTGTTCTGCCCAAGAAGTTCGTAGCACGGCCTCCTGCGAGAGGCCGCTGTTGCGATGTCAACCCTTGTTTATAGCACATGCCTCCGGTCCCTTGTACTCAAGGTACCCGAGTGAGTTGCGCCACCACGGACCCGAGCACTCGAGGGTTGGACCCTCCCACGTTTAACCGTGCGTGGCTTAGCCGTGTCCGGGGAAAAGAGGATCCTGGGGGTTGAGCCGATGCCGGGTGTTCGGACCTTTATGGCCCCTCGGCGGAGGCAACACGCCTCTTTGGCCTCCGCTTCACGTAGACGGCACCCCCGGACTGACCCACCCGGGGGAAATCGGTGGTCGCCTTTTCCTGTCCCCCTCTCCGATCTTTCTCTACTCTATTTTCTGTCTTCACTGTCCTGTCATCTCTTCTCTTCTGTTACTTCCTCAATTTCCATAGGCGGCTTGGGTTAACCTTGTGTACGTGCCCTCCCTTGGGTTTATATATAAGGTTATAGCGGCAATGTACGGCTGGCGCCTGCAGCCTTACACGTTAAGTGCTGCAGCGTCCCCTTGTTGGACTCCGTGGTGGGTGGCTGCCATTGCTGCCGAAATACACCAAACTGCTATGGGAACACCCGCTTTTCCCCGACTTCTTGATCGTCTCCCTCAGAAGAGGGGACGCACCGATGAGATTCTGAACTTGTTCGCCAGACCAAAAGACATTTTCCCCCGATTCCAAGTAGTACATAGTGAAAGAACCGAAAAACTAGCAAGAACCATATCCCCATTTGTAGTTGCAAAAAGCTTGACCAATACGCTAGGCCCTGCTACAAAGTCACCAAAATGCCAAGCGGGGATCTTCTGCTTGAGCTACGGGATAAGGAGCAATACAACAGACTCGGCAAGCTTGTTACTTTTGGTGATGTCCCAGTTTCCGTTTCACCGCATCGATCAATGAACACAGTACGGGGGGTAGTATCTGAAGCAGACCTCATCGACCTATCTGAAACCGAATTGTTGGAAGGATGGAAGGAACAAAATGTCACGAATGTGCAGCGCATTGTTATGAGACGGGAGAATAAAGAAATTCGCACGAAACACCTGATACTTACCTTTGAATTGAGCGTTTTGCCACAAAGCATTGAAACAGGCTACACAAAGACATCCGTAAGACCATACATCCCAAATCCTAGGCGGTGCTACCAATGCCAAAGATTCGGCCATGGCTCGCAGAGTTGCCGTGGTCGAGTCACCTGTGCTAAGTGTGGAATACAAGGTCATGCCTCAGACAATTGTGAGGCCACACCTCACTGCGTCAATTGCGATGGTGACCATCCAGCATACTCCCGGTCCTGTCCAAGCTGGAAAAAAGAAAAAGAAATTCTAACACTGAAAGTCCGCGAAAACATATCGTTCAGGGAAGCACGCAAAAGGTGCTCACCATTCCACACAACCACTTATGCTGATGCGGCGCGTCAAGGGGCAGCGTCGCAGCAGCTACTGCCACCTGCCCAGCCCGCGCGCAGCGAGCCGTCGCTTGTGGCTCCTGCCCCCAGGGTGGAAGTAGCGAAGTCTACTCCACCCAACCAGCGAACAGGCCCGGTTACCCTAGGGTTGCCGGCGCCACAACAGTCCTCGGTGGCAGCCTGCGCTTCGCGTAGCGAACCCGCAGGCCTGCCAGCAGCTCCCACGGTGGGTGCAGTCAAGGCTGCCTCACCCTCACCGGCCCCTGCTGGTGCTGGCAACAGCCGGCGCAGCTCAGGCACAAAGGCAGCCCCATCGACATCCGGGCTGGTGGGCGCAAATGTCTCGTCCTTCGCGGCGAGACTTTCTCGTGAAACTTCTCGCTTGCAAGAGCGCGTGTCCGGCGCTTCACAAGAGGCAATGGACACCACACCCACCCCGACGGCGCACCAAGCGCCTAAGGAGCGGCGAGGTTCCCTCGACCGCTTCAGAAAAGACAAATCCCGCGTTACAGGGCCTGGAAAGGGCTCTGTAATCTAATGCAACACTTCCTTTTTGTTTTTAGTACACACAGCACCCATTTACTTTCAGTATGGCCACACAAATTATACAATGGAACATCAGAGGCCTTCTTAGGAACCTCGATGATGTGCAAGAACTTCTCCACAAACACAATCCAAAAGTGCTGTGTGTACAGGAAACTCATTTAAAATCGACACATACAAACTTTCTTCGACAGTATGTTACGTTTCGTAAAGATCGCGATGATGGTCTCGCATCATCAGGCGGTGTTGCCATTGTGATTCACGAAAGCATAGCATGTCAACGTTTGCAGCTGCAAACGCCCCTTGAAGCAGTGGCAGTTCGACTGGTTCTCCTTAACAAACTCATCACCATTTGCTCGGTATACATACCCCCACATTACCGCTTACATAAACACGAATTTCAGTCCTTGATAGACGAATTGCCAGAGCCCTATCTTGTTCTGGGCGATCTCAATGCACACAACAATCTGTGGGGCGACGCTCGCATCGATGCGCGAGGCCGTCTAATTCAAGATTTTCTGTTCTCATCCGGTGCTTGTCTGCTTAACAAAAAAGAACCTACATATTATTGTCTTGCAAACAAAACATTTTCCTCTATAGACCTCAGCATAGCTTCTCCATCCATATTACCTGAACTTGAATGGGAAGTTATAAAAAACCCTTACGGGAGCGACCATTTCCCTATACTGCTGAGAGCAACAAGACAATACGAGTCTCCACCACATGCCCCCCGGTGGAAGGTCGATGCAGCGGTCTGGGATAAATTCCAAACTCTTACCAGTAAACTTTCGTGGGCTGACATTTCATCGCTCGGAATTGATGGTGCCGTCGAGTATTTTACTAAATTCATAATTGATGCAGCCTCTAAGTGTATTCCCCAAACAAGTGGACTTTCTAGCAAACGTCGTGTTCCGTGGTGGAATGAACAATGCCGGAATGCACGTAGGCAGCAGAACAAAGCTTGGAGGCAGCTTCGCGATTATCCTACTGCTGAAAACCTTGTAAATTTCAAGAAAATCAAGTCCCAAGGTAGGAGAACACGCAGACAAGCCAAGAGAGACAGCTGGAAAACATTTTTATCAAGTATCAACTCGTACACGGATGAGGCCAAGGTTTGGAGCAGGGTCAATAGAGTAAGAGGACGACAAACACATCCACCTCCCCTGGTACACACGCAGGGAGAAAGCGTTGAGGACCAAGCGAACCATCTGGGTGCACATTTTGAACATGTGTCCAGTTCCTCACACTATTCACCAGCATTTATAAGATATAAATCAGCAATAGAAAAACAAAAAATAGACCGAAAGAGCACTGGGAACGAGCCATATAACCTACCTTTCTCCCCAGCAGAGCTGCATGCATCACTCACCTGTTGCAAGCAATCTGCCCCAGGCCCTGACCGTATACTATATGACATGTTGAAAAACCTACCCTCTGAAACGAAGAAAACCCTTCTGTGTCTCTATAATTCTATATGGACCTCCGGCAAGATCCCCTCTGCCTGGAAAGAGGCCATAGTGATCCCCATCCTGAAGCAGGGCAAGGATCCATCGTCCGTATCGAGTTACAGGCCCATAGCTCTAACAAGCTGCCTCTGCAAAGTCTTCGAGAAGATGATAAACCGCCGTCTGATACATTTCCTAGAATCAAACAAGCTCCTTGACCCATACCAGTGCGGTTTTCGCGAGGGTCGATCCACCACTGACCATCTGATACGTATTGAGGCACAGATACGTGAAGCTTTTGTCCACAAACAATTCTTTTTATCTGTGTTCCTAGACATGGAAAAGGCCTACGACACCACATGGCGGTTTGGTATATTGAGAGACCTCGCACACTTTGGAATACGTGGAAATATGCTGAATATCATTGAAAGTTACCTGTCCAACCGCAGATTCCGTGTCCGTGTGGGTAATGCCTTATCAGTACCATATGTTCAGGAAACTGGAGTACCACAGGGTGGTGTGCTCAGTTGCACCCTTTTTATCATAAAAATGAACTCTCTGCGTCTGTACATCCCACGCAACATATTTTATTCAGTATATGTCGACGATGTGCAGATAGGGTTCACCTCATGTAACCTTGCAATCTGTGAGCGGCAGGTTCAGCTTGGTTTGAACAAACTATGTAAGTGGGCAGACGAGAATGGATTTAGGCTTAACCCACAAAAGTCCACATGCGTCCTCTTCTCCAGAAAGAGAGGTCTGCACCCTGATCCCAACATCGAGATGCAAGGTGAGGGTCTACCTGTAAAAACTGAACACAAATTTCTAGGCATAATTCTGGACGCGAAGTTAACATTTATCCCACATCTAAAGTATCTAAGAAACAAGTGCATGAAGACAATGAGCATCTTGAAAGTGTTGTCTCGCACTACGTGGGGTAGTGACACAAAATGTCTACTGAATCTCTATAAGAGCCTGATTCGATCACGTATAGACTACGGTTCCATTATATACCACTCCGCGACTCCGAGCTCCTTGAAGATGCTGGACCCTGTCCACCATCTGGGCATCCGCCTCTCTACGGGTGCATTCAGAACAAGCCCCGTAGAAAGCCTATATGCAGAATCAAATGAATGGTCACTCCATCTGCAGAGAACGTACTTGTCCTTTATGTATTTCCTGAAAGTAAACTCAAGCAAAACTCACCCTACCTACACAACTATAAATGACCTGTCCAGTGCCCAAACCTTTCAGAACCGCCCTAGCGTAAGAAAGCCCTACGCACTGCGAGTAAGAAGTCTTGCCGAAGAGATGTATGTGTCGCTCCACGAACACGATCTCATGTACTCTCCTGTACAGCTGCCGCCATGGCAGTGGCAGCTGATTGACTGTGATCTGTCCTTCGTTGATGTTACAAAGAATGCGCGGGTCGCACATATCCGTATGCACTTCCTCGAATTGCAGCACAAATACTCTTGTCCGGAATATTTTACTGACGCCTCAAAGTCACACACTGGCGTGTCTTACGCGGCGGTCGGTCCATCCTTTTGGGCTGCCGGAGTTCTACACCCAAACACAACCATCTTTACAGCGGAGGCCTACGCCATCCTGGCGGCGGTTAAACAGATCAAACAGCTAGACATACGCAAGGCAGTCATTTACACTGACTCCTTGAGCGTGTTGAAATGTTTAAAAACTCTCAGTAGGCACAGAAACCCCGTCATTATAGCTCTTTATTCCATACTTTGCACCGCGTATGCATCTAAGCAACAAATTGTGCTGTGCTGGGTGCCAGGGCACCGCGAGATCGAAGGGAATGAGTTGGCCGACAAGCTAGCCACATCTGCTCATACAGACGCTGCCACTTCGCCCACAGCCGTCCCTGTAATGGACCTAAAGCCACTTATCAAGAAAAAGGTCAGAGCCTACTGGCAACGTCTGTGGGACAGAGAAACGAACAACAAACTACATACTATCAAGCCTCATCTCGCTCATTGGCCGTCAGAATCGAAAACACGCTACACACAGGTTACACTTTGCAGACTCAGGATAGGACACACATACAGTACACACGCATACTTATTGTCCGGTGGCGCTCCGCCTGTCTGTGACGAATGTGGCGAGCCACTCAGTGTACTTCACGTCCTCCTGCAATGCCCTGAACTGGAGCCTCAGAGGAAAATACATTTTTCATTATCATTACGGCAGAACCTACCATTACATCCATGTATGTTTTTGGGCAATGAACCTCTTTTTAAATACCAATCCGTTATCGCGTTTTTAAAGGATATACCTAACTTTCGTGTTATATATGCAGGTGACTTGTAGCACGGCCTCTCTGGAGAGGCCGCTGCTGCGGTATTTTTTTTAAAGAAAGCACGTGCCTCCTGGTCTTTGTCTACAAAGGCTTCCGGTAGGCGTCGTGCTGCTTTTATATTCTTAATACTCTAAGCACCATGACCATTTCTCATCCGTTCACTACCCATAGATCATTCCACACGTCACTGCCATAATTCTATTCGATATATGTTTTACGCTTCTATACCGCGATTTGTTCTTAGGCCCCTTTACAGCCACATTGCATCCTGTCATCGGAACTCACTGATCATGGCAAACATACCATTCATTGTCTTGGCGCTCTTTGGCCACACTTGGCCCTTGCGCCACAAAACACCAAATATCATCATCATCATCATCATCATCACTCCACTTGCAGAGGACCTACACAGCTTTTATGCATTTCCTTACAGTGAATTCAAACAGTGAACATCCCTCATATTCCACCGTAAATGATTTGTCCAGCTCCCACCTCTTTCATAACCGACCTGCAGTAAGAGAGCCCTTCTCGTTGCGTGTGAGAAGTCTGGCTGAGGAAATGGATGTCCCACTCTTTGAACATCGTCTAATGACACCCACTATAGAGGTCTCACCGTGGCAGTGGCAGATTGTAGACTGTGATTTGTCTTTTTTACATGTTACGAAGCACGCCCCGGTTACACACATTCGAATGCACTTCCTTGAACTGCAGCATAAATACTCTTGTCCGGAATTCTACACCGATGCATCAAAGTCTCATGCTGGCGTCTCTTATGCAGCGGTTGGTCCATCATTTTCAGATGCCGACGCCCTGCACCCCCTAACGAGCATTTTCACAGCAGAGGCTTATGCAATACTGTCGGCTCTTAAACATATCAAAGAATCGAAAATACCAAAAGCAATCATCTATACAGACTCGCTGAGCGTAGTAAAAGCCTTAAAATCTCTTAAGAGGCACAAAAATCCTGTAATAGTATCGCTTTATTCATTAGTATGTAGTATTTATGCGTCTGGGCAGCATGTTGTGGTGTGCTGGGTGCCAGGACACCGAGACATCGAGGGAAATGTACTGGCAGACCAGCTTGCCACATCCATCAAGGCGAAAGCTGGCAACACATCTATGCTCGTCCCTGTTCTCGATATGAAGCCATATCTACGCAAGAGACTTCGAGCCCACTGGCAACGTTTGTGGGACGGCCAGACTCATAACAAGCTTCACTTAATTAAGCCCCGTTTAGGGAACTGGCCATCGACCACGAAATCTAGAAGAAATGATGTCCTATTCTGTAGGCTCAGAATAGGACACACTTACGGCACACATAATTACCTGTTGTCTGGAGGCGAACCCCCGACCTGTACTGGATGTGGGGAAGCACTTACTGTACTTCACATCCTAGTACAGTGTCCAATAATAGAACCTGAAAGAAAAAAGCACTTTGTTCAAGCCTATAAAGAGAATATACCCCTTCATCCAGCGATGTTTTTACATAACGACCCGATATTTCAGAACGATTCAGTTTTAGCCTTTTTAAACGACATCGACATTTTACAAGTTCTTCGCCCGAGAGATTCGTAGCGGCGTTCTCTTTCAGAGAACGCTGCCGCGACCACATATTTGAAATGCACTCTCCTCCAGGCCCTTGCTCCTAAGGGTCTCTGTGAGGCAGTAGTGCCTTGTATCGCTTACACCTTTTTATACTATATTCATTGTGCCCCTATCACGTCATTGTCATGATTTTATTAATTTTGTCTGTTTTACGCACCTTTAGTGCGCAGGATTTTAGGCCCCTTTACAGCCACCCTACACCTACCCACTGTCATTGATCATACCATTGCTCACTCAGTACAACACGTCTTGGCGCTCTTTGGCCATAGCTGGCCCTTGCGCCACAAAACAACATATATCATCATCATC
Organism: Dermacentor silvarum; assembly: GCF_013339745.2. Classification (NCBI taxonomy): domain Eukaryota; kingdom Metazoa; phylum Arthropoda; class Arachnida; order Ixodida; family Ixodidae; genus Dermacentor; species Dermacentor silvarum. Next base: position 105,080,591 of record NC_051155.1, on the reverse strand, counting down.
AAGAGCGCGTGTCCAGCGCCTCACAAGAGGCGATGGACACAACAACCGGCCAGACGGCGCCACCAGCGCCTCAGGAGCGGCGAGAATCACGCGACCGCTCCAAAAAAGAAAAAGCCCGCATCACAGGGCCCGACAAGGGCTCTGTAGCTTAAGTTAGTCTCCTATACACACAGCACAAAAAACACTTTCAACATGAATACACAAATAATACAGTGGAACGTCAGAGGACTCCTGCACAACCTCGATGACGTCAAAGAAATCCTACACAAGTTTAACCCGAAGGTGCTGTGTGTTCAGGAGACACACCTTAAACCTACACAATCAAACTTTCTCCGGCAATACGCCATTTTTCGTAAAGACCGCGATGACACAGTCGTGTCTTCCGGTGGTGTGGCTATTGTAGTCGATAGAGGTATTGCCTGCCGGGAATTAAAACTTCGTACGCCCCTAGAGGCAGTTGCTGTCCGAGGGGTGTTGTTTGATAAGCTGATCACTATCAGCTCTATATACATCCCTCCCAATTATCAACTACATAAAAATGAATTTCAAAACTACATAAATGAACTTCCGGAGCCATACATAGTTCTCGGAGATTTCAATGCACATAACACCTTGTGGGGAGACCCGCGTTGTGATGGAAGAGGTCGCCTAATTGAAAACTTCCTTTTTTCCTCGGGAGCATGTTTACTTAATAAGAAAGAGCCAACGTACTACAGCGTGGCGCATAATTCATACTCCTCCATAGATTTGAGTATCGTGTCGAGTACACTAATTCCGTACCTGCAGTGGTCCGTTCTGAAGAACCCCTTTGGGAGCGACCACTTTCCAATTATACTAAGCTTAACAAAACAAGATGTTTGCTCGCCACATGTTCCCCGATGGAAGGTTAACTCTGCTAACTGGCAACTTTTTAAAGAAATAACATATTTAGGCCGGGATGACATTGCCTCTCTTAACATAGACGATGCTGTGGCGTATATAACACGTTTTATCACTGACGCTGCAGAAAGGTGCATACAACAAACTAATGGACTAGCTAATAAGCGTCGCCTGCCTTGGTGGAACGAGGAATGCCAAAAAGCACGTAAAAATCAAAACAAGGCCTGGGGATTGTTTCGCAACTCCCCAACAGCCGAAAACTTGATTAATTTTAAACAAGCAAAATCGCAGGGCAGGAGAACGCGCAGACGTGCTAAAAGAGAGAGCTGGGAAAAGTACATCTCCAGCATAAACTTGTATACAGATGAAACGAAAGTCTGGAATAGGGTAAATAAATTAATAGGTCGGGAGTCACATCCCCTACCCTTAGTAAATAGCCAAGGTGATAGCCTGGAAGACCAGGCGGATAGTCTAGGCAAACACTTCGAATATGTATCGAGTGAATCGCACTATACAGAATCTTTCCTGAAGTTCAAAGAACGCGAAGAGCGGCAGCCCCTTAATCGCAAAGGTTCATCAAATGAGGCTTACAACCGACCATTCAGCTTAGCCGAACTTAAAGCACCTCTCGCTTGTTGCAACAACTCAGCGCCAGGTGGCGACCGTATCATCTACGAAATGATTAGGTACTTACACCCCGAAACACTGACAACACTCCTCTCTCTCTTTAATGCCACGTGGGCGGCTGGATATATTCCTTCCTTGTGGAAAGAAGCCATAGTCATCCCGATTCTTAAACAAGGCAAGGACCCGTCTTTAGCTAGCAGCTACAGGCCAATAGCGCTAACAAGCTGCCTGTGCAAGTTGTATGAAAAAATGATAAACCGGCGCCTAATCTGTTTCCTAGAAAATGACAAAATACTAGACCCCTTCCAGTGTGGCTTCCGAGAAGGTAGGTCAACAATAGACCACCTTGTTCGCATCGAGGCAAACATCAGAGATGCGTTTATACACAAACAGTTTTTACTTTCGGTCTTTCTAGATCTAGAGAAAGCGTACGACACGACATGGCGCTTCGGGATTCTGCGAGATCTTTCCGCGATGGGGGGCCGTGGAAATATGTTAAACACAGTCGAAAGCTACTTGTCTAACCGGACGTTTCGCGTAAGAGTGGGCAATGTTTTATCTAGAACATTCACCCAGGAGGCTGGCGTGCCACAAGGGGGTGTGCTTAGTTGCACGCTCTTTATTGTAAAAATGAACTCCCTGTATACAGTTATTCCACGCAGCATGTTTTATTCTGTGTATGTCGATGATGTACAGATAGGTTTCAAATCATGCAACATTGCTATCTGCGAACGGCAGGTACAGCTTGGATTAAACAAACTGTCTAAATGGGCTGATGTAAATGGATTTAAAATAAATGCAAAGAAAAGTACGTGCATACTTTTCTCAAACAAAAGAGGCATGACACCAGTGCCAAATCTCACGATTAATCAAGAGGAACTATCCGTGAGCAGTGAACATAAATTCCTGGGAATAATTCTAGACTCAAAGCTCACCTTTATCCCCCACCTTAAATATTTGAAGGCAAGGTGTCTGAAGACGATGAACCTTTTAAAAATTTTGTCGCGCGCAACATGGGGTAGTGACCGAAAATGCCTACTGAACTTGTACAACAGTCTTGTCCGATCACGCCTTGATTACGGGGCTATAATTTATAATTCCGCAACGCCAAGTGCATTAAAAATTCTAGACCCCGTTCACCATCTGGGCATCCGCCTCGCGACCGGTGCTTTCCGAACAAGTCCGATCCACAGCCTCTACGTAGAGTCGAATCAGTGGTCACTTCATCTGCAGCGTTCATACAATAGTTTTACATATTTTCTTAGAGTACACGCGAACATTGAACATCCCTCTTATTCAACCATAAACGACATGACCACTGCCACACTCTTTCAAAATCGACCGGCATCGAGAAAACCGTTCTCTTTGCGTGTGCGGAATCTTAGTGAGGAAATGGGTGTTCCGTTGCTTGAACACTGTCTTATGGCTCCAGCGAAACTGTTACCGCCGTGGCAGTGGCAGCTCATAGAGTGTGACACATCATTCGTGGAGGTCACTAAGCACGCACCAGAGGCACATATCAAAATGCATTTCCTTGAACTCCAGTCCAAGTACACATGCACAGAGTTTTATACAGACGCTTCTAAGTCACGTGACGGGGTGTCGTATGCAGCCGTCGGCCCATCCTTCTCGGAATCCGGTGTACTCCACCCGGAAGCAAGTATCTTTACGGCTGAGGCCTATGCTTTATTGTCAGCTGTGAGGCATATAAGGAAATCTAAACTTCAAAAATCAATCATATTTACAGACTCTCTAAGTGTCGTAAACGCTTTAAAGTCACCCTGTAAACAGAAAAATCCTACACTCATTGAGCTCTATTCCGTACTGTGTAGAGCATATGTATCTAACCAGCATATCATTATATGCTGGGTGCCTGGCCATAGAAGCATTGAGGGTAATGTGCTAGCTGACCGAATGGCTACGTCAATAACATCGCACGCTACTAATCCTTCAGCTGCTGTTTCTGCAACAGATTTGAAACATTTCTTCCGTAAGAAATTGCGAAGCCATTGGCAACGTCTGTGGGATGCACAAACAAATAATAAGCTTCACTTGATTAAGCCACAGTTAGGTTTCTGGCCCCCCGTAACGAAAACACGACGAACTGATGTCCTATTCTGTCGTCTCAGAATAGGTCATACATTTGGCACCCATAGTTTTTTGTTAACCGGGGATGAACCACCAACCTGTGGTAGATGTGGTAAGAGGCTAACCGTCCTCCACGTTCTCCTGGAGTGTCGGGATGCCGAAGCAGATAGAAAAAAACATTTCCCTTTAGCTTACCGCTATCATGTCCCTCTGCATCCCAGTATGTTTCTTGGTGAGGAACCACTGTTTAGCACTAAAGCAGTCCTCGCTTTCTTAAATGACGTGGTACTGCATGTTGTAAGCCCAACAAATTCATAGCGCATCCTCTCTCCAGAGGATGCCGCTGTGATGGTAGTTTTGTATAAGCACATGCCTCCAGGCCCTTGTGATTCAAGGGCTCTGTTTAGGCAGTAGTGCTTCTTTCCAACTACTACATCTAAATATTTTAAATATCGTGTCATTCTTTGTCAGTGCATTCTTCATTTCATAGTACACCTCATTAGTCATTGCCATGATTTTAGTGCATGTATATTTTACGCATTTTACAGCGATTATTTTTAGGCCCCTTTACAGACACACTTCATCTACTTCTCAGATTCATCGCCCCCGCAGGGGCGTCTGCGTGAGCAGGCGTTTGGTGTGCTGCGACACCACGGACCCGAGCACAAGAGGGTTGGACCCTCCCGCGTGTCGCCGTGCGCGGCTTAGCCGTGTCTGGGGAAAGGGGGATCCTGGAGGTTGAGCCGATGCCGGGTGTTTGGACCTTTAAGGCCCCCCGGCAGAGGCAACACACCTCTTCGGCCTCTGCTTCACATAGACGGCACCTCCAGACTGACCCACCTGGAGGAAATCGGCAGTCGCCTTTTCCTGTCCCCCTCTTCAATCTTTTGTCTTTCTCTCTCACTTTTCCATCTGTCCTGTCTTCTAGTCACTTCTTCTCACTTCCGAATTTCTGGGCGGCAAGGGTTAACCTGGTGTAGCTATCCAACCTTGGGTATTTTATATTAGGTTATAGCGGCGATGCATGGCTGGCGTCTGCAAGCATTCCATCCTTGTAGCGTCCCCTTGTTGGGCTCGGTGGTGGGTGGCTACCATCGCCGCCGAATTTAGCAATTTCATATGGCAAATCCTTTTCCCCCACTTCCTGATCGCTCCCTGAAAAGGGGGCGCACCGATGACACTTTCAACTTTTTCATGAAACCCAAAGAAATATTTCCCAAGTACCATGTCATTCATAGCCAACACGAAACGAAGACAGTCTGTACTATATCTCCATTTGTCGTAGCAAAATGCCTGACAGAAGCAATCGGCCCAGGTTACAAGGTAACTAAGATGGGAAGCGGAGACCTGCTTCTGGAAGTGCGTGATAAACCCCAGTATAACAAATTGTCTAAACTTGTTGCATTTGGTGACATCCCCGTCTCAGTGGGCCCTCACAGGTCAATGAACACTGTACGTGGTGTCATCTCGGATGACGACCTTCTAGAACTCAGCGAAAGCGAGCTGTTGGATGGATGGCAAGACCAAAACGTAGTAAAGGTTCAAAGAATTAAGTTAAGGCGTGACGACAAGGAAATTCCCACAAAGCATGTAATTATCACGTTTGGAACAAGTGACCTTCCAGATTCAATCGAGACGGGATATTATAAGCTCCGTGTACGACCGTACATACCCAATCCGCGCCGATGCTTCAAGTGTCAGCGTTTTGGGCATGGGTCTCAGAGCTGCCGAGGGCGCGCTACTTGTGCAAAATGTGCTTCTAAAGAACACGCCTCAGATAACTGCACTTCCACAACCCATTGTGCCAACTGTGACGGAGACCACCCCGCCTATTCGCGATCGTGCCCGTCATGGAAGAAAGAAAAAGAAATATTACAGCTCAAAGTCAAGCTAAACATTTCCTTTCCAGAGGCGCGCAAGCGTTTTTCTGCCCACAACCAGTCCAGTCCTTCCTACACCGATGTGGCGCGCCGGGGGGCAGCGTCACATCCTGCGGCGGCTGCCCGAGTCACACAGAGTGTGACAGCGGTGACACCATCAGCCCCCCTGGCAGGAGCAGCCAGTGCTGTTCCGCCCCCTACATCGCAGGGCCAGCAGTCCTCCGGGCCTGCCGGTCCCAGGGCCACTGCTCGTGCAGACCGGCCCCAAAAACCCCCTAGTGTGCCCGCGGAGCGGGCAGCAGCCAGCGCCTCTGACGAGGCAATGGATGCAATCATCACTACTCCGGCGTCCCAGGCGCCGAAGGAACGGCGTAGCTCCATGGAGCGCGTCGGGAGAAAAGAAAAATCCCGTATTACGGGGCCTGGAAAGGTCTCGTGAACTAACTTCTATCTTTCTGTACACACATCACTAACTTCTTTTCCATTATGGATACCCAAGTATTACAATGGAACGTGAGAGGACTTCTACGTAATCTTGACGATGTTAAAGAACTCCTCCGCAAATTCAGTCCAAAGGTGATGTGTGTACAAGAAACACACCTAAAATTAACACAGACGAACTTTTTAAGGCAATATGTCACTTTCCGCAAAGACCGCGACGACGCTCTCGCCTCGTCAGGGGGTGTGGCCGTAATGGTCGATAAGGGCGTTGCATGTCAGCAATTAAGCCTCCGAACGTCCCTTGAGGCAGTTGCTGTCCGAGCAGTGTTGTTTGGTAAACTAGTCACAATTAGCTCCATCTACATTCCCCCTTCCCATCAGCTTTCCAGAACAGAATTTCAGAGCTTCATCGATGAACTTCCTCCGCCATACATAGTCGCTGGTGACCTTAACGCTCATAGCCCCCTGTGGGGCGACTCTCGTTGCGATGCGCGAGGGCGCCTTATAGAAAATTTTCTGTTTTCTTCAGGTGAATGTGTATTGAACAAGAAAGAACCTACGTACTACAGTATTACACATAACACATACTCGTCCATAGACTTAAGCATAGTGTCGAGCACACTAATGCCATACCTGGAGTGGTCCGTCCTCAAGAACCCCTATGGAAGCGACCACTTCCCAATTATGTTGAACTCAACGAAACGAGATGGATGCTTGTCACCACCTCCTCGATGGAACATGGACTCGGCGAACTGGGAACTGTTCCGAGAGCTAACACACTTAGGCCGTGATGACATTGTTGCTCTTAACGTGGACGACGCCGTAGCATATCTAACTGGTTTTATTATTGACGCTGCTACAAAATGTATTAAACAAACTAGTGGACTGGCTCAGAAGCGCCGCATTCCTTGGTGGAACGAAGAATGTCGTAAAGCCCGCAAAAATCAAAACAAAGCTTGGGGATTGCTTCGCGATTCTCCTACTGCCGAAAATCTTATTAATTTCAAACAGGTTAAATCGCAAGGCAGAAGGACACGTCGACGTGCAAAGAGAGAGAGTTGGGAGAGGTACATTTCTGGAATAAATTCCTACACAGACGAGGCAAAAGTATGGAACAGGGTGAATAAATTAAAGGGCCGTGAGACGAACCCGCTGCCCTTAGTGAGTACCCAAGGAGATGGCCTGGAGAATCAGGCAAACTGTCTGGGCGAACACTTTGAATATGTCTCCAGTGCATCTCATTATACACAAACATTCCTGAGGTTCAAAGAACGCGCAGAGCGACAGCCCCTCGATCGGAAATGTGCCCGAAATGAACATTACAACTGCCCGTTCAGTTTAGCTGAACTTAAAGCTTCTCTTGCTTGTTGCAACGGTTCGGCACCAGGTGCTGACCGTATCATGTATGAAATGATCAAGCACCTACACCCTGAAACACAAAAGACACTCCTCTCTCTTTTTAATGTCATGTGGGCTGCTGGTTTCATCCCATCTTCTTGGAAAGAAGCTATAGTAATCCCCATACTTAAACAGGGCAAGGACCCGTCCTTACCTAGTAGCTACAGACCCATTGCTTTGACAAGCTGTCTGTGCAAGCTCTTCGAAAAGATGATCAACCGACGCCTAATCTGTGTCCTAGAAAGCAACGGAATACTAGATCCTTACCAATGTGGCTTCCGAGAAGGTAGGTCGACTACAGACCACCTTGTCCGCATCGAGGCAATCATAAGGGATGCCTTTATACACAAACAGTTTTTTCTCTCCGTATTTCTTGATTTAGAGAAGGCATATGACACCACATGGCGCTTCGGTATTATCCGAGACCTTTCCGCTATGGGTGTCCGCGGCAACATGTTGAGTACTCTGCAAAGCTACCTTTCTAACCGTACCTTTCGTGTAAGGGTGGGCCAGGCCTTGTCTAGGTCTTTCACCCAGGAAACTGGTGTCCCGCAAGGCGGTGTGCTTAGCTGTACACTGTTTATTGTGAAAATGAATTCTCTACGCACGGCTATTCCACGAACGATGTTCTACTCTGTATATGTAGATGATGTCCAGATTGGTTTTAAATCGTGCAACTTTGCTGTCTGCGAACGACATGTCCAGCATGGCTTAAATAAAGTGGCTAAATGGGCTGATGAAAACGGTTTTAGGTTGAGCCCACAGAAAAGCACATGCGTCCTTTTCACTAATAAGAGAGGAATAGTACCAGACCCTGCTATTGAGCTGTCTGGTACCACATTACCTGTAAGCAAAGAGCACAAGTTTCTAGGCATCATATTGGACTCAAAACTCACATTCGTTCCGCACATCAAATATTTGAAGGCTAAGTGCCTGAAAACAATGAACTTATTGAAGCTGCTGTCGCGTACAACATGGGGCAGTGACAGGAAATGCATTTTGAACTTGTACAGGTGCCTTGTCGGCTCACGACTTGACTACGGGGCGATAGTTTACCAGTCTGCTGCACCCAGCGCTTTAAAAATGTTGGATCCTGTTCACCATTTAGGAATCCGCCTCGCGACTGGGGCCTTCAGGACAAGCCCCGTACAAAGCCTTTATGTGGAAGCGAACGTGTGGTCGCTCCACCTTCAGAGGACTTATGCCAGCTTTACATATTTCCTTAAAATAAATTCAAACCGTACACATCCTACCTATTTTACCATAAACGATACCACATCTGCCACACTATTTAATAATCGACCAACAGCGAAGCAGCCCTTCTCGCTACGCGTGAGAAAGCTCAGTGAAGAAATGGGTGCTGCACTACTTGAACATTGCCTAATGCCTCCAGCGAAGCTGCTACCGCCGTGGCAGTGGCAGCTGGTTGAATGTGACACATCGTTTATTGAAGTCACAAAACACGCGCCAGATGCACACATTCAAATGCACTTTTTAGAACTAAAGTCAAAATACTCTTGCCCTGAATTTTACACAGACGCATCAAAGTCACATGCTGGCGTTTCCTATGCGGCAGTCGGTCCGTCCTTCTCGGAATCCGATGTACTTTATCCCCACACAAGCATCTTTACGGCAGAGGCCTATGCAGTACTATCGGCGGTGAAACACATTGATAGATTGAAACTCCAAAAGGCTGTAATATTTACCGACTCTTTAAGCGTTGTTAAAGCGTTAATGATGCCGCAAAAACATAAACACCCTGTAATTATCAACCTCTACTCACTGATCTGCTCTGTTTATGCATCTAAACAACAAATCATAATATGCTGGGTGCCTGGGCATAGAGACATCGAGGGTAATGTTCTTGCCGACCAAATGGCCACATCAATAACATCGCACGCTATTAATCCTACCGCTGCTGTCCCTGTAACAGATTTGAAACCTTTCTTGCGGAAGAAACTGCGAAGCCACTGGCAACGCTTGTGGGATGCGCAAACAAATAATAAGCTTCACTTGATTAAGCCACAGTTAGGTTTCTGGCCCTCTGCATCAAAAACACGGCGAACTGATGTCCTATTCTGTCGCCTCAGAATAGGACACACATATGGTACCCACAATTTTCTATTGAATGGTAATGATCCTCCAACCTGTGGTAGATGTGGCGAGAGGCTCACCGTTCTTCACGTCCTCCTGGAGTGTAGGGAAGCCGAGAGAGAGAGGAAGAAACATTTTCCTCTGGCATACCGCTGTTCTATCCCTCTCCATCCCACTATGTTTCTTGGCAAAGAACCGCTTTTCATTACCAAAGCAGTCCTCGCTTTTTTGAATGATGTTGTCTTGCATGTTATCAGCCCACGAAATACGTAGCGCATCCTCTGTGATAATAGCTCAGTATAGCACATGCCTCCAGGCCCTTACATCTCAAGGGCTCTGTTAAGGCATTAGTGTTTTTGAAACGTTTAGCCTCTGACATATTTTAGTGTTACATCAATCTTTCACAACGCATCCCTCGTATCCATAGCACACTTCATTAGTCATTGCCATATTCTTAGTACCTATAGATTTTATGCATTTTACAGCGACTATTTTAGGCCTCTGTGCAGCCATGCCACATCTGTTTTATCAACACCTTATAATTCACCATTCATGTAGCACTGACAAGTCATTATCATTGCCTTGGCGCTCTTTGGCCACATCTGGCCCTTGCGCCAATAAACTCCAGCAATCATCATCATCAAAACACTGAAGTGAGGCAGCGCGGCGCAGCAGCGAGCGAATTGACCTTAGTGCTGGCACTCCCATCAACGCGAACTATGTTGCGAAAACACAGCGCAGGGCGGACGCTGTCCCCGACGCAGATCGCTTTCAAGATAAAAGCCGCCGGAATAGAACGCCCCCCTCCTCCCTTTCCTACTTCCCACGTTCCCCCCCTCCCTACTTGCAGGGCGAGTAGGGAGGGCAGGAGCCTTCTACTCCGGGCGGCACGAAGGTCAATTCGCTCGCTGCTGCAGCCGCACTGCCTCACCCCAACGTTTTGACAGCGAGTTTCCGCGGTCATAGAGTGAGATGTGTTCATGTTCGCGTGTGCACGCGTGACACCATGCTTGTTAATTTACTTGGTGTACCTATGTTTACAAGTTTATATGGCCGATAAAACTGCTATCCTTACGTCCTATCATCATCGTCATCATCAGCATATATTTATGTCCACTGCAGGACGACGAGTCTCCCTGCGATCTCCAATTACCCCTGTGTTGCGCTAGCCAGTGGCGCACCGACGGGGGGGGGGGGGGATTCGGGGGTTGTAACCCCCCCCCCTGAGGCCAACTTAACCCCCCCCTTTTGTTTAACCCCTTTTCTTTCCTTACGCATTTGAGTACTGCAATTAAGATGAAAGACGCGCAATCGTCTGCGCACTCGCAAAAAGCGCATTTTTTGACAATTTCCCGTGAAGAAATCGAAATTATTGCTGTATAGATGGTATTAGGCAAACTGTCAACCCCCCCCCCCCCCCCTGGCAGAGATCCTGGGTGCGCTACTGGCGCTAGCTGATTCCAACTTGCGCCTGCAAATTTCCTAACTTCATCATCCCATCTGGTTTTCTGCCGACCTCGACTGTGCTTCCCTTCTCTCGGTATCCATTCTGTAACCCTAATGGTCCACCAGGTTATCCATCCTACGCATTACGTGGCCTGCAATCACATTGATTGATTATCGATTAGCTATTGATTGCCTATCGATTGTCTATTGCAAGATATTGGCCACGTATTTGGGATAGGCTAAGCACTAGCAAGTTATCCAAATTTATTGATTATTGATCCATTATTGATTAACTATTGATTGGCTATCGTAAGGTATTGGCCACGTATTTGGGCTATAGGCTAAAGTCATCCCCAGCATTTTCGGGAATTTATTGATTATTGATCGATTATTGACTAGATATTGATTGACTATCAAATGCCTTTCGATAGGCAATTAGTCCCCACCATTCTTAGCTAGACTTAACCAGGCTCGTCTTTGCTAGTTCACAGTTGTATGTGCCATTGCGCTTGGACCCTTTCTGCACTGCTGCCAGGATCGGCGCACATTTTTGGATTCAGCGGACACATTAGGCCCGGCTGAAACAGCTCCGCTATTAAAAATGAGAACTTCATCTGTTTTACTATTTTCTTTGATAAGATATAGTCATCTGATAAGATATACAGTCAAGAGAGCGGTGTGGATCTGAGAACAAACGGGGATAACCGATATTCTAGTTGACGTTAAGCGGAAAAAATGGAGCTGGGCAGGCCATGTAATGCGTAGGATGGATAACCGATGGACCATTAGAGCTACAGAATGGATACCAAGAGAAGGGAAGCGCAGTCCAGGACGGCAGAAAACTAGGTGGGGTGATGAAGTTAGGAAATTCGCAGGCGCAAATTGGAATCAGCTAGCTCAAGACAGGGTTAATTGGAGATCGCAGGGAGAGGCCTTCGTCCTGCAGTGGACATAAATATAGGCTGATGATGATGATGACAGTAATCTTGCACGTGTCACTTCAGCTTAGCACAGAATGCATTGAACAATGCAATGCATAACGGTCGCGTGTGCTCGAAGGTCTACTGAGGCCCTTCAATGAGCGGGCCCGAGTCTGGCCTGGGCCCGTAGCGTCAAGCCCGAGTCCGGCCCGGACCTGCGGCCTCAAGCCCGAGCCCAGCTCGGGCCCGGCCCGAGCCCGCCGACAAACGCTTCGGACGGCCCGGCCCGGCCCGCGGGCCGGACCGGGCCCGTGCAGTGCTCTAGTTTACAGGGCTCTCAACCCTTCACTCGCGGCACTACCTGCTCCATTACATTGGTTTGTCCAAATCATAGGGCGCAGTGGAGAGACACAGAGGCTCAGTCCACCACTCGCAGTTCAAGACCACTATTTGTGACTTTCATTTGTGACCAAAGGCCGGCAAAAGCAGTGTCGCACCCGGGAAAAAAGCAGTGTCACCTGGAGAGTAGGGTTCTGCTTGGCTATTCACCCGGAGAGTAGGGTCCTGTTTGGCCAGAGGCCTGAGGAATTTCAAACATACGCGAGTTTCCCTCCGGCTTTACCCTTGTATCGGGATCAGCAGCCACTTCACCTACAGGATGTTTCCACCCTGTACCCAGGGGCACTACTTCGAGGCGTACCTGCTCGAGGTTGTGCCTTTTTGTCAAGTCAAGACTAGGCCAGATCGCAACCTTGTCCCCGGGTCAGGCCGTATGGGTCCGGGTCAGAACCGGGTATATCCTATCCCCTTCAATGCTTCCAATGCCAAAGTTTCGGCCACGTACACTGCCAAGACTGACTAACCTGTGTCAGATGTACCCGTAAACATTCGTCTGAATCTTGTGAGAGCGCTCCACACTGTGAATTCTGATGGGAAGAACGCCACGTACTCACGGTCCTGTCCATCACGTATAAGGAGAAAGAAATTGTAACAATTAAAGAGGAGTAGAACATATCATTCAAGGAGGCTGAAGGGGGGTATTCTGCTGGCCGAAGAATAGCTTTGCCGATGCGGCACGTCAGGGGCCAGCGCCACAACGGCCCCAGCGGCTGTCCGGCCCACACACAGTGAGCCAGTGGTGATTCCATCCGCCCGCTGCGGCTGCAGCTAGCGCTGCGCCGCCATCCAAGAAGGGACCATCGACCTCCGGGCTGGTGACCTCAAGGACCTCTTCTCTCGAGACGAGGCCTCCACGTCAAACACATCGCTTGCAAGAGCCGATGGACATAATCAGCCAGACGGCGCCACCAGCACCTATAAGCATCGGCGAGATTCTTGCGATCGCTCCAAAAAAGAAAAATCCCGCATGACAGGGCCCGACAAGGGCTGTGTAGTCTGATTTGCATTTCCTGAACACACAGTACAAACTCCTTTTCAATATGGACGCGCGAATATTGTGATGGAAGGTTAGGGGCCTCCTTCATACCCTTGATGACATCAAAGAGCTTCTTCGCAAATATAGTCCGAGGGTACTGTATGTTCAGGGGGCGCACCTTAACTCGGCACACACGAACTTTCTGAGGCAATATCATTTTTCGCAATGACGCTACCGCCTCATCGGGCGGTGTCGGTAGTCGATACAGGCTTTGCCTGTCAGCAATTAAACTTCCGAATGTTCCTTGAGGCAGTTGCTGTCCGAGCAGTACTCTTTGGTAAGCTACTAATGATTAGTTCGATTTACATCCCCCCCCTTCACATCAACATTCAGACGCGGATCCAGGGGGGATGTCGGGATGTACTGACCTCCACCCCTCAGATTTCTGCATCACCCCTCGCTGACAGGGTGATGACCCTGTCGCAAAAATGTGGCTACCAGCATTCTTCAAAAGTATTTTTCGCAAGCACCAGTGGTAGCAGCCATGTAAAAGTAAAGCTAGCTCGCTCACAAGCTTAGCTGTTTTGTGCAGGGGTGTGGTGTCACGAAGTTACCGTAGTTATTTTTTCCCCTGAACACCTTGTCTTCCTGGCGCTGGCTGTGCCTTACTCGTCCCGTCGGCGGCGTTGAGCGAATGCGGGGACGTTCCTTTTGTCAAGCACGACTATGTACGCACGAGCGCCTTCGCACCTCATTAACTTAGTTACCCCTCGGGGTGCCATCAGTTGCCTCTTACCGTTACCTACAAAAGCCAGGTGTGTGGCGTAGTGCGTTCTGGCCGGAGGTATAAGCTAACAAAGCGGAGAGGCATAGACAGCAGCAACGTGAATACAGACACCGTGAACACGGACAGTGAAAGCGCGATCGTGCAAAAGCGGAGAATGCGTCAGCAGGACTACGAGTCCGAGGAAGAACGTTAACCATCTGCAGTCGCTCAAGCCAGAGAAACTTCAGGTGATGATGACGATTTAATGGCATCCCCTTTGAAATGGGGCGGTGACAAATGGTCACCTAGCCTGCTTGATTTAATCAGGTAAGCCATATATGTTTTACAGCGACACTGTACATGCCTAGGCGAAACGTCCGTCCATGCCCAGAAGGGCCCTCCGCAGGAACCAGTGCGCATGCATGAAAAAAAAAAAAAAGAAACCGAGTTGAGAGAGGAGCTAGGAAGGAGCAAGAGAGGGAATGTCTGGGTCTTTCACCTCGGAGTAACTAACATATGTTGGTGACGTACAGAGCGGTCCACTGTTAAAGGCAACGCGCGGGGCGGGGTGTCTGCTCGGCGCCACCGCCAGCCGGCGGCTGCAACGAGTGTTGCGCAGGCGCTGTGGGCGGTGCTTTTTCATCGTCTGCTCACGTAGAGATTGCGTTAGCGCTGTTATCAGCAGTTGCCTTTTGGACTCGCTATGAGACGAACGCTTGTTTAATCACATCTTCAAGGATCCTAATTTCAGCATCGAGATGATGCCGTGCAGTGTGCCGCGGCTATGGACGCTGTGGCTTATACTCTAGTCTATGACGATGGGGCGGACTTGGTGTAGAGCGCACCACTTGGCCATCGAGCCGGGTGAAAACAAGACGCTGGTGTCCTTGCTCATTGACGAACATGTCGAAGACGCTCAATATAGTTAGTAATGATAATATATAAATCCACTATAGCAATATTCACTTTAGCAGATCCAGTATAGTCACAGCTTCGCTGGCTTCCATCTTCACAGTAGTGGAAGGGCTCTGAATTTTTTTTCTTTTCCCCTTCAAAATCTACCTTGTACCGCTACCTATAACTGCAAGAAACCCGGTCGCGCCAATTTCTTCTGTGCCTTGTTTTCCACTAATACTCTAAACGTCTCCTGCTTATTTCGACTGCTGACCGGTTGATGATTCCGTTTACTTAAAACCCAAGCGCTTCTGGAAGGTGTACGTTACCTACGGTTCTCACTGGGTGAATGAATCCCTTTGCATTCCATTAGGATGTGCTGAGTGGTCTCCGGATTTTGGCTGCCGCATACACATGCCTCATCTAGTTCCAAATATCTGCTCCGGTATGTTTTTGTCCTTAGGCAACCGGCTGGAGCAGAGTTGCCAGATGCCACCGAGCAAGCAATCTAATAATCATCCCAAAAGAAGCCCCCAAAAGGTGGCGTGACTTTTGAGTAAAAGCGGAAGCTGAAAAAAAATTTCCCTCTCTTGAAAATAGTTTACTTATAGTATGAAAAAATCGCACAAATACGAAGGGAAAGTAAACAAATAACCAATTATTTTGTACAAAGAAAATATGTGCAAGAATGAACGAAAGCACTCATTGACTTTTTTAAATAGTCTCTAGGATTGTCTGCACCCTGTTCATTGCATGTTTGCCAGTACATGAATAACGTTACTTGTTGACTGCCCCAATTTATATTTGATTTCGCGGCTCAGCTACACTTACTACGCACAGTCATCGTCATGTGTCCGACTCATCAGGAAAATCTTCGCCGTTCACTTCTGCTGAACCATAAATGTTTTTCGAGTTGAGCTGCAACATCTTTACGGCTGGTTGAAAGTGCCTAAAAGTCACTAAAATAACAATATTTGCAGGAAAAACCCGAATGAGCTGAAAAAACGCGGCAAGCTACTGTAAATATCTACAAGTGACTCGGTGAAAAGAGAAATCCCAAATCCGCGTATATAAGCAGAACTGGCAACCCTGGGCTAGAGCCTCGAGTAGCAAGGCATTGCCATTTGTGTTATTGTACAAATTTTCTTTTAACGATGTCACAGCTCACGCATCTCGTCAGGAGAGTTGCAACCCATAGAAATAGCCTTAAAGAACAAGACACGCTACGCAAGCACTCATGACCAGTCGAATAACATACGGCACGCCCTACCTTGCGCTGAGGAATGCAGAGGTAGAAAAACTATAATAGAGAGTAGAAAAAATATAATACGCAAAGCCATCAAAATCGCCCTGGGGCTTCCATCCACGGCTTCGACCACGAGACTTTTTGGTGCTATTTGGCCATATCTGACTCTTGCCCCATAAAACTCCATAGATCATCATCAAATGGTTTGGAGCGTGAAATGGAACTGTAATTGATAAATGCTTAAACCATGTGTTCGTTTGACAACAATATTTTGAAGTTAGTTTCGTTTATGGTTGAAGCGTGTTCTATATTATTTGAGTTTGCTGTCGCGAATTCTATCTGCACCATGAGTTGATTCAGCATTAGCGCGTGCGCCGCAGAGAAATAAAGGCAATCATTTTCACGCAGCTCTGATGTCAGCAGCATGCAGAAAGACGTGATCGTGCTATTTGTGAAGGCTTCTGTCGTAGCTGCCCTGTGTGAGGCAAAGTGCTGTGTTATGCCAACATTGTCTTCAGCCCTTGTGTGAAACGAACTGAGTATTCCCAATCGCAGCGACAACGAGTGCACATACCCAGGTAAGTTTTCCACCTGCGGCGGGGGGGGGGGGGGGGGGGAGGTTGTGTTCATGGTTGTGCTCAACAGTGCCCGAGGTGACATGAGCTACAGAGACAAGCAACGAGGAGCAGCAGGCCTTAGACGTTGCGGACCAATAAAGAACATTTCCCAGTCTTGATGAACGTTCCACAAAACCTCCCCACCACCCTTGATGAGCCTTCTATTGAACCCCTCCACTGATTGTCCTTGATACACATGAAGCGTTATTTAGGATCGTAGAGGTCCGAATGTTACAGCAGAATGACTTGAAACTGGTACCCTGTAGATATCATCTAAATATATTCTCTTGATTTTCGTCATCGTGATGCCTGACTGTGTCGTCCTCTTCAGGACCCTGTGGTGAAAGCCCCCTCACTCGGTCGTAGTCGTACTGACACGAAGGTGTGTGTTATGAATTGAGCACATCACTGCGGTATCCCTTGTGCCACCTTGGCACGTCTATTTTGTTGGATTGACCAAGAATGAGCGCATATACCTACACCACATGCTCATTGTCAAATTGGTCTGTTTGGGTACATACCAAGTGGCACATACCCAGTGACCCAAGTTGTCTACTAAGCTAGAGAGCAGCCAACAGCGTGTTTCCGACTCGGTCACGTGCCTGTGGCACGTGTTGCCTGCTCGTCCCAAGTGGTGACCCTAGTGGCCAAAGTGGCCCAAGCTATTAGACAACTTGGTCACTGAGTGAAAGAGGTTCGATACACAACGCAATGTGGGTAAATTTGCCCAAACAATTCAAATCATATTAAAAAAGGATCGCGCAAAAGATAACGATGTGGAAAAAACTCAATTGGGTGTTTTTGAGCACGCTCTACAACTTCTCAAATGCGACCTTACGCCCCAACACCAATGTTTAAAGATTTGCTCATTTAACGAAACTAATTTTCTAAAAAAACTAAGACGACCACTAACAATATGCCGTGAATCTCGCTTGTCTAAGGTGTACCACTCTGATAGGCTGCTAGGGGGCAGTGATGTCCCGTGCAGGTAATTTTCC
>NC_051155.1:105037530-105062822 GCF_013339745.2 Dermacentor silvarum | reverse complement strand
GTGCCACTGGTCAGGCGTCTGCTGTGGCTGCAGTCCGTGCACGCGCCACTACTTTGCCCTGGTACCTGGAGGTGATCCGCGTGGCGGGGCTGTCCAAGCTTATAGTTCCCACTGACGCGCCTGAAGTGGATCCGCAGAGACTGACGGTGCGACCAGAACCCATAATCTACGATGCTTACGAAGCGAACAAGCAAGCTCTGCAGCTGTTGGCCGTGGTGTACAGGCCGAAGAATCCCGAGACTGACGATCTCATGCAGAACGCCTTCGGCCAGGGTACGGCAGCTTTTGATACTTTTGTATTTTATTGAACTGTGGCTCCCTGATTTCTTAGCGGAAGATTCAATCAGGAGTCCCGAAGTAGGTACTCGTTAATTATTAGAAGAGTGCGATGAGTGAGGGCAAAAAGAAACTGAGAGAGCAAGAAATGACGATGAACTGGAAGTGATGTTCATCGAGAAAGACAAAGATGAACAAACTTGGAAGGGGTATATTACAGTGTGTCATGTGAGTAGGAATCCTACAAAGAATATCAGTTAACATTAAGTGGCGCTGAATGCAGTGACTTCAGATATGGTAGCTTCAAGTGAGTGCAAGCATGATACGGGAAACAGAGAAAAGCTAGCAAACCTATCTGACTTTCCAGAACTTATGATTAAAGGTAAGGAAGCGGGCATTTGCTCCCGCTTTCCACCGGGCGTGTGTTGAAGGAAAGCATCCCTTGCCTCTTCCACGTAGTTTCAGATGGGTTCATTTCTCGCCAGATATCTTTGTGGATATATATATATATATATATATATATATATATATATATATATATATATACGAAACTTACATATGCTCTGAATGCAAGTGCCAGCAAACGGGCTAGTATAAACCATGCATTCTGACAGACCACGTAGCGTGCCTCAGCGCAACTCTCATATGCGCAACGGAAACATAAATTCGGACATGAAACCTGACCACATACGAATCTGTAACGCACGCCAACATCTTAATGGTATAGCGCATTATAATTCACTAATTATAACCTTTTTACTTAATTTTCTATCATTTACTTATTGAGAACGTGCACATAAATATTCTTAGTGCAACACATAATTCCTTTATTAAACGAAACTTTCTACCCCTTCTTTCTTGCGAGTTCGCGCACCTCCCCGGTCTGCTGCTTGCCAGGTAAGGT
This sequence comes from Dermacentor silvarum, assembly GCF_013339745.2. Taxonomy (NCBI): domain Eukaryota; kingdom Metazoa; phylum Arthropoda; class Arachnida; order Ixodida; family Ixodidae; genus Dermacentor; species Dermacentor silvarum. The sequence continues at coordinate 105,061,642 of NC_051155.1, read as the reverse complement.
GGGGCAGTTCTGGAGATAGCGCGATAGGAAAATGGCGCTATTCTCGAAATTAGAAAAAGTGATGAAAAGTGGGCCGATTCTGGACATAGTGTAATCCATTGTTGCAGTATCACGTGGGTCACGTGATGGCTCTTTCCGCGTGTTGTTTATTCGCAGGGCACATAGACAGTCGCTATGCTGGAAAATGCGTTGCACAAGATCAGACGTTTGATAGCATTTAATTAACCGCTCATAAAAATCGTTATAACACAGCTTACACACGATATACTTTTGTAAATGTGGGTTATTGTTTGATTCAAGAGCTAGAACAAAAAAAAAATGCAGAAACTCCACGGGAGTTATCTAGTGTGTGCAAGCATACCCCAAATTTCAGTTGGCCCGCCGCCAAATTTCACGTTGGCCCACCCCAAAACTTCAGTTGGCTCACCACCAAATTTAATTCGGCCCACGTTTAAATTAAAAGTTGGCCCACCCACAAATTTCACGCTGGCCCACCACCAAATTTCAGTTGGCTTACCCCTACTACGAGCTTCCCGTACATTTTCTATGGAACCCTATGTATCCTTATGGGTACCCTCTCATCAATTTGGTTCTTTAAATTGCCCCCTATCGCTTATAAAGGTACCAATCATCTACATTTCCCCTATTATAACAATTAAATATCTTAAATTCGCAAATTACGCATTTTTGTGAAGATACAAGGCATTACAGTTCTCGCGTGACAAGGCTTTAGTACTCGCCAAAGAATGTTCACGCATTCAAAGTCAAAACACTCTGCGAGCGTCTAATTTGTCTCTAGTCAGTGCTTTCATTTAGATAAACTCGACACAAGCACATCGAGCCAGACGTGACCAAACTGACCCTACGCTCCCTCAGCCCGACCCACTGTATCCTACCTCGCGATCTACAGTTTTGAACACAAGTGGCGCCACCGCCGGCTCAGAGGGGTACTACGCAGTCGTCTCTAAGCTAGCTCTCGTACAGGAAAAGCATGACACTTCGGAGGGACTACGCTGAATAGCGGGCAGGAATGTGTGGCGCCATGTTGTTCTCGTGTTAATACCTCGAAAAACAGTTAAAAATACATTCAACAGGTGCAGTCACGATTGAAACCTCCCGGAAGTCGCAGGAAAAACGTCGAAGCGAGTACCACACTTGAGCGACATGACGTGCGTAAAGAAGAAAATCGATTCTCGTGCTAATGTTATGATTTTACAAGGATTAAAATTGGAGAGCCCTTGTTTGCCATTTATTTCCAAATATTTACGATGTGGTACGACTTATTCGAAAAGCATCTGGTTCCACGGTTAATACTTTCTTGACAGAACGACTGGAGTACGTGCAATTTTGCGGCTTACGATGTTATCATATACGACTTCTGTCGAAACAGTACCGCTCAAACTCAAGATATGGTGACTGCTTAAAAGTGACATAAGCTTAGCTGAGGGGAGTGTAAAAATTGATCCCTCCCAATTCCGATCGCCGCATCAGCTGCATAATAGATCGACCAGTGTTCTTACCTCTGCTTTATTTTTTTTACCTAGCGTAAGATGCTTTTCCGCACGACAATACTCATTATCTGCTTATCTAAATCTGATCATATAATCCGCCGCCTGCACTGGACATTGCTACTCGGTAGAACAATGCCACAACGAAATAAATAATTGGGAGTTATAAGACGCGTTCACAAACATTTTCTTTATGAGCTCCGCAAAACGGCAGTCTAGAAGACTTTGCTCGAAAAACTTTGCTGTTGAAAACATTCAGAGAAACGCGCCTTGCATTCCCACTGGCGAGATCATCGCCTGTATACTGAAAAGCTTAGCATCATAAAAGATCCATGGTTGTTTCATAATCTGATTCCTTTTGAAGGATTTTAAAATCGATTTAACATAATTAAAAAAGGCAGATCATACTAGATTTCATTCACTGAAGAAAAAAAAAACTTGGGCTCCCAGAGGTGCACGAAAGGATGCAGCGCGCCATTGGCGACCACTGGTGTCGACGCCGACAAAGCAGGTACTGACCTCCGAAAAATAATTAGTTGGCATGCCCGTACTTAAAATTTTTTACAAAACATCAGTATTAGAAGCGTAACATTGCGCACAGCCTAGGCACTGTGAAGCAAAGAATACAAAAATGACAAAAAATGGGGTTAAGCGAAGCTTGTTGTTTGTTCCTTCGGTGTTCCTTGGAACGAATTACACTGACAAGTACCACGTTGTGCTCGCACCACAACCGGTCACACGCACTGCAACTGGCTCCGAAGTTCGGGTTGAGAAACTCGCGTTGAAACCTGGCCATCGCACCCGTCAAGTTGGCCCTAGCGTTGCCGAGGCGTGCACCACCGTTGTCGGGTTCCTGGAGGGCAAGACCACGCTAATGTTTGGCCTCAACATCGCGCTCCCGCAACTCGGGGTCCGCGGCTCTTCGCTGACCTTTGGCCTGGGCTGCGGAAGCCCTCACGCTAGACTCGGCACATCGACGACAAGCCCTTTCCCGAGCGGGTTCGCGGCGCCGTCGCTCAAACGCAGCCTTCCCAACCGGTGGCCGAGATGATCTGAGGCGAGGGATGACTGGCGGAGCGCGCATAGAGTAACATACAAGGATAAGAGAGGACACTTCCATAGGCCCCTGCGGCTGATTTTAAAGCCCCTATATAGAGGCTTTAGCCGATTTTGGTTCGCAGCGCACCTAGCGGGTGTGTGGAATCTACGCAGACTCAGAGACTGGGACCGCAGGAAAACTGATCTCGAAGACTATCGTCTGGCGATTAGAAAATGTACACGGCCTCCAAGATTGCTCCCGTGCGAGTGCTCGTCCCGGAGGCTATATTATGGCTATATTTTGATTTTTTTAAGGCGTTGCTTGCATGCATCGAGCAGCTTCGTGTAAGCTGTACCGCCAGAGCAGCAAGCACACGATGCCACTGTGTGTTTATGCAGGCACTTTAAATAAACATGACAAGTGTTGGAAGAGCCGAAACTTTACTTTTCAGTCATTCTCAGTAAGCACATGTACTTTTTTTTCGCAACGTTAGATGAACGCAAGCACAAAAAGATGGGTACACTGCACAATGAGAGACATGCCGGCCAATACAGCTGCCACATGTTGAGAATAAATTTCAAAAAAAGAAATAAACAGGCGATATTATGAAAAACCCCACAGAACAGTAAAACTGCAGAAGATGGCATTAGCATTAAAGAGGAAAACAACGCTCGTCCTTTGAAGCCTAACCTTTCTTATTAAGTGGTAGTTTCGGGCTGCATAGCAAACGAGGAATGAAGGCTGCTCACTGCAGTTGTCAGCCAACCACGCTCTCTCCCTGTCCTGCCGATGTTACTGCACCTCGCAACACAGCAGTAATTCTCGTAGTACTTGACTATGGTCGGCATGACCTGAAAAAAAAAATATTGGTTATGTCTTCCTCCCGCCTTCGCACAAATTTTCACCTACGCACTTCAGATCGCCCTTTCGCGAAAAGCGTCACGTGCAATTGTCGCAGCGAAAAAAAAAGCAACCTTCGGTGCCATGCATGCATTACTGAGGCAGGAGTGTTTATTCAGAATACGTCGTAGCCACAGCTTACAAACATTCTTCTCAATTCGCAAGTTCTCTCTAATTGCGCTCGTAACAAAGGCTTCAAGCAATCTGCGCACGCCACGAATAACGATCCTAAGCATAACGTTTGCATTCTTTCACAGAAGTTCAACACACGTGCATTAAATTCAGACTACATAATTTTAACTGGGATTCATAGCGCTAAAACGACACAAGGACGAGGAAGAACACGGGACGAGCGTAGTCACACGGACCGGTATACGTAGTCTGCTAAAGTCCAGACTACGTATACCGGTGTGTGCCGACTCACTTTCTCGCGCCCAGAAACGATTTTCTCGCAAACGTGCTGCGCAGCACTCCAAATTGCTGTTTATTACATAATGTGAAGCAATCCACGAACATCATGCGCGAAGTGAAGAACACAAAAAGCTCTCTGCGCCGAACAGCACAATGCGACAAATGTTAACTTACGGCTGAAGTGACAAATACATAAGCAATTTGCAAAGTAATGAAGGGAAAAAAGAACGTAATGAAGGCCTTCTTACCAAGCAGCAGCCAAGCAGACAGACACGTTCTGGCAGGCGAACCCAGCAAAGACCGCGCAGACGTTATCGCACATCTTTTGTAGCGTCGCCTTGCCTGATCACACCATGGCCGATATTTTGTAGCGATGCGTTATTCTTTATACTAGTCTTATCATCCACCGCTCACGGCCGGCTGATCCCGTTGATAACGTCTACGTCTACAGCCACATAGACAAGTAGACGTATAGCGCACTATAGAAAAGTTACTACAATAGATAATTAGTACGCGCGTTCCCTTGGAGACAGGGAGTGTTGTATTGCCCTCTAGCGGGCGGCATGAAGCTGCGTAGCTCGGCGGCTTTTAGGCACGAGTGGCCACTCTTGTAATCCGTATGTTACTCTATGGAGCGCGCGCCAACCCCCTTTCCCTCCCCGCGACACACCAAACGACCCTGATTGGCCGCGCGCGTCACATGATCCAGCGCCGGCACAGCTGGAACAGCAGCTTTACTGTGGGAGCAGCCGGTTTTTCTTTTTTTTTTCCGAGACGACGACAACGCCACCGAAACTTGTCAGCCACTACGAGCTTCGCTTGCATAAGCAGTTGATCCACAGCATGCAGTATAGCCAGCGTCATCTCATAAATGACAAAAATGTTTTCTTTCAAGTCTGAAGCATTGACTGCCGGCGGAAACAGCTTCGTCATGCGAAGCACTGCAGTATTTAAAAATGTTGTGCAATGTCTTCGATCGATTACCCGAAATTCAAACATTTGCTACTTCGCATAACGCGGCTCTGTGCTTTCTAGAATCGGGGACTGACGTGGCTGCGCTAAATTGGCGTCAGGATGCGACGGGAGTAGTCGCGCCGTCCCCGGGAGGTGGCGTTGGGTGTTGCCGAGCAGTAATGCCGCAGTACCAACTCACGAGAAATGTAGCGGCCGCGCAAACCCGTTGACAGTATTTCGCCCTGACAAGACAACTCGGCCTGATTTTGTGGCGTTTATGTAAGTGTACTTAGCGACAGCCAGGCCAGGATTGCAGCAGAAGCGCACGCTCTACCTTCAAAGGTAGAGTGCACGCATGCGCCAGCGAATCATATCCCCTGATTATCCCTCTACTTCATTTTTCTTGGTACTCACGTCCCCCATCTTGTTGCTCAGAAACTGCCGTGTCCTGATAGCTGCAATGTGAATTGTTTTCGGGAGAAGCAAACCATGCCCCTAGCTGTTTTATAAGAGGGTGGTTAGTTCTGTTCTGTAGCTTACCAAACTGTGCGTGCGGATGCCTTTGGCTGCAAGGCGAGCCTGGCGAGGTCATACGCACCTGCTAATCTATTTTTAGTGTTCCAAAATACTCGGTGTGTTATGATGCAAGCCGTCTTTGTTTCTCCACACTTGTCGAGTTTGGCTAACCGTGTGTGTGGTGCTTAACAGCTGTGCGTTAGTTGTTGCTGATCCGCTCGATCGCCTTCTCTTCGTGCATGAAACTAGTTCTGGAAGAACTAGCTTGTGGAAGCACGGACGCACGAAGAGCTGGCGCGGCAAGCGATTCAGGAAGGGGCAAGATGCATGCATCGAACAAGGTGTTAGCATAAATAAAGCAGCGAGATTCCACGCTACAGCACATGCGATTGGACAATGCAGGCCGCTTGACAACCGTGACACCCTTGATGAAGAAGTCCGAGATAGAGTCCAAGTGCCGTGAGCAGTGGGCCAAGTACGGGTCACGTGGTCAGGTCGTGTGCGTCGAGTTCGCGGACGTGTTTGGCGTTTCCGGTGGCGGCAGCCTGGACTACGAATTGCTGCAGGCGACGCAAAAAGAACTGGCCGACCAGTTTCCACTTACCGGACCGAAAAGCTTCATTCTGGAGGCGACTGACAGCCTTAAGAGCGAATTCGGTAAGTGACGCGGCTGTGTGACACAAAACAAGTTAACCGGCAATTACGATACTCCCTAATGGGAAATTTGAGCGCAGCTCTATACGTGTTTTCATTTCGCGATATATTGGCTGGCGCGGACATTGTCTCGTGCGGCACGTTGCAAACGGAGCAAAGTGTGGCGCGACTGCCTCGCTATTCGGGAGACCATGACAGGCAGCGCGCGGGTGACGCGTGGGAAGACCTCCGCTCATGCAGCGCTTTGTTTCTATTGACACTTTTCGCGGCGATCCCGTGGGCGCTGCCATGTTTGATCACGTGGTGACGCGTCCATTTCTTGCCTCAACTTCCTCCGTTGCCTCCTTGTTTACAATGGAAGTGTATGACGCCGGCGCGGCTTAGAAAGCCTCTGTTTTGGGAGATATCGTAGACGGTAGCTGGGTGAACAACACGAAGCTTTGATCACAGCTTCAGAGAGCATGTAAAAACACTTTCGAAGCTCATTAAGCTTTGTCCTAACGGCGCGAGCAGCGTATGAGGTACTTGTTCTAAAAGCGGGGTTAAATATGTATTCCAATCTATCCAAACATTCCGCTCATGAATTGAATCAGGATTAGTGTGTTTTGCTCTTTGTTCTTTATTTGGGAAATATTTTGAAGCAGTGGCTTGTCAGTTTCTGACTCAGTGATGTTCCTCGGTAGGGCCACCATCTGATTATTTTCTGCCTAATCGCTCGCGGGTCTGCTCAGTGCCGATAGATTTGTCCTTGCTGCGCGCAAGGCTTGGAGCTCAGCTGTTTTGTACATTGTAATACCTTGTAGCAAATATATATTACCGCTAGTAACTCGCTTACTCTTGTTAACCATCACGAAACATTCAGCTTCGATCATTTGTGCGCCATCGGTGTAGTCCGTCATTTATTGTGCGTATATAGAGCGCATATATCCCTTAACATTAAATTGAAATATGGGGTTTTACGTGCCAAAACCACGATCTGATTATGAGGCACGCCGTAGTGGGGGACTCCGGAAATTTGGACCACCTGGGGTTCTTTAACGTGCACGTAAATCTAAGCACACGGGTGTTTTCGCATTTCGCCCCCATCGAAATGCGGCTGCCGTGGCCGGGATTCGATCCCGCGACGCATATATTCAAGCGTGCGCGTATTCACTTATTCTTGATACGTCGTCGATAGAGTGAGCGTACGTTTTTCTGCCATTTGGGATAGATGCGATAAATAACGTGCGCGAAGCTTACTATGACAGGAAGCGACGCTACTCCCTCTGTCATTGATTAACGAGTGGTACTCACTCTTGCCGACGTTCGGTTGCTGAAGCCCTTTCTTTGAAGGTTAGCGATACAGTGGTGGCGGATGAGCAAATTTCTGTATCTTCGCTGAAAGCCGGACATCTCGAAGTGCTGGTAACCCGTTCCGACAGTTGCAGCAGCGGTCCGCGAACTTGGCCACACAGATTCATTCCATTCCTTAACATACCAGTCACTACTTTTGCAGCCAACTACAGCACACGTCTTCAATCCGCATGATTTAATCTAGCATGATTAGGTCACAGTTCGTTAGCGAAAACTCAGCTGCATTTCCGACAGCTGATCGCACGGAAGCAAGGTAGAAGCGATAGTGGTTTCGTATTCGTGCGCGGTCGCTGAGGAGACGTATGGCGCGCCGCCGTAAGCGCCATCTCGTTTCTCTAAAACAAACTGCTCCGCGAAAAGGGACAATACAGTCGACTCGTGCTACTTTGGCGCCATCTTGTAGCCATCGTCGCCGCAAAGCCGGTTTTGCGCGGCGCTACGCTTTTTTCACGCTTTCGCCGCCTGCGTTTTCCGCCTCATGGTCCCGCTGCACCCTCCTCTCCGCTTTACTCCTCGCGCTCTCATTGATATCGCCGTCTTTCATTTTTCTCTCCGCTCCGCGTTCATCGTTCGCTTTCATCCTTCGCTGTGATCGTTCCCTCGGTTACGCCGAGGGACAACGCTGACGCTCACCGCAGTAACGGGCGCCTAAGAGCTGCGTCCTAAAAGCACTTCATTTCAAACAAATTTCGCTGTTCGAGGAAACGAAGTCTGAAAGGTTCGTCCAGCGTTGACGCGGTGTTTATTAACTTTACATCGGTGAAGAAAAGTAGAATAACTGGGCAATCACAGAATAGATCCAGACCAGGCCAGCGCATTGCTAAAATGACCATTTTGAATCGCGCTTCAAGCTATTTGGCGAGCTTAATCAAATGCGGAGGCAGAGTTGGTTGGAGTATTTTCCCGTTTAAGCGGGGGGGTGGGGGGGGGGGGCATAAATGCAACTTTAGTCGAGCTTCTCGCGGAAAAATTTATGGATAACAGGGCGCATACCACATAGGAAGACCGAAGATGCACAAAGCTGGTAGAAAATCATTGCCGGCAGAAGCAAGTGTGCCCTCTATTGCGGCCATAGCAATTAAACTGCTACAAGTCATTCCCGTACATCGGAAAAGGCGCCAGCAAGGGGATGAAGACGATGATTGAAGCGCTTATGTTCTTCCGCCATCTCGGCTTCTCTATGTATATATTCCGTAAATACATTTTCCCTTTAGTTTTGCCTACTCTTATCCCTATCACAATATGGGCACACAGGCGAATTTCCGCCGCTGTCGGCGTCACCGTGAGGTTCCGTATGGAGTCCGAGTGCGGTTAGTCTGTGGTCGCGCGCCGTTTGCTGTTGGTGCAAGGGCAAGCGTGCCAGGGTGAACCGGAAGGATGATGACTTGGGGCAGCGGCTTTTCGCGCGCGCAAGGGAGTGCGCACCGTCTTCTCGTGTGTGCAAGAGTAGGGATTTGAGATGTGCGCGCGCTAAAAGGGGGTGGGGCTTAGCGAGCATCTCTTCTACTCCGGCTGCGGCTGCGCATCGCGTGGCCGAGCGCGGCGGAGCGCGGCCGCGCACGGCCTACCTTGGAGGTAATCGGCGGCGGGATCGAAGGCTGGCCGATTTAAGTAGATGATGCCTTCGTGTGCGCTGTGTTCTCGCGCGCCTAGTTCGCCTTCAAGCGACAGGCAGCACGAAGGGGAATTTGCTCGCCCCTTTTGCCATCACGGCAGCGTTCTGACAGCGAATGTCTGCGGTCATCGAGTGAAATGTGTTCATGTTTGCCTCCGTCCGCGTGACACCAGGACTGTTAATTTAGTTAGGAAGCGAATGTTTAGAGCGCGTTTTACAGCTTCTAAAACTACTAACCTTCCGTTGTATTGTTGTCTAAGAATTTGCGATTGAAATCTATGCCTTTTGCGAAACTGCTACTTTTTTTTCCATTGTCATTCACGCTTTGTTACCGGAATTGAAAGTCCAGCAGAATCCATCTCACGATAAATGTCGAAGTTAATGAATTAGCATTCAAGCAATTTAGTGAAGCACCGCATTGCTGTAGACAGCTTCACTTAAAATTTTTAGTGGACATTCTGAGTTCTCAATTGCTTCCGCTATATGCGACACACACTGTCCACGGGATCGGCCCATATTGCTATGAAACTTACTTGCCGAGATAGGCTGACCATGGCGCCATGAGGATGACGGAGTGACTTTGAAAGAATGACGAAGAAAGAATGACGTCAATGGAAAGACCACGACGGCATCACGACCACGAGCACATACTGGGTGTAGTCTCGGGGGAGGAGAGGGGGTAGGGGGAGGGTGTCTGGCGTCACACAGTGGGTCGCACTCTAGCCTATAGATACGCTGCCGGGGCGTCTCAAAACAGATAGCTGGCCTACGCTACGGGGGCCTCACGGGGAGGCTAAGCTGGTCCATGCGTCGTCGAAATTTTCTTGGCGAGTGTTATTTCTTCGTGATGTGTCGCGAGGACGAGAGGTTGGAGGAACGAAACAGGGGTTTATGTACATGAGCAGGCAAACTTAATTACAGGCAAAGCCAAAGACCTACTCGTACTGGCTGAATTGTACATAGCACAGTGCATTGCTCGCGGAGCACGTCTATATGATTACCGAGCGCACTATACCATTCTGGGAGAGTACACACTACACACAGAAGATGGCTCTTACAAACCATCGGTCTTCCCTGGATCATTCGCTAGAGAAACGGATCATGCCCTAATCGGCCAATCCGGTGCTCAAGTGACGTCACAAACTCCGCCTTCAAGAAGGAGAAGGTCAACACAAAACACACGTACCGCTTTAAAAGGGACCTGAACCACTTTTTATCGAAATCGAGAAATGCACTTGAAGTTAAAATATGCTATTTGAGAAATACTCTGTAGCAAGAAGTACTTCAACCCGTTAACAGAATCGGAGTGAATGGCAAGCAAAAATCTCCTGTGATCCCCTTCGCGGTGCTCCTACCCCTTTTTCCCTACCTTGCACTGCAAATGGCCACAACGCCCCGCCTACTGAACGTCACCGTGGCGCGTAGTTCAAATTTGATTTTGGATGTTCACGTAGACGCCACCACTTCCGATTTTGGCGCCTAAGACGCGCCAAACGTGGAGGCTGTCCCTGAACTTACGGTTGGTTTCACAGTGCCTCCACAGCTTCCTCGTGTGTCTGCTATGCTGCAGTGTGCGAGATAGCTAAGCGCGGATGCGAGTTCTCGCATCGACTGGCACGAGTAGCACATTTCCTTTCGCACTTATCTCTACGGCTATCAATCTCCGAGGGTTGAACCAAACGTCGTTTTTATGTTCGCTCGTGCGAGTACGCCGGTAACGCGCACATCGGCCGAAAGGCGCGGATATACGTAGTCCGGCCACGGCCTGCCTGGAGCACGCGTGTGGCTTTTCGGCCGTGATATACGGCTTAAAGTGCGGACTCGCGCTACGCCGGTGAAAATTCGACGTCTAGCGTCCGGCGCAGTCACCGTGACCGGAGGCTTGTGTGCGTTTGGCACGATAATAGAACATGTCCTGTCTCACGCCAGAGCCGCTCGACCAGAGTGCTCGGCTGGCAAGCAGCATGCTGGCCTACAGTTTCGGTGCACTGAAGCAAGCGTGCCGAGTTAGCGCCTGCGCCAAATACGTAAGTGCTCGCTCGCGGCGCATATGTGCACATGCGTTGCGGCAATAGCTGATCACCGCGCTCCTGCGGGTCACGTTCAACGCGCCAAACTATCAAGATGCCAATTTTAGGCGATCCTGGCGACACCGGCATGACGTATCCGACGTCGCCGGCAGCTGCCTGACCCGCTGGAAACGCCAGACTATACGTATACGCGCCTTAAGCAATGGATGCCACACTCCGGATTCGCGTTGAAAAGATTCCTAACGTTACAAGCTTCGACCATGATGGCGACACGCCTCGAAGGTGTACAACGCAGTAGGCAGACGATTTGTTCCAGTGAGACGTTGACGCGTAGACCGGCTGGTCAAGCGCCTAGAGTAGTACACGCTACCTGTAGCCATGCCACCCACAAATACCAATCATAGCACGCGGTGGTCCTCAGCGAAATAACCGGTGGCCGTGGCAGCTACGCTTCATACAACTGTATTTGCTAACTGTAGTGCATACGACAGGGCTGGAGTGCACGCTCACGCTCATGTGCTCTAGTGTGATCGTGTTACACTGTGCGGACCGGTTTTGTCCTGCACCAGCGCGACTGACGGATACTAGCCACATACAAATTGCGCACTTTGAAGCGCTATCGATAGCTCACTATGAAGCAATGTTTGGCTAGGAGTGTATACTCACGACAGCCAAGAGTGAGCGTGCTCTGGCACGCGTATACGTGTGGTCTGACCTTAAGTTTAGCGTGGTTAAAGACTAGTTGAATGTTCAAAGCGAATCGAAATTAGCGCAACCTGACCGATACGACACCGATAAACACTGTGGCTGATGTTTCACTCCTACGTGGGCGGGTGCGGCCGAGCCAGAGCAGATGATAGTCGGCTTTTTCTGGAAGTACGTAATTCTTATAAAAATTCGGCACGCAGTTTTATGCTTACTTCAGCTAGAGTGTACTAGAATGGGCGAGTGGGTCCAGCGCACGCCTTGACAAGCGCCGAGGGTGAAGCAAAAAACGTTGAAATTGTGGCGGCGCTGCCGTCGCCTTATTGTGAACCCGCCAATAAACGTAGGCTCCGGCTGTTTCGGCCGCACTCATGGGCTGAGGCGAGCTCACGAGCTGAGTAGCTGTCGTGTGCTTTACGCACCGTCATTGTTGCGGGGTTTGCATTCTTTCCGCCGCTCTTTTTCCATTTTATTTACAATAGATCACTGGGGAATAATGTTGGCACGAGCCTTCAGAAGTAGGCTTGTGGGTTTAATAAACCGCAGAGCAGACAACGCGTCCGTCGGGGCTGGCTCTCGAGCAGGGAAGACCCGCGCGGTCTTCTTCGGTCTTTTGAGTTCGACCCACTCTTGCCCTCGACCCACTACCGACAGGTGGCATTATCCCTCCTTACGAACACCAGCATCGCCTCGATGCTGCAAAATAGGCGTAAGAAGAAGAAAAATAAGTGAACGCAGACAAAGCGAAAGTATAAAATAAAAAGAATAAGCGTCACTCCACCACAGTCAAGGAACGAAGAAGTAAACGTACGAGGATAAATGAACAGCAGAAACAAATAGGGGTGAATGAGTGAAAAAAAAAGTTACGAGCGCGCAATGTACGGTTTCATGCGCACAATATGAACTACGCACGAGCTCGGTTGTCTTTGTGTCCTGGTCCCTACCTGCGGTGCTGAGTCCGGGACCACTTCGTAGTTTTCGTCACTGACGCGGCGGAGCACTTTATATGGACCAAAATACCGGCTCAGCTACCTTTAACAGAGGCCATGGCAGCGAACGGGGGTCCACACCCAAACTTGGTCTCCGGGGTTGTAGGACACGTTCCTGTGGCGGATGTTGTAGCGTCGTGCGTCTGTCTGCTGCTGTTAGCCGATGTGCAGCCGCGCGAGCTGCCGAGCTTCCTCGGTACGCTCTGCAAATTCCTCGGCGTCAGTTGTCAATTGGTCAGCGTCAGCATAGTCAGTCAATTAGTCAGCGTCAGCACACGGCAGCATAGCGTCCAGCATCGTGTGGACTTCACGACCGTAGAGAAGGCGAAATGGTGTGAATGGCGTTGTTTCTTGCACCGCGATGTTATACGCGAAACTCTCGTAAGGCAAGATCCGATCCCATGTTTTGTGTTGGTCGTCGATGTACATTGCGAGCATGTCTGTGACCTCTTACTCAGTCGCTCGGTAAGTCCGTTGGTCTGCCGATGATGCGCGGTCGTCTTGCGATGCCTGGTGTTAGAGCACTGCACGGGCCGATTTTACGTCGGGCTACCCGCCCGAGCCTGACCAAAAGTTTTATGGCGAGACCCGGGCCCGGGTAATCTACGTTACCCTCCCGGCCCGGCCCGCCACCCCTTTACCTTAGGCCTGAGCCCGGCCCGAGCTCGGCCTGAGCCCGGCTCGAAACCGTCTCGAAACCGGCCCGAACCCGCCCCGAGACCGAAAAAAACCACCGAGTGGCATTAAAACATAAAATAAAGTAGAGAATGAAAGGAATTTATCCTCAAGGCATAAATACATGTAATAGGCAATTATGAACACTATTTGAGTGGTCTGAACCCAAATACCAGCGCGCGAAGTAGTATGAATGACGCTGCCGAGCAGCATCGCCAGCACTTTCCAACGGCGCGACTTTGATGCTGCCCAATCCACTTCTATCGCCACGCCGCCACAGTATTTTTCCACGTCGGGTGCCTCACTGCAAAACATGCGCCGCCCCAGCCGCTCGTCCCACTCAACCGTAGTCTAGTACACTATAGCAGAAGCGCAGCCACGACCACTGATCTCCACGCCACGACAGGTCCTGAGCGCAACGCATGGATGGAGTAAATGGAGAAAGAAAGCTTCTCGTTCCTCCATGGTGCAGCGTAATATGCTGCTGATAGGCGGCCGATTGAGAACAAGCGTGCAATAATAGATGGACGCAGTGCCATGCTCTACCTGGTCTTGCTTAATTCAAGAACTTCATCCATAAGCTCCACTGCGAATGCTGTCCCTCGGTTTGTTATAACAGTGGAGGGAGCACCGTGACGCAATACCATGTGGCGCACGAAGAATTGCGCTACCTCTGAAGCCATGGCTCGGGGGATCGCCTGCGTCTCAGCATAGCGTGTTAAATAATCACTTGCGACGATCACCCATTTGTTGCCGTCGGCAGACAGAGGAAACTGTCCGAGAATGTCCATGTCGACTTGGTCGAAAGGCATGTCAGGTGCTTCAATTGGCTGAAGTAAGCCAGCCGGCTTAACGGATAGCGTCTTTCGGCGCTGGCATTCACGACAGCTTTTAACGTATTGCTTAGCGCTTGCTGAAAGCCCAGGCCAATAATACATCTCGCCAGATGTGGGTTCGTCATGGCAAGCGAAAAGGACGTCGTTTCGCACGTCTCTTGGAACCACCAGGAGGTAAGCACGGCTGATCGAACGGGCATTCTTGTTATACAGCACGTTGTCTCGTAGACAGAATGACGTCAACAAGCGGGACAGATGTCATGGCAGGGCTGTGCCGCGGCACACTAGATGATCGATGATCGGTCGAATCTCAGCGTCGTCACGCTGCCGTCTGATTAAGTCAGATGAACTAGTGGCGCCCAGGAATCCGTCATCGTCCTCTGTTTCTTGACTGGCTGGATCAAGGGGTGAGCGGGACAGGGTGTCAGCGTCTTCTTGCTTACGGCCAGACTTATAGACGATGGTGATGTCAAATTCCTGTAGCCGCAAGCTCCACCGTGCCAGTCGTCCTGAAGGATCGCGCATGCTTGCCAACCAACAGAGGGCATGGTGGTCCGTCACTACTTTGAAGGGACGACCATAGAGATAGGGGCGAAATTTGATGATCGCCCGCACGACCGCGAGGCACTCTTTCTCCGTAGTCGAATAATTCGCCTCGGCACGGGACAGGGAGCGACTGGCTTACGCTATAACTCTTTCCACTCCATTTGACGCTGAACGAGTACTGCGCCAAGGCCAATGTTACTGGCGTCGGTATGTACTTCAGTATCAGCATTATCGTCAAAATGTGCAAGAACGAGTGCTGACTGCAGGCGCTGCCGTAATTCAGCAAAAGCCGCGTGTTGCTCATTATGCCAGACAAATGGCGTGTTGTCCCTCGTAAGGCGAGTCATGGGTACCGCTGTCTTTGAAAAGCCCGGAATATACCGGCGATAGTAGGCGCACAAACCCAGGAAGCGCCGCACGGCCTTCTTATCGGCAGGAGCCGGAAATGCGGCCACAGCGGCAAGCTTGTCTGTATCGGGTCGAACCCCTTTGACGCTTACTACATGCCCGAGGAACTTGAGCTCTTCATAACCAAAGTGGCACATTTCGGGCTTAAGTGTGAGCTCTGCCGATCGGATAGCTTCTAGCACACTCCGCAGGCCGTGAAGATGCTGCTCGAACGTTTCAGAGAAGACGACCACAACATATAGGTACACAATACAGGCCTATCCCTTCAGTCCAGTGAGGACAGTGTCCATTATTCGCTGGAAAGTAGCCGGGGGTGAACACAAGCCAAAAGGAAGCACTCGAAATTCATAGAGGCCATTTGGAGTCACAGAGGCTGTTTTGTCGCGGTCTGGTTCGTCTGCCTTAATTTGCCAGCACCCGCTTTTTAAATCGAGAGAAGAAAAGTAGTGGGCACGCCGTAGTCTATCTAACGAGTCGTCGATACGCGGCAGCGGATACACGTCTTTTATTGCGATAGCAATTATATGGACACACCAAAGCGGATTTCTGCCGTCGCCATCGCCGTGAGGTTCCGTATGACGTCTACGGCGATGAAATCGTCGCCGCGCTCCGGAAGCTGTATGTGCGAGTGAAAGGGCGCTCCGGACGCGCGCTTTCACGGGGAGCGAATGCACGTCGGAGAGCAAACGCGCGTTCTGCGCCGTGCTCCCTGAAGGGCTGCAGAATTAAGCGTCTCTTTTCTCCTTTACAATCACCATATATAGAGAGCAAACGCGACTTCTTCCATCGCGCGAAAGGCCGTGGGGGGACGGGAGGGAGGGATGGGAAGCTACGTTTAGCTGCGGCACCAAATGCGTATTTATACAAAAACGTTGCAAGGTGAGAAGGTGGGTGAGATTTCCAACACTGCTCGACGAGTGTCCCATTCTGATCTCGTCGAAAACCTCCGAGCCGGCCTCAGAGGCACCGGCAACAGTCACCAACGCCGCGCGCGTTCGGTGCGAACGCGGCAAAACGCCGACGGCGTCGACAACAGTTCCGCGCGTTGCTGGTGCTGTTGCATGTCCAAGCTTATACAGCTGATAAAACTACAATCCTTACTCTCCAAATTGATGCTTCGCCTTTCGGGTGAAACTGCGAAAATTTTTTAGTCACGTTGTTAAGCTTCCGGTAGTCGACGCAGAGGCGTAGCGTTCCGTCTTTCTTTTTGACAAGAACGACCGGAGACGACCACGGGCTGTTGGAAGGTTCGATCACGCCATCGTCAAGCCTCTCCCGGATTTGCGTACGTATGGCTTTGCGTTCTTTCGCCGACACGCGGTAAGGCTGCAGGTGTATCGGGCGTGCGTCCTCGTACGTGATGATCCTGTGTCTAGTGATGGAAGTCTGGCGTACCGTTGAGGACGCTAGGTGGCGTAGAGGAGTCACAGGTGACCGCAGCTGTACACAGCGACTCCGACAGCCGAGAACACCCGCCAGGCAACCAAGAAAGCGCTCGCCCAGCCCAAAGGGTAGGGCGATCCGATGGTTTACATCTGAGGAAGAGGAATCGGAACTTTGCAAGCAAGTGAAGTCGCGATCGCCAAGCCGACACAGGACTCCGTCACCCAACGATCGAAGTAGAGTCCGAGCACGCTCCAAGACACCACCTCCACCCCGACGCGGATCGAGCTCAACGTCCAGGCCTTCACCGACAAACAACAGCCCGAAACATCAAGCAGGCGGATCCCAGCTGCCCACTCGACCCACCACGGAACCGGCGAACACGCAGGTAAGCTGGGCAAGGGTCGCGGCTCCCAAGACCACCCCAATAATACAAAGTGAGGAATATCAGAGAATAACCGCAGAAAATGAGAAACTTAAATCCAGTCTTGCTGAACTACAGGCCGAACTCGCAGCACTCAAACAACATCTAGCAACTACGACCCAAAGCCAGAACACACAAAACCAAGCAACACAAATGCACACGGACACGACACAATACGCTACCCCCGCGGCGCAACACGGGGAGGGACAGCTACGCAACATAGAAACCCAGCTCAAACTTCTCTTTGTGGAGATAGGAAATCTCAAGCAATATGTCGACGACTCCATCAAAGGGGTAAAAAAAAAACACGGAAACGGGGAAACCCAAGCCCCGGAGGTCGCGATCCCAAGGTCTTGATAACGACTGACACGGAGACAAATTTTGAGAGCTCCTATGATGGCTAAACGAAACACACGCAGTCAAGAGAATCTCGAGTTGTGGCAGTGGAACTGCCGTTCCCTGCACAACAAAGAAGCTGCACTGACACAATTCGTGGAAGCAGCGGTAATTGCACCAGATCTTATATGCTTGCAAGAAGCAGGCAAACCGAAACGCTCAATAAGAGGATACACACTCCACAAAAACACCGATCACACAGGGACGGCAATATTTGTTAGGAAGGATCTCGAGGTGAGCGATCGAAACTATACCGGGCATTGAAATATCACTTCAAATAGCCACGGTATGGCCGGTAAAGCGAGGTCGCCCGAAGAACATCGTAGCAAATGTGTACAGCTCGCCACGAGATCACAAGGCGGACTTCACACCAATATCTTACACATCATGAACACCGAGAAACGAGGCGATAGAGTAGTATTGCTAGGGGATTTCAACGCCTGGCACACGAAGTGGAGTTACAGAAGGGACACGGCCAAAGGTACCAGCCTACTGAAGGCAACTCAGACTCACGATCTGATCCTCGTCACGGAGCCTGACTCGCCTACCAGACTGGGAAATAGCGTGTCAAGAGATACGGCCCCTGACCTCACTTTCGTAAGTGATGAACGAGGAGTCACTTGGACTAACCTAGACGAGACATTGGGGAGCGACCATTACATTCTCAGTGTCTCCATTCAAACGGCAAAAATAAGACATCCGATCGGCACGGCACGTCTGACAGACTGGTAGAAATTTAGGGAATGCCAAACTGAGGCCCCGAACTTCAACACGATACGAGATTTGACGGGTATACTTACGGGACGCGGCGGAAAAAGCCACCAGACAATTTCAAACCACACAGAAAAACCCAGTGGTCGACAACCATTTAAGCCATCTTTGGGAAGCAAGAAGAAGCCTCACCAAAAGATGGAAGAAACAGCGGCACAACCGAAAGCTTAGAGAGCGCGTAGCACAACTCACGGAGGCAGCCAATGCGTACTCGCAAGAGCTGTGCACTACGAACTGGAGGAATTTCTGTGACTCTCTCCGCGGCACTCTAAGCACGAAGAAAACGTGGGCAATCCTGCGCAGTATGCTCACCCCTGCAACCACGCGGAGAGAAACGACGCTCGCCCTCAGGCGCATAGCTAACAACTACGCAGGCTCAGACGAGGAGCTACTGAACGAGCTCCAAAACACGTACGTGGGAGAAAGGGTGACCCCAACCACCACACCAAGTTATATGGGAACGGCTAATCCCACCCTTGACGAACCGATATCGTCTGCAGAAGTATACGCTGCAGCGCTGTTCTTTAAGAGGAACACGGCGCCCGGACCGGATCGTATCACAAACGCAATAATCAGAAACCTGGGCACCGAAGCTTTAGAGAAACTAACGCAGCTCTTCAACGACACGGTTTGGAAGATAGGAGGGTCCATACCACCTGAATGGAAAGAAGCTGAAATCATTTTAATACCTAAGCCGGGGAAACCAAAATCGCTACAGAACCTCCGACCAATCTCGTTAACCTCTTGCCTTGGCAAACTTTTCGAAAAGGTCATCCAAACACGGCTCGGGAGGGCAACGAACTCCTACCAAATTCGATGTACGGTTTCCGACATGGGGTTTCCACGCAGGACGTCTTCCTTCTACTTCGGGACGAGGTTCTCAACCCACCACCCAGAAGCATGAACAGAATCCTGCTTGCATTGGACCTGCAGAAGGCCTTTGACAACATATCACATGACGCGATACTCACCGGCCTACAAGAAGTAGGCTGTGGGGAGAGGATCTACAGTTACGTGCACAGTTTTCTCAAAGACAGAATGGCGACCATAGGGCTGGGCCACCTACGATCCGACACGATTAACATGGCCAACAAGGGCACTCCACAAGGCTCTATACTCTCCCCACTACTTTTCAACATAGGGATGAGGAAATTGGCTCTAGCGTTGGAGGAAGACCCGGAACTTGAAGTAGCTATCTACGCGGACGACGTCACCCTTTGGGCAACTAAGGGGTCCTACGGGCACAGACAAGACACTCTACAAAGAGCGATCAACACAATTGACGAACACGTCAGAAGGGCAGGCATGAGATGTGCAGCAGAAAAATCTGAATTTATGCAAATAAGACCTAAAAACACCCAGCAGACACGCTCCCCCATCCTCAATCTGGAGATCAACGAAAGCCAGGTCAAACAAGTGCAGGAGCTCCGGGTGCTAGGCATGCTAATTCAGGAGACGGGCAGCGTATCGTCAACGCTAAACAAACTCAAACACACATCCAGGAGCGTATCGAGACTCATAAGAAGAATCGCCCGCAGTAAGGACGGCATGAGGGAGGACGACACCAGGAGACTGGTAGAAGCCTTCGTCATCAGCCGCATTACGTACGCTCTGCCATACCAGCTTTCACGCAGATGTGAAGCAGAGCAGGCCAACGTACTCATACGCACTGCCTACAAAGCTGCACTGGGCCTCCCTGACTGCACTGGCACAGAGCGTCTGGAGAGTCTGGGTATTTACAATACGTACGATGAACACGCCGCGGCAGTCTTGATCGCGCAGAGAGAGAGACTCAACTCGACAACCCAAGGTAGAGCTTTACTACAGAGACTTCACTACCCCTTGGCACCCCAATTCTGCGGGGAGGAGACGCACCAAATACCCAGACAAGACAGGGAACGCAGACACGTGCACCCAATACCCAAGAACATGCACCCCATGTTTAACGCCGGCCGCAGACGAGCGAGAGCGGTGGCACTCGAACGGTTACGCAACGACCCAAACACTCACTACACAGACGCAAC
The DNA here is from genome assembly GCF_013339745.2 of Dermacentor silvarum. Classification (NCBI taxonomy): domain Eukaryota; kingdom Metazoa; phylum Arthropoda; class Arachnida; order Ixodida; family Ixodidae; genus Dermacentor; species Dermacentor silvarum. The sequence continues at coordinate 105,041,505 of NC_051155.1, read as the reverse complement.
TCCCTACCCCTCGAGGCTGAGAGCATTTGCTGCCGTCGTCACTAGAGGTAACGAAGCAATCACGTCGGCTACGATCCGTACTAAGAGCACGGCCGTGGCCGAAGCGGCGGCCATAGCACTAGCCATACGAGCGGCAGAGGGCAAGAGGCAATCTGCACACGTTCTCACGGATTCGCAAGAAGCTTGCCGACTGTTTCTCAGGGGGCGTCCTCCCTCGGAGCATCCTAGGCATTCTAGGAAACAACCTTCGAGAAGATCACATCATCACATGGTGCCCCGCTCACGAAGGTGTACAGGGAAACGAATGGGCGGACCGCCTGGCTCGAGGACTAATTTTCCGAGCCTCGGACACATCGACCCGGGAGGAATACCTCACACCTACGCTGCCGCGAGATATCCTCGACAGCCAAAGACGCGAAAGGCAGACAATGGCGCCACCCCACCCTAAACTCACACGCTGGCAATCCCAGGACTGGAGACGCCTACAAACGAATACATATCCCAATATACACACACTCAGCAAAATACACCCGTCCCAATACGATGACTACTGTCCTTGGTGCAGCGATACACCAACCCTCATACATATCACTTGGCATTGCAAACAAAGACCAGCAGAGGGAAACTCACCCCTCGTTACACGCAACGAACTTGAAAGGTCGTGGGAGGCACGACTCGCCCGGCAGGACCTGGGAAGCCAGCAGGCAACCTTGGACCAAGCCGAACGAGCCGCTAGAGCCAGTGAAGCCCTGGAGTAGGGGCTTCACCCGCAAGAACCTCAGTCTGCTATTTTAATAAAATGTTTATTCCTCCTCCTCCTGGCGTACCGTTGAAGAACTTGCGAATCAGGTCCTGATTTCAAGCAAGAGCTTGCGCAGTGCAAGTTCTTGCTCGAAGAACTTGCACCGGACAAGAACTGTGTCGACATCAAAGAGTGTCCCGTTCTGATCTCGTCGAAATAGGGAGCCTACATGCAACGCCGTTTTAAAACGGCGTTGCATGTAGGCTCTCTACGTCGAAAACCTCCGAGCCGCCCCCAGAGGCACCGGCAACAGTTACCAACGCCGCGCGCGTTCGCTGCGAACGCGGATAAAACGCCGACGGCGTCGACAACAGTTCTGCACGTTGTTGGTGCTGCTGCATGTCCAAGTTTATACAGCTTATAAAACTATTATGCTTACTCCGTATAGCTCTCTACTAATTTGCTATCACAATGGATGCTTCGCCTTTCGGGTGAAACTGCGACATTTTTAACGCGATGGCGTTTAGGGCCCCGTGTCGCAGAAAATCCGGCGTCGGCAACCGGCGGGTGGCGGAGAAAATCATCCAACCACATCGACCGCGCAGGCCCTCCACGTTGTGCAAGGTTTTGGTGAACAAAAATTTAAATTCTCACAGTGAAATCCGTCAGAAAAATGGTAAAGTGCGACTTTACCATTTGGCGTCGGATTCGCCGTTGGATTCTTTACCAATCAGCGTCTGATTGTAATTTGAATATACGAAAACCTAATTCTCCAACGAGGTAACTCAAACACAAACCCATCTTCCAGCATTTCTACCAGACCTGCGCGTGTCGGGGCAATAGCGAAGGAGGAGGAACAAACTTTTATTTAAACCAGCAGTTTAGTTGGCTGGGCCTAGGCCTCCCACGTGGGGACATCGAGGTCTTGCCTCTTCGCCGCCTCGCAGGCTTGCTGGGTAGCCCAGAGTTGGCAACAGCAAACAATTAATAAAATAATAAAAAAAGTGCTAGGGCCTTCGAATTTTATTACAAGACCACTTATATTGCCCCTGGAAAAAAGTTGCAGTGGCTTAGCTCGGCTATGCCAGGATATACGTAGCGTTAGCAAAGGTTCAGCTGATTATTCTTAGCTTATTCTTAAGATTATTCTTAAGATAAGATTATTCTTATGAGTCAAGCTTCTCCGTTCTTCTGCGCTGTTGAGCAGCATTTGCGCTCTCCTTCTCCATGGCTATACCACACTGGCAAACGCCAGTCAGAAGCGCAGCGGCTCCAGCGCAGTGTCAGACGGCGACTGCACAGCCAGCTAGCGAGCGCGCGCCGGCGCCAGTGCGTCTACCACGGCTACGACGTCACTCCTCTGGAATGCGCAGACCGGCGGCGGTGAGTCGCGCGCGGCGGCGGCGGCGGAGTGCGCGAGAGGTGCCGGCTCCGGTGGCTCCGGTGCGCAAGCCGTGTGACATCACTGATCCTTGCGCATGCGCAGCATGGCTCTTGATGTGCCGCGCGAAACGGGCTTGGCTAGGCCAGTGTAGCTAACGCTACAAAACGTATTTCCAGCAATGCGTTTCAGTTTAAAAGTGAAGCCGACTCTAAGGGGATTGGTGTAAGCTTGGTCTTTGTAAGCTGGCTTTCCCACGTGCAGTGTTGGAGTGAATGAAGCCTACTTGCCGTATGCGAACGATGCAATGCGAACGGGTCCCGATAACGCTACCGCGTTCTACTCTTAAAGCCGAAGCTTAATCGTCCTTCAACATTTATATAAATACGCATTTGGGACGCAGCAAAACGTCGCCTCCCCTCCCTCTCTCCCGTCCCCCTATGGCCTTTCGCGCGACGGGAGAAGTCGCGTTTGCTCTCCGCCGTGTGTTCGCTCCCCGTGAAAGCGCGCGTCCCTCGCGCATACACAGCATACGGCGCGCGGCGACGATTTCATTGCCGTTGGACTCTATACGAAACCTCACGGTGACGGCGACGCCGACGGCAGAAATCCGCTTGGAGTGCCCATATAATTGGTATCGCAATAAAATGCTATATAACAAACATGTATAGCCTAACTGATTAAAAAGCAGGCTAGGTGACTATTTGTCACTGCCCAGTTTCAAAGGGGATGCCATTAAATCGTCATCGCGAGAGAGCAGTCCGGTTTCTGTATGACGCGTTCCTCAGCGATCCACGCACCGCCGCGCTGTGCATTTCAGGGTCACGCGCAGGCTCTGCGGCGGCGGCGCTAGATGACGCCGAGCGTTTTTAGGGAAGTGAAAAAAAGCAGCACTGCTGCCCAGTACACGCCTCATACATCACACATTTGACGGGGGCAATACGCTGTATCGCTATATTGATTCAGTGCTAACGCATTACTGTCGTCATGCAGTCATCATGAGATGGGCTCTGCCGCAACCTTTTTCCTCCTTTTCTTGCTTTATTTCGGGATCGGTTTACGTGGGAACAAGAGCATCTTGTAAGATTTCTTTGCCTAATTACAATATATCAGCGACCATTTTATCGCTGTCGTCAGCGTACTAACGCCATCGTCTAGCTTCTGTCATCAATGAGGTGCTCGCTTCACGTGCACAATTGCTCGCCTTACGCAAGCACGTTGGTAATCTGGCAACGACTTGCAGAACACGAAACGATGCTGGATACGCAGCTATCTGCAACGTGCTTCACGTAACGTCGGTTTCATCAGTTCGTGGGATCTGCATCGGCAGCAAAAAATTAGTGACGTTTCACTTCGTAAACGCGGGTTACGTGCAATCATGTGGACGCCACGAACATGCACAGCGAGCACCGCGGCGTGCATGTTCAAACAGAAATAGCGTGAATGTGGTCACGGACGCTATACATCGATCTCGGCGGTGCAACGCCTGGGCCGGTATTTTGTAGCGATGCCTTTCCGGTACTAATGCCTTTTCGCGCTTATCGCGCTTTGGTAGTGATCAGAGCGACGGTCCGCTCGCGTTATCAACGGGATCAGCCGGCCGTGAGCGGTGGATGGTAAGACTAGTATAGAATCAGTCAGAAGGCATCGCTACAAATACCGGCCCATGGTGTGCCACAGGAAAGTGCATATTGCTACGCAAAGAAGAGACTCTGCGAACATGCACAGCGAGCACCGAGGCGTTGAAGCACAAATTGAAGGGGCACGAACCCGGCGATTCGCTTCTCCACCTCCAGGCGCCTGCCTCCGCTGGCGCGCGCTTCCCTTGCGGCGACAAGCATAATTTCGCCGA
>NC_051155.1:104932261-105037430 GCF_013339745.2 Dermacentor silvarum | reverse complement strand
AACACTATGTCCATGATGCATAAATAAACACTAGGTGTACACAATCAAAACGCTTTGCACCACACATAATCGTCAACAATTCTTAAATTTAAATTTCCTGTCCTTGGTTTTTCGATGGTGATGTTTCGCGTGGATATGAGTCCCGGTCGGTTTATTTTTGGAATTGGGCGCGGAAAGAGGCTGGAAAGGCCTTACTTGAGCCTGCGCTCGAGCTCGGGTGACAGCTGCCGCGTTGTTCTCGTCAGCAGTTGATGGTTTTCCGCGAGCTTCTTCGATCGTCGATGGTTCGATCTTCGGTGATTCCTTCAAAGGTTTCGGGTCGTCTGGGCCTCGAACTCCCTCGAAGTTTCCTATGATTAAGTCATACAGTGGGCTGTACATACAAAGAGCGGTGACATTCCCACTGTAATATGCGGTCTCGACGTCAATCCTCGCTTCGGCAAGCTTCCTAGCCGTACCATCGACCAGGTAAACTAAACGGCTTTCGCCCGTTAACTCATTGTCTTTGACTAAGTCCCTTCGCACAATCACTGTGCTGCTGCCGGTACCTCTTAACAGCGTGGTTTGTTTTTCTGCCATTCTTCCGACAAGTACAGGCATTCCCTTAACGGGAAACTCTGGGCGTTGTGTCATCACCGCATTAACGACTGGAATTCTTGTTCCGTCTCGGAGTTCTACAAAGTTGCCGTTAACGTCTTCTTGATGTTTTGACGGGAACTTTGTTTTGATACAGGATGCTTGGGGAGCTTCCTTCACTACTGTCACGGAGCGGCATATTTTCTCGAGTTTTCGAGTAGTTAATTAACGGCCGCCAAAAACGTGGCGCCCTCACTGTGCGGCGTATAATTTCGAGAAGGCGACACGCCGAATTACTGGCGTCAAAAACGTCGTGGCCTCACGGGATGGCATCTCGTTTCGAGACGCGACACGCCGAATTACGGACCCCGAGGTGTACGTGGGCGTCCGCGTGGTACAGTGCCGGGGCTCGACCTTGACCTTTGAGAGAGGGGAATCTAACGTCCTTCGTCCATGGTGAAAGGGGCGTGGCCAAGACTTTTGGGAGGAGCCGTGAATTAATTAGGTGAACTCTGCATACAAGCAGTTCCCGTACATAGGGAACTAGGAAAAGGAGAGGCTATTTAAGCGCAGGTTATGGGCTCTGCTGATTAGTCTAGAAGCTGAACCTATGCCCTGCTGAGAAGCCGTCGGGGGCTAGTGCCGTCCAGTATCGCCCCGGCCGCCTGGCCACGTCGGAACTCCGAGGAACTAGTTGACGTACGAGACGACAAACCAACGTCTGCAACGAAGCTCACGGTGGTTCGCCTCAAGTTAGCTCAACTTGCTTGAGAGAAGACGTCAAATCGAGACTCCCGGGAAACCCATCCCAGCAATTCGCATCCACCTCAACAAGATCGGCCCGCCAGCATTCTTCGGGAAAGCTCTGCGCGTCGACTTCATGGTTTATGGACTTGTTATGGTTATGGACGCGTATGACATCGTTTGTTTTCTTTTGAACTTTGATTTATTTTGAACTTTGTTTTAGTGAAATACTGTTAAGTGTATTCTTGTGTATTTGATCCTCGCACTGTTTCATTTTTATATCTACTGTTAATTGCTCGCATTTCTTTGTCTTCATTATCGTGTTATATTAGGTTCAGGTGTGTTAGCCTGCCCTGTGTATTTTTATTATTTTATTTTATTAATTTGTGTATATTATCAGCCGATAAATATCTGTTTTTTTTTGTTTACTCCCGACTCTGACTCTTTTAACTGTGTTCGCTCGAGTACGGAACGACCAACCGGCTTGTATACCCCATCGATCGACTTCGCGCCGACGACGAATCGGTGACCGCTGTGACAACTACGTTGATACATGTATCGGCTTTGTACTCAGTTCGCCCACATTTACAACATTTGACATCATTGGGGCGTGTAAAATTGCTCCGGCAGTTGCTAGCATGATGGCTCAGTCGGTTTCAGAGATAACACCTCGTAACAGGCTCCTGAGGGTTTCCCCTTTCATTGGATGTCGGTTTCCTTGCGTCCTCTGGCTCCTCTTTTTTGATCTTGGAGAGATTGGTGCCTCCCTGTGCTTCCAAAAGTTTATCTGCCAATTTCAACATATCTTGAAGCGATTTAGCTTTCCTTTCTTTCAGATAGAGTGACAGGCTCGGGTGGCAACTGATGAGGAACTGCTCCTTAATCAGAAGCTTCCTACGCGCACCGTACTCCTGTGCAGTCTCTGAAAGTCGGTCCACCTATCAAAATAGTGGCTGAGCCGCGCGGCAAATTGCGTGGCAGTCTCGCCATCGGCAGGCTTCCCGGTCCTAAACTTATCTCGGAAGGCTTCTACGGTGAACCTGAATCTCTTTAGTAGAGCGGCTTTCACCCTTCCATAATTAGAGGCATCGGTTGGCGTCAGCCTACCGTACACACTAAGTGCTTCTCCACTCAAACACGTACTCAATGCAGTGGCCCATTGATCCTCTGGCCAATTCTGGCTTTTAGAAACTGTCTCAAAGCTGTGCAAGTAAGCATCCAGGTCATCTTTTCTTTCATCGAATGCCACAAATAGTTTCCTTGCGTTCAGACGGAAGATAATTTCTTCCCTTTCAGTGCTATCGACTCTTGCCTGAGCAAGAGTCGGTTCTGAGTGGCGCTGGCTAACACTCCTAGGGCTAGATCTAGTAAACATAAATACCCAAGTTAGTGGACGAATTGATGGCTGTCGCTGTAGCACAATTGGTAGTGCAACGCACGCGTAATGCGGAGGTTGTGGGTTCGGCTCCTGCCGGCGACAAGTTATCTTTTCGTCCACTTTCAATTCCCTTTTCTTCATTATTTTCTACATTCCACTTTCAACTGCACTTAATTTCCCCGATGCTTTCCTTGGCTTCGTTGTCTGTTGGCTTTAGGTGGTTATGACTAATAAAATCGAGCCCCTCGGTTCCGATTCTTCTTTCCTATTTTACTTAAGCCACTTTATTTTGAAACAATTATTACTGCACAAGATCAGCTTCCTATACGTTAAACATTAAACGTTATCGCCAATTCGACTATGATACATGTCTGTCCAACCAGACTTCATGGTCCACGCGAATAGTGCAGTGCATTAGGAGTCTACTCACGCACCACCGACACACTTCGAATTTAGTTTGAATCACGCATATATAGCAAACGTATCTGAACGGTGTTGTTTCACTTCGACCAGCGTCGACCACGATTCTTGTATCAGTATTTCTTCAGAGCTGTTTTGCTCTCCAGGCACAAGTTCACCCAACAAAGCGTTTGATTCTTCCGTTATACTTCCTTCCAATGCTTCTATCAGCAGCGTCACTATACCTCGTCACATTACCTAAAAACGTGTCGCTCCCTGTGTAACTTCGTGTCGTGTTAGCATGCGGTGGAAAAATTACTCCTGCTACTTTCAAATTCAGCGTATACGGCTCCGACGCACACAAACTCACGTGGTAGCGTTGAAAGCGATCCCGTAGGCGTACTGACTGTAGTACTTCACAAAGTCCTTGGTTGCTAGTTCCACCAGGTCCCGCCTTGCGTTCTTCAGCCTTACAATGGTGGCGCCCTCGCTTACGGCCAGTGCTTCAAAGTGTCGGGAGAAGTTGGTCACGGGTGCCTCCTCCACAAAGCACCGGGCAGTGCCAAAGTGTACGCTGCTGCGCAACTCAAGCGTCCCGGGTAGGCCCGTGTTCACGTCAGATCTATCTCTTGCGGGGAGACTTAGTCCAAAACAGTACATGTAGAAAAGCGCCACCGGAAAGATCCAGCCGAGCAGAATGGTGAGTGGCGAGCGGGACCAGTAGATCAACCGCTTGCAAAACAGCGCGTGCAGTCGCTGGACGCCACTAGAGGTCGTCGGGACAGTCATGTGGGACACCATAGACGTGTGGTGCCCGCCTGCATAATAATAGAAACGTCAATGCTTAAAAATATATTTTGATTATAATTTATAAAGCGTTGCACTGTTTGTCTATCCCTCCGGGGTTTGGCGTAAGTACTTAAGTGTCTTGCGGAATAGACAAATGATTGTACTGATGTTGGCCTATAAAGGAGTGCGCCAGTGAGCTCTACGTAGTCAAATAAATCGTAAACGTAATGTAGGCTCACACCTATATATATATATATATATATATATATATATATATATATATATATATATAGTATCCCCACAAAGCCCAAACACCATTCCACAATAAAGACAATTAAAACAGCGTGTTTACATTTATTTCTGGCCATGGAGATATGAGTGAACATTCATTAGTACGGTAATTACTTAATTTGTAATTTATTTGCTGTACTATCACGACTGTAAACGTCCTCCAGCACATCAAAAACCTTAGTACCGGCTCTAGTTTAGGCCATTAGCACATAAACTTGAATTTTACGACATCAAATTCAGCGTATCAAAAATGATAGGTTGGGCTTTGTGGGGATATATATATATATATATATATATATATATATATATGTTGTAAGACGACGCCCGGTATGAAAGCAGAGCCCTTTATTTCAACGCAGGTGCGCGAGCCAGCCAGCGAGCACCAACCCGACAAACGCCGATAATTATGAGGATGGGTATATGCAGATGAAGATGATGAGCTACACAGTTAGCGCTCACACTAACTACCGCCCCTCACGAAAGCGATCGGCAAGGCAGCAAGTCAGAAACTACGAACGTCGAAGATACGGCTTCAGGCGATAGACGTGCACAATTTCGGTGCTCCGGCAACGGCGGTCAGGAGCCGAGCTAACAGGGGCGACGCGACAGTTTACGACAGATGTTCTTTCAAGTACGGTGTACGGGCCGCGATACCTGTGAAGAAATTTTTCACAGAGCCCCGGTACTCCCACAGGTGTCCACAGGAGCCCTTCGTCGCCTGGGCGGAACGAAATGACAGGACGCGTCGCACCACATACGGACTTTCCTCTTGTCCTGAATGGTCACGGTGTTGGCGCGCGCTACTTCACGGCAGTTGTCGACGCGGGCGGCGAACTCGTCTGGTAGAGATGTGGATTGAGCAGAAGGCGTAGAGAGAAAGGTGGTGTCCAAAACAAAAGACGGTGCGCGGCCGTACACGAGAAAAAAGGGGCTGTAGTTTGTTGTGCCTTGAACAGCAGTATTATAAGCTAACGTGACGAAAGGAAGTATTATGTCCCAGCTTTTGTGGTCGGGTTTGACATACCTGGAAATCATTTCGGACAGAGGTCGATGGAAACGCTCGATAAGACCATTGGTTTGGGGATGATACGCTGATGCGGTCTTATGGATGATGCCTGCAGGACTTCAGCAAGAACATGCAAAAGAAATGTCTTGCCACGGTCATTTGGAAGAACAGGAGGCACGTCGCATAGGAGGAAGAGGTGCCGTCTCAGCGTAGCGAGTGAGATGGTCCACGCCGGTGACAATCCAGCGGTGACCCGCGGGTGTAAGCGGAAGGGGTCCGTATAAGTCGATACCAACGAATTTGAAGGGATCGGACGGGCACGGCAATGGTTGTAAAGGGTCCGCGGGAAGCGATGTCGAACGTTTTCGGGGTTGGCATGACAATATATTGTTACGTGTGGAAAGACACACACGAAATAGGCTATTTACAATATATTTACACTTGAACCAAACCGCCAGGCCGACACCTTGCTCGTGTCAAAAGCCCTAACACACTTCATCGTCTTTCTCGCGGCGGCTTTTCTCGAGCATCTCTAGATGATATCGTAATACTACCCCCCCCCCCCCCCCCGGCGGCAAAAGCGCCGTCACGGTGCTGTTAAATATCCAATGCGCTTGGAGAGTTGTAGGGTTTGAGTCGGCCGACGTGGACAATATCACTGGTTGTCACCGCGGAGGACGTAGTGGGCGTGGTTAGAACGATTTCATAGGTGACGTCGGTCACTTGGCGGAGCACGCGATATGGGCCTGTGTAACAGGAGAGCAGTTTTTCAGAAAGGCCAACTTTACGCGATGGTGACCAAAGCAACACGAGGGTGCCGGGCGCAAAATGCACATCACGGTGACGGAGGTCGTAGCGTTGCTTCTGTTTGTCTTGAGACACTTGCAGACGAGCACGCGCAAGTTGGCGAGCATGGTCAGCACGGGCGATTGCATCACAGGCATAATCGCTAGTTGAAGCTGTAGTGGACGGAAGCAGAGTGTCTAGTGGTAGCGTCGGTTCTCGGCCATACAAGAGGTAAAACGGAGAAAAGCCAGCAGTTTCAAGACGGGAAGAGTTGTACGCAAAGGTAATGTAAGGTAGAGCCAGGTCCCAGTCTCGGTGGTCGGCTGAAACGTATTTAGATAGCATGTCTGTAAGGGTGCGGTTCAAACGTTCGGTGAGGCCGTTCGTTTGTGGGTGGTAGGAGGTGGTAATTTTATGCTGTATTGAGCAGGCACGCATGATGTCGTCAATGACTTTGGACAAAAACGTACGGCCACGGTCGGTGAGCATTTGACGCGAAGCACCATGCATCAAAATAATATCGTGTAAGAGGAAGTCCGCAACATTAGTAGCGCAACTGGTCGGAAGAGCGCGTGTTATGGCGTAGCGGGTCGCGTAGTCCGCAGCAACGGCAACCCACTTGTTGCCTGATGTAGATTCCGGAAATGGGCCGAGAAGGTCTAAGCCGACACGATGGAAGGGCTCGGCAGGGATGTCGAGCGGCTGCAGGTAACCAGCGGGGAGCTGGGAAGGCTTCTTGCGTCGTTGGCAAAGTTCACAAGCGGCGACGTAACGCCGTACGGAACGTGCAAGGCCCGGCCAGAAAAAACGGCGACGTACTCGGTCATGGGTTCGAGATACGCCAAGGTGTCCTGCCATTGGAGCGTCGTGAAGCTCTTCTAGAACGGTTGAGTTGAGGTGTTTAGGTACGACAAGTAGGAACACAGAGCCGTCTGGATGAAGGTTACGACGGTATAGAGTACCGTCGCGGGGGAAGAAGAGGCGTAGAGTAGCATCGGCGTGTTCAAAGCGGTCGATGAGTGCTCTAATGTAGGCATCACGACGTTGCTTGTCGGCGAAATTAAGGAGCTTGGATACTGAGAAAACGCAAGCAGCACTGTCAATATTGGAGGAGTCAGAGTCGTCAACAGGGTAACGAGCGACAGGCTGTCAGCGTCTTGGTGCAGGCGACCAGACTTGTAGACCACGGAATAAGAAAACTCTTCTAGCCTCAAAGCCCATCGACCAAGCCGGCCTGTAGGATCTTTTAGCGATGAGAGCCAGCAGAGGGCATGATGGTCAGTGACTACGGAGAAAGGGCGACCGCAAAGGTAAGGCCGGAACTTCGCAACTGCCCAGACTACAGCAAGGCATTCCGTTTCCGTAATGGAATAGTTGCGCTCCGATGGTGATAGGAGGCGGCTTGCATAAGCAATAAAGCGATCCTGTCCACGCTGACGCTGGGCTAAGACGGAACCGACGCCATGACCGCTGGCATCTGTACGCAATTCTGTAGGGGCATCAGGGTCGAAGTGGGCGAGAATGGGTGGTGAGGTGAGAAGAGTGACGAGACGGGAGAAGGCGGTGGCTTCTGAAGTACCCCACGAAAATTGTACGCCTTTCTTCAACAGATTAGTGACTGGTCTAGCAATTGCCATAAAATCTTGAACAAAACGTCGAAAGTACGAGCATAGCCCAACAAAACTGCGTACGTCAGCGGCTGTCTTCGGAACCGGGAAGTCCCGGACAGCGCGAGTTTTGTCGGGGTCAGGCTGCAATCCGGAAGCGTCGACGAGATGGCCCAGAATAGTAATTTGGCGGCGGCCAAAACGACATTTGGACGAGTTGAGTTGCAGCTTCGCCTTTCGAAATACATCAAGTATAGTTGTTAGACGCTCAAGGTGAGTGTCGAACGTTGGCGAGAAGACGATGACGTCGTCGAGGTAACAGAGGCACGTGGACCATTTAAAACCCTGGAGCAAGGAGTCCATCATGCGCTCAAAGGTGGCAGGGGCATTGCATAATCCAAACGGCATAACTTTAAATTGGTATAGGCCATCTGGTGTTATGAACGCGGTTTTTTCTCTGTCCATGTCGTCAACAGCAATCTGCCAGTATCCAGAGCGAAGATCAATACAAGAGAAATAGCTTGAACCATGAAGGCAGTCAAGGGCGTCGTCGATACGTGGGAGCGGGTAGACGTCCTTCTTAGTAATTTTGTTCAAATGACGGTAGTCTACACAGAAGCGCCACGTGCCGTCCTTCTTTTAGGGGCGAAGTTCCTTAGGGTTTGGGTCTGTCCCTCCTCTGTAGTATGTAGTAGTCGTAGTCGTCGTCGTCGTAGTAGGTAGCCACGTCTACTTTTACGGAAAAAAAATTCCGAAAGTTGTGTCCGTAGCGCGGAATCGAACCAGGGACCCCTCGCTTCCGAACGCGCGGCGCTAACCACTACGCCACGAAGCTTTTTTTTTCTTTATTTCCAGCTTGGCTACAAGCCTGAACAGGAGTTTGTCAGATCACACTCGTTTTATATGTGCTAAAGCATCCCACATTGATATCACATCTTCATGACAGTCAGTCGTTTTGTACACATCACGTACTTTCACAACCATTTCAACAACATAATCATGCACAGATCAGCCTTTAACATCACAGTGTCTATATGCAAACAGAGAACGCCAGACTGCATGCAGCCCGAGTAAGAAGATAACGTCCATCTGTTCAAAATCGCGTTCAGGCGGCAGAAAACGAATGCCATGTGGATTGAGGGGTAAGTCTATCTTTCAAGTTCTCTGTAATATATCCCAAAAGAATATAGCATTATTACAGTCAATAAAAACATGTTCAATAGTTTCAGCTTTGTTGCACAGAAAGCATCTGCTACCCCACGGCACATAAATGCCTTTTTCTTCTAACCACGTTTTAACGGGCAAGGTTCCCGTGTGAAGCTTGAAGAAAAAAGTTTTAACGTTGGCTGGTATCTGCATATTTTAACCCTCTTGAGTACGTCTTGCCCACGCCCTTCGTGAAACATTAACCGATACAATGGTACAGGGAACACACTCTACACAAGATCCTTCATAAGACGCTTTCTTTTTACATTGGAGAGGTACTCAAGTGAAAATCTTGCTCTGAGGAACCGATAGGACGTAATAACTTCGCGCAAGAACCGTGACATTGTGTAACGAGGGCCAATGGCCGATGATACAAAAAAATCGGGTATAACACCTGCTAACATGGTTTGAAAAAAAACAACACAGAAACGGGTCTCTTTCGTCTCTTAGCAATATGAAACGCGTTACAACTTGCTGAAGAAACAAGTGGCACAACGATAGCCCACCTCTCTTTACTCGACGAAACAAATTTGTCCTTGATGTTCGCTCCCACGTAGAGCACCAGATAAACGTGGCAAAGATGCGGTGAAATTTTTGAATGGGCTTACGTGTGCAATGCAGTGCCTGCAGAAGATACATAATTTTCGCGGCGAGAAAAATGTTACAAATAGTGGCACGTGCAAAAATTGACAATTCACGGCCGCCCCATGCTTCGGCCATCGCACGCATTTCATCTGTTTTTTCGAGCCAGAGTGACTCGTTCTCACGATACCTATCCAAAGGTACCCCCAGATAAGTGCTAGGTGTTGTGAGCCACTTAATATTTTCAAAAACACCGGGCGTGGCATTCCACTGGCCATGCCAAAGACCAATACTCTTTTGCTTATTAATTTGACTGCCGCTTTTCTCGCAAAACTTGTCAGTAATTCTTAATAATGAACTAACACTCTCCCTATCTACAGCAAACAGGGCAACGTCATCGGCATAAGCTGAAACACGGACTTCACACGATTGTATCTTAAACCCCCTGATTCCTGTACTATTAAGTATTTTTCTACAGAGTGGTTCTAAGAATAAAGCAAAAAGTAAAGGACTTAACGGACAACCCTGTCGAACGGAAGAGAGTATTTGTATGCGTTGTGAAAGTTCACCATTTACAATTAAATTGGTACATGAACTTTGATATGCCATTCTGATGCCTTTACATATGATGGAACCGAGTCCAACGTAATTCATTAACAAGAAGTGAATACTATGTGGTACCATGTCAAAAGCCTTAGCTAGATCTATTTGAAGCATCGCTACTTTGAGGAGAGCGCTATCGCAATATTCTAAAATGCTTCTAGCTACATGAATGTTTGTAAATATTTTCCTACCCCTAATGCCGCATGTCTGGTGCGGCCCTAACTTCCGTATAACTCCATGTAGCCTTGCTGCAAGAACTTTCATTAAAACCTTGTAATCAACATTTGTCAACGTAATTGGCCTGTATCCTGTTACCTTACGTAATATATTACTATCTTTGCCCTTTGGGATTAGTGCTGTGTGCGTACGATTGAACGATGGCGGTAAAGTCCCCCGCTCAAGCGCCTCTGAAAATACTTCGTGCAATGCTGTTGCGCACATGGACACACGCACCACGATGACAATAAATACCCAACATTAACGAAAGACTGCGTGTTTCTAACGCGTTTGTGCTAGCGCGTTACGGCCCGTGTAAGAAGCTGGTGTAGGACGCTGTGGCCTCTCCGCCTTACCCCCGTATTCATAAACGCTCCTCGACTTGAACTTGACTTGCCACCGCCTTGGGCAACGCGTTCGAAACGCGTTGAAGGCGGTGGCAAGTCAAGTTCAAGTCGAGGAGCGTTTATGAATACCGGGGTTATACTCTCTCAGCAGTCATGTGATGGCGTCGGCAAACGCGGTGCACGTTCCGGCATGTGTAAACAGCTGCGTAAGACGCTGTGGCCTCTCCCCCTTACTAGAGAGTACTGCACGTTTCTAACGCGTTTGTGCTAGCGTCCCCTTAAGCGGGAGATGGTGCAATTATAATGAAGGGCGCTGTTAATAAAATAGGAATGACGTCACATATGGCACGTGTCATTGGTGGAAGTCAATCGTTCGATTTAGTGCGGCGAGACTGGGCGAATTACACGGAAGATTCACGGTTTACCGATGACTCCCTCCGGAGCTTCGCCCACTCATCATCATTCACCTCGTGGATATGCGGTGTTTTTTAACCAACACCACAGGTGACGCCCAGGGACTCGAAGAAGGCTCAATGATGTCTTTATCTAGCATTTTGTTTACTTCATTTTGAATTACTCGGCGTTCCGTCGCAGAAACTCGATATGGTCGTCGGTGAATGGGCGTAGCGTCGCCAGTAGGAATCCGATGCTTGACCGCGAGCGTCTGGCCTAAAGGGCGATCGTCAAAGTCGAAAATATCTCGGTACGACTATAGCACTTGGCAAAGGTCTTCAGCCTGCGCAGAGGACAGGTCTGCCGCAACCATTTTCTTTATGTTGGGATCGGCGCCCGAGGCTGGCGCGAGGGGCCCGCCATGTTCGGAAGAACCATCGGTTGATAAAGCTGCCACTTGATGGTCGCCGAGACAATCAACCTTGGCAAGGCAAATACCTTGCGGCAGAATTTGCTTTGCCAATTCAAAGTTAAAGATAGGCATGCGAGTGCAGTTGTCAGTAATAGTAAGAACACTGTGAGGCACGGTGACGTCATACTGTAGTGGAATGTCGGGCAGAGGAGTGACGAGGTACGCGCCATCAGGAACAGGTGGGGAAGACATCAGTTCAACATAGGCTAACGACTTTGGCGGCAGGCGAATAAAGCCGGTGGGGCGGAAGCGGCACTGGGGTGCATCAGGAGGTTCTGCGAGAATCGGCAACTCAAGGCGAAGGGTACTGGCAGAGCAGTCAATAAGAGCAGAATGCGCAGAGAGAAAATCGAGGCCGAAAATTAGGTCGTGCGGGCAATGACCAAGCACGGTGAAGAGTACAGGAGTGTGGCGGCCGGCGATGCTGACACGGGCCGTACACATGCCGACGATATGGGACAGTACCTCCATCCGCAACGCGGACGACGCGTGTCGACGCTGGGGTGAGGAGCTTTCTGAGTCGTCGTCGGAAGGCAGCACTCATAATAGAAATATGGGCTCCTGTATCGATCAGTGCAGTGACAGGATAGCCGTCAACGTCAATGTCAAGAAGGTTTTTGTTCGTAGGCAACGTGAGCAGAGGATTTGAGGGCAGGGTCGACAACGCAGCTTCACCTCCAGAAGCTGCAGTGGCTAGTTTTCCGGCTGGATCCGGGAGGCGATGGGCGGCTAATAAAAGCGGCGGGGTTGGGGCGAACGAGACTGATGGCGTCGAGGTGAGGGCGAGCGGCTGTAGCGAAGGTTCGGAGCTGGGGCATCAGCGGCAGCGGGTTCATGGCGGGTAGCATAAGGAACAGTAGGTCGAAAGGTACGGGAATAAGCGTCGGCGTACGTCCGAGCAGGTGGTGGCCATCGGTTGCGGCAGTGACGAGCGACGTGGCCGATGCGACAGCAGTGGAAGCAGATTGGCCTGTCATCAGGGGTACGCCATTCGGACGGGTTGCGGTATGGAGCAGAAAAGGACTGCCGGGGACGAGGAGGGCCGCTAGAGAACTGGTGAACGTCGCGCAAACTGGCTTGAGCGGCCAGTCGCGCGGCAGTTCTGAGTGTGTTCGGGGGCGCTGGGTTGAGTCGTTGAACACACGGAGTTCAGACCGACGCTCTCAAATTCCTGTCGGACGACGGCCTGAATCATTGCAATCGTGGCTGCAGGCGGGTCGGGAGGTGTCGCGGAGAAGGCTGGCGAACAGGTGGCCTCAAGCTCGCGGCGAACAATACGAGTTACGTCGTCACAGGTGGTCGTCTGACGCGGTCGCCCCTCACATGTCGACGTAGCAGCAGTGTTTGGTAGCCGCGTGATGTGGTGCGAGATACGGCGGCTCTTAGCCTGTTCAAGGCGACGGCATTCTTTTATGACGGCGTCGATAGTCGAGACGTTGCCGAAAACAAGCAAATTGAAAGCATCGTCGGCGATGCCCTTTAGCACATGTGCCACTTTATCTGCTTCAGACATAGTGTCGTCCGCTTTGCGGCATAGAGCCAAAACGTCGAGGATGTATGAAACGTAGGGCTCCGTAGATGTCTGAACACGGGACGCAAGAGCCTTTCTCGCGGCAACCTTGCGCCCAATGGGGTCGCTGAACAGTTCCCGTAGCTTCTCTTTGAGACTGTCCCAACTGGTTAACTCATCTTCCTGCGTTTGGTGCCACACGCGTTTGGTGCCACACGCGTGGGGTGCCGCCGAGATAAAAGATGACATTGGCGAGCATAATCATTGGGTCCTACCTGTTATTAGCACTGGCGTATTCATAGAGCTTGAGCCATTCGTCAATGTCCTGTACCTCCAGGCCAGAGAACACACCAGGGTCGCGATGTTGGGCAACCGTGACGATTGAAGCAGGCGGACGAGCCGAAGCCGTTGCAGACGCGGTCTCGTCACCGGGAGGCATGGTGACAAGCTCGATGTACCGACCACTTCGGAGTTCCGTGGCGAGGACGGGGAGCGCAAACCTCCACCAGAATGTTACGTGTGGAAAGACACACACGAAAGATGCTATTTACAGTATATTTACACTTGAACCAAACCGCCAGGCCGACACCTTGCTCGTGCCAAAAGCCCAAACACACTTCATCGTCTTTCTCGCGGTGGCTCGTCTCGAGCATCTCTAGATGATATCGTAATAATATATATATATATATATATATATATATATATATATATATATATATATATATATATATATTGCCACGCGTTAGTAACGCTAGAAACGAGGACGAAGAAGTGTTGTTAGCTGCTGCGTCCAAAAAAACAGTAAACAGCCGTTCGCTCGGAACTGACTGCCTGCCTTTTCCTCTCGCGACAAACTGGTGGAAGTGCTGGGTACACATACGCCCTATGCCTGCTGGTCCTGAACCAGAAGCTACCAACGCGAGTACCTCAGAGACTGCCGAAATCCATCGAAGCAGCCGTCGCCTCCAAGGTCTTCCACCGCAGTACAGTCCCCTGGCAAACTCTGCGAGGAAGATGGCAACAACAACCGCAAGCCAAACCGAGGAGATCCCAAATGCTGCTGTACCTTGCATTGTCAACGCGCCTCGCACGCCTAACCCGTTCCACGGCGACGCCTTTGAGGACGTAGAAGACTGGTTAGACCATTTCGACCGGGTCGCCACCTTTAATGACTGGGATGCTCGCCGTAAGTTGAAGAACGTCTACTTTTCCCTTTTAGACGCGGCAAGGGTATGGTACGAGAACCCCGAAGCTTCGTTTACCAGCTGGCAGGAGTTTTACCGCCTGCTTCGTGACGCCTTCAGTACCCCCGAAAGGAAAGAAAGAGCCGAACAGGCACTATCTTCCAGGTTCCAAATGCCGAACGAAACCGTCGCCATGTTCGTGGAAGACATGACACGATTGTTCCGTCGGGCCGACCCACTAATGCCAGAAGACAAGAAGGTGCGCATGTTAATGCGAGGCGTAAAAGAACAGCTTTTCGCGGGCCTCGTGTGCAACCCACCTACAACGGTGTCTCAGTTCGTCCGTGAGGCAACAGTCATGGAGCGCATGCTTCGGCAGCGGCTATCGCAGTATGAACGCCAGACCACCATGACTGCGGCATGCTCGCTTGTACCTGCAAGGGATGACAGGGAGTCCCTTACCGAACTAATACGGCAGGTTGTTCGAGAAGAACTCCAGAAGTATTATGGATCGGCACCTCCGAGTGCCCCGGCTCTTACGGACGTCATTCGGGAGGAAATCAGGCAGGTGGTTCATCCCTCGCCACCAACGCGAACCGAACCTCCCACGCTCTCGTACACCGATGCTCTTCGGGTTTCTACGCCGTCGCCGGCCCGTTTCCCGCATCCACCTACAGGGCCTCCTCGACGCTTCCCGAGCCCAAGCCACCGCACGACTCTCCAATCAGACTTTCGTCCTGGTCCGCGGAAGTCAACTGTATGGCGCGCTCCCGACAACAGTCCGTTGTGTTATCACTGTGGGGAGGCTGTACACTTCTATCGCGACTGCCATTACCGACGGATTGGTTTGCGGGGATACCATCCGGACGCCCGTTGCCCGCGCTATGGCGAACGCCCACAGGAAATCGAGGAGTACTTGGAAAGCAACCGTCTCCCTCCTGTCCCTCAGCGAAGACAGTCGCGGTCGCCGTCACCTCGTCGGCACACATCACCAAACCGCGCTCGACCCGCCTTTGATTCCACTGGAGTCACCGGCGGAAGCCCGCGCCGGGGAAACTGAAAACGGCGACCTCCGGGGGTGAGGCCGCTGTAATGCGAACCGTGAAATATCCTCCGCCGACGCCACCCCCTCGCGACGTACCGCTGACGCCTTCCTTCGAAACCGCCAAAAGAGCTTCTGCTGTTATTACTGTTTCCGTCGACTGTTATCCGGTGACTGCACTTGTCGATACGGGAGCTGATTACTCGGTTATGTGTGCCTCGCTGGCCAATCGGTTACGCAAAGTGCTGACAGCGTGGGACGGCCCACATCTGGTCACGGCTGGAGGACACCTCGTGTCACCCATTGGACGATGCACCGCCAGGCTTACAATTTATGCTTCGACCTTCGTAGCGTCTTTACTTGTGCCGCCCAAGTGTTCTGGACTGGTTATATTGGGCATGGATTTTCTTCAGGAATATGGGGCGATCATTAATCTGCGTGACTTGTTCGTGACTTTTTCGAACAATGTTTCTTCGGAATATGATGTTAAGGATGAACATCATCGCGCGGCTTTACGCGTGGTCGATGGCTGCGTAACGTTACCGCCTCGAAGTAGCATATTCGTCCTTGTTGAGTGCCCTCAAGACCACCTAGATATGGGCATCACCGAAGGTAACCTCACCATTTTGCTGGATCGAGAAGTCGGCGTCACACGAGGTCTCGTAGAGCTCCAAAATAGGCAAACCACGATTCTAGTTACTAACTTCAGCGGCGAATACTTTGCGAAGCATACCACCATTGCCTACTTTGATACAGTGGACGATTCCAACGCATGTGCTTCGGTAACGACAATCTCGATGCAGGAAAACAGCGATGTGAACTTGACCAGTCACATCAACGTCAATCCACAGCTGAAACAACCCCAACAGGAGAGGCTCCTCAGCCTACTATCATCATTTAACGACTGTTTTGCCACCACCTCGAAGGTCAAGCAGACTCCTCTAACCAAGCACAGAATCATCACTGAACCGACCGTCCAACCTGTTCGCCAACACGCTTACCGCGTGTCACAGAGAGAACAGGATGCTATTCGTCCTCAAGTTAAGCAAATGCTGGATGATGATGTCATTCAACCATCGAGAAGCCCTTGGGCATCACCTAATGTACTAGTTAAGAAGAAAGACGGTTCACTACGATTCTGTGTAGATTATCGCAAACTGAACAAGATCACGAAAAAGGACGTTTATCCACTTCCTCGGATTGACGACTCCTTGGATCGTCTGCGGCATGCCCGTTACTTTTCTTCAATGGATCTACGTAGCGGGTACTGGCAGATTGAAGTTGACGAACGGGACCGGGAAAAAACGGCGTTTATAACACCGGACGGCCTCCATAAATTTAAGGTCCTCCCTTTTGGACTGTGCTCCGCTCCGGCCACATTTCAACGCATGATGACACAGTTTTATCTGACCTCAAGTGGCACTCGTGTTTAGTCTACTTAGACGATGTAGTTGTTTTTTCAACCACGTTTGAGCAGCACATCGAGAGGCTTGAGGCTGTTCTTCAGGCCATCCGCACCGCCGGCCTGTCTCTGAAGCCCGAAAAATGTCACTTCGGATACGAGGAGCTTAAATTTCTGGGTCATATTGTCAGCAACACCGGTATTCGTCCTGACCCTGACAAAGCCACGGTATTTTGGCAGCAGTGGTCACGGCTGGAAGCTACGAACTTCAGGGAGAACATTTCTGCTTACTTTTGCAGTATTCGTCGTCCATACCTACAAGCCAAGCACGGTCACTGCAGCCCTCGTGTTGTGTCTACATCAACTGCATTGCATTCGTCATCAATCTTCGTGCATCACCGGACCAGCTGGCTGCGTGGTCTACCAGAGTTGAAAGCCTCCACTGCGCACCTACCGGATCGTGACGTCGCGCTTTTGTCGGTATAAAAGGGACGACGGAATCGACTTGGCATCATTTGGCAGCAGTGGTCACGGCTGGAAGCTACGAACTTCAGGGAGAACATTTCTGCTTACTTTTGCAGTATTCGTCGTCCATACCTACAAGCCAAGCACGGTCACTGCAGCCCTCGTGTTGTGTCTACATCAACTGCATTGCATTCGTCATCAATCTTCGTGCATCACCGGACCAGCTGGCTGCGTGGTCTACCAGAGTTGAAAGCCTCCACTGCGCACCTACCGGATCGTGACGTCGCGCTTTTGTCGGTATAAAAGGGACGACGGAATCGACTTGGCATCATTTGGCAGCAGTGGTCACGGCTGGAAGCTACGAACTTCAGGGAGAACATTTCTGCTTACTTTTGCAGGTTAGTGCCTCTCCGGGTTACGCATTTGTTAAAATTTACCGTTTCCTCCGTGACCACTGCTGCTCCAGGTGCTCGTATTATATTTTGTGCTTGCCACTATGCCGACTTGTGCGGAGCTCGCGAAACGAATTGATCAGCTAGAAGCCTTGTTCAAGGGTCGATGTGATGAGGTAGTCACTGATCTTGTGAGAAAGTGTTCAACGAAGCTATCAACAGAACCAAACATAGTTGAACTGAAAGGTGAAATGGAAGCCTTGATAAAAAGTGTCGACATGCTCAACTCAATTGTTGAAGATGCTCGAGCTCAAAATATTTCTTTGACCTCGGCTAACAAAGAATTAAAGGCCGAGAATCAAGCATTGACCAAACGCCTGTCAGAACTTGAGCAGCACTCAAGAATAAACAACGTGGAAATTAAGGGAGTAGTATGTACACAGGGCGAGAGCTGTCTTGCGATCATGAAAGCTGTAGGTGAAAAAATATGCTGTCCAATTTCTGAAGACGACATCGATGTTGTACACCGCGTCCCAACGAGGTCAGGAGCGGGCAATAAGAACATCATTGCCCGGTTTTGCTCAAGGGCAAAGAAGCAGGATTTTATTGCTAAGGCCCGAAAGGCCCGCCTAAATTCTAAAGATCTCGGTTACGCAGGACCGAATCATGTTCCCATTTATATCAATGATCACCTGACCCGAGAAAACAAAGTGCTGTTTGCGAAGGCTCAGTCGCTGAAAAGGGACAAAGGTTGGCAATTCCTATGGACCGAGAATTGCCAAATTAAGGCTAGAAAGACGTGCGACAGTCGAGTCTATCGTATCTCGTCCGAGGGTGATTTATCGGTCTTCCGGTAAATACTGGAGGGTCAGGGACTAACATATTTTGTTGCATTCGAAAATGTCATCTTATTTTTCAACTGAGCAACTCAAATCTTTTTTTATGAACCCATGCCTATCTGCAATTCACTTTAATGCGCGAAGTCTAAAAAAACACTACGATGAAATCTACAATTTTTTAGCATCTTTAGACCATACATTTTCTCTTATCTGCATTTCGGAAACTTGGCTATCACAAGCAGATGATAACTTATTTGGTTTTCCCTCCTATGCTTCTGAATACTGCTATCGTTCTCACCAGAGTTATGGAGGTGTTGCTGTTTTTGTATCTCCTGATGTACGTTATAAGCGCAGGCACGACATATCTTTTTCAGTGCCGAATTGTGAATCTGTGTGGATTGAACTTGAGGATGTGAACCAGACAGTTATCGGTTGTGTGTACCGCTCACCTTCATCTTCAATATCTGCTTTTTGCGATGACTTGAATATTGTACTTGGTAACTTGTCGTCAGAAAGGAAAAATGTTGTGCTTCTCGGAGACATTAACATTAACCTTTTAGATGACTGCAGCGCTGCAACTACTGCCTACACTAATTGCCTTCATGGATTTGGCTTCGAATCACTGGTTTCCCTCCCAACTAGATGTACTTTAGGGGCGTCTGCCACGTTAATAGATCATATATTCTCCAACCTTATGTGTCCTCCAGCTTGCGGTATACTTGAAAATAACATCACTGATCACTTCCCTGTCTTTTTTAAACTTCCTTGTCAATTGTATAAACCTTGTCATGAATTCTACAGAGCTGTGATTAATAAAGATGTCTTCATTGCTCGCATTAGTGAGGTAAATTGGTGTTCTGTGACATCACAGTCAAGCGCAGAATCAGCTTTTAATGAGTTTTCGGAGATAATAAAAAATGTATTACTAATTCTACCAGCTTTGTGAAATGCAGAAGACATGTTCCAGCGTTACAGAATCCTTGGTTAACCAATGGTCTACTAACTAGCCTACGTAAAAAAGATAACCTTTACCGAAAAGTTAAACAACGCCCGTTTAACATTCGACTCAAAACTCGCTATAAAATCTATTGTAACATCCTAAACAGGCTGCTCAAGGTTGCCAAAAGAAGTTATTACGAATTCAGAATAGCAGAAGCCGGCAGCGATACCAAAAGACAGTGGAAAATAATAAATTCTTTCTTGAACCGATCCAGTCAGGATAAACCAATAAGTAAGCTTCATTCATCAGATGCCACGTATACGCAACCAGTAGACATCGCCAACGCATTTAACGAGTTTTTCTGTGACAATACTTTCCATCATACCAATGGCACTCAATTAGTATTTCAGCGCTGCTTACAAACATTTTACTTATTTCCAACTGGCCAAGATGAAATAATCAATGTCATTCATCATTTAAAGGTTACAGGAGCAGGTCTGGACGAAATCAGTTCAATTAACATTAAATTAGTAGCTCATCTTATCGCCCGCCCGTTATCTCATGTTACAAATTTAGTATTTAAAAGCGGAGTATTTCCAAGTGAACTGAAAAAAGCAAAAATCATTCCAGTATTTAAAAAGGGTGACCGCTCCTGCATTTCTAATTATCGCCCTATAGCAATTCTTCCTTTCTTTAGCAAAGTTATCGAAAAATGTATTGAAAAGCGCCTAACTAAATACTTCTCAAAATTTAACGTTCTTTCACCTAATCAATTTGGCTTCAGGGTAGGTTCCTCGACTGACTATGCTATACTTTCTTTCACAGATAAAATAAAATGCGCCATAGATGCCGGTTTCTACGCAGGATCAGTTTTTATCGATCTCTCCAAAGCATTTGACTCAATAAGTCACGTCATCTTACTTTCTAAACTACGGGCAGTAGGCGTCGATGGCCCTGCACTAGAACTTATAAAAAGTTACCTAACAGATAGACAACAGGCTGTGTATTTTAATTCTTCACTTTCCGAATTCAGAATAAACAATAAAGGGGTTCCGCAGGGGTCAATACTTGGCCCACTTCTATTCCTGCTTTATGTAAATGATTTACCTGGCTGTCTATCAGAAACTGAGGCCTTCCTTTACGCCGACGACACCACTCTACTTGCAACCGATCGTTCACTAACGTCTCTGACTGCTAAGCTAAATACTGATCTGAGCAATATTTTAATGTGGTGCCACCTTAACTCCCTAAAGATAAATCCTGCCAAAACGTCTTTTATGCTTTTTCATTCAAATCATAGGACACCTGAATTCATTCCCACTGTCAACCTAAACTCTCTTGTCATCAGTGCAGTAAATGAATGTTCATTTCTTGGTGTAATTCTAGATTCTAACTTAAAATTTACAAGGCATATTGCCTATTTGAAGCGCAGACTTGCTCCCGGTATTAGAATTCTACTTAAAGCTAGGTATTATTTTAGCAAAACAACAATGCTAACTCTGTATTATTCATTTATTCATAGCCATATCAATTATTGTATTACAGCGTGGGGTAACACATACCCAACCCATATAGCACCGCTACAGCATTTGCAGAATCAGGCCATCCGGATATTATCGTTCAGCTCATTCTACTGCAGTGCTTCTGATATGCTTCAAAACCACAATCTACTGCCAATAAATAAACTTGTTAAATATAATTTAGCCGTAATGCTTTTTAAAGTAATAAATGGTCCTCCCCCAGTAAATATATTTTCGGAGGTTCCATTGGTAAACTTGAACTGCACAAGGTTTGCAGCTAACAATAATTTCCTATTGCCACTAATTCATACTAACTATGGAAAACAATCTGGATATTTCGCAGCATTCTCCACTTGGAACAGCCTCCCACTAGATGTCAAGCGCTCTTCTTCATTAGGTCTCTTCAAGAAAACCTTATTCACTTTTCTACTAGTAAAACAAAATTGATCACATATCTATTCACTTCACTCCGGCTCATTTATCTTTGCTGTCTATTTCCTTTATATGATTTACAATTATGCACATAATAAACTTTTTTCATTCGTTTTGTTTTGAATGCTTTAGCTACTACCTTAATTGTACTAATAGTTAGTGACTCTGTATTATTTCCAGTTCGTACTTTATTTACTTTGCCTAATATTCCACTTAGTGATTACTACATTGCTGTTTTAAGTTATATATTAACACAAATGTATATTTTCTGTCAGGAGGTCCCCTTTCAGCTACATGCTCTGGGACCTCCTTCTGTATACTTATGTAAGCTGTATTCTACTTACGAAAGAAATAAACTGAAACTGAACTGAAACTGAGTTCGTTTGTGCCCGATACCGAAGACAAAGCACGATGTACGCTGATTTCTAGGGCATTGTGCTTATTACCGCCGTTTTGTGCCAAATTTTTCTGAGATTGCCGAACCTTTGCAACGACTCATCAAGAACGACGTGACATTTATTTGGGGCCCGGCTCAATCCGACGCTTTCCACGACCTTCAACGACGTCTACAGACACCACCGATCCTTGGTCACTTTGACACAGAGGCCGACACAGAAGTGCATACTGATGCTAGCAACGTTGGTCTCGGAGCCACACTCGTACAAGTTCAAGCTGGTGTTGAGCGCGTTATTGCCTATACCAGCCGCACGTTGTCTGCTGCTGAAAAAAACTACTCAGCAACTGAAAAAGAATGTCTGGCGGTCGTGTGGGCTATCCAGAAGTTCCGGCCATACTTGTACGGACGCGCCTCCCGAGTCGTCAGCGATCACCACTCTCTCTGTTGGCTGGCGAATCTCAAGGATCCTTCGGGACGTCTCGCAAGATGGAGCCTTCGGCTACAGGAATTTGACATGACAATTGTCTATAAGTCTGGGTCAGAAACACACCGACGCCGATTGTCTCTCCCGCGCCCCCGTCGAACCCGCACAAACAGATACTGACGAGGACTGCGGTTTTCTTTGTAGTCTTCCATCTCCAAACCTAGCTCAACAGCAACGCCAGGATTCAGAGCTGCAACCCCTGATTGAATACCTTGAACGACGCCGCCAACAACCCCTGCGACAGTTCGCGCGTCACGTGTCCTCTTTCTGCCTACGCAGTGACATCCTCTACAAGCGGAACTTTCATCCCACGGAAACCGTTTTTCTACTCGTTGTTCCCGCTTCTCTCCGCGACGACATTTTACGTGCATGCCACGACGAACCCACGTCCGGGCATCTTGGTTTCACAGTGTACTCTGGCAAGGATCAAGAAGTACTACTGGCGAAAACTCACAAAAAGCGTGAAGCAGTACGTCCGAACTTGTCGTGATTGCCAACGTCGCAAAGTTCCACCAATGAAACCAGCCGGTCTGCTTCAGCCTGTACGACCTCCTTGCTCACCTTTTGAACAGGTCGGGATGGATTTACTCGGCCCGTTTCCCAAGTCTTCAGCTGAAAACCACTGGATTGTTGTCGCCACCGATTACTTGACCAGATATTGCGAAACCCAAGCCGTTCAACGAGCTACTGCTTCGGATGTGGCCAACTTCGTCAAAAATATCGTCCTGCGACATGGTGCTCCAGCTGTCGTCATCACAGACCGTGGTACGGCCTTCACCGCGCAGTTGGTCAGAGATATTCTGCAGCTGAGTGGTACAACGCACCGTACGGCAACTGCGTATCACCCACAGACCAATGGGTTAACTGCATGAGCGTCTCAACAAAACGATTGCAGATATGCTTTCCATGTATGTCGCCACGGATCACAAGAATTGGGACGAACTGCTCCCGTATGTGACATTTGCGTATAACACTGCGCTTCAAGAAACCACCGGGTTTCCTCCTTTTCGTCTGGTCTACGGACGCGACGTGGTCACTATGCTCGACGTGATGCTTCTACCAACTTCGTCTGATACGACCGCCCCAGATACAGACGCTTTTGTTCAGCGTGCTGAAGCAGCGCGGCAGCTTGCACGGCAACGAATTCTATCTCGGCAAAGTCAAGACGCTCGTCGATACAACATACGCCACCGAGTCGTAACATACAAACCAGGAGATCTCTTGTGGATTTGGACCCCTATACGTCTACGAGGCCGCTCAGAAAAATTATTGCGCCAGTTACTTTGGGCCCTACATAGTTCTTCATCGCATAAGTCAAGTCAACTACGAAGTTGTCCCAGCAGAATCATCGCACCAATCGCGTAGACCACGCTCCTCCGACATTGTTCACGTCTCCAGGATGAAGCCCTACCACTCACGCTGACGCCAGTTCAGAAACTTTGTGGTGCGGTGCCTGTGCTCACGTCCGTTGTCTTTTTCATTTCTTTTATTTTCTCCCTGTGGTATTTAACCCGTCACCCACTTTCGTGGCTTAACTTTCACTGTTCTTTCGTGCAGCGGCATCGAGACGATGCCTCTTTTTTTTTTTTTTGGAGGGAGGGGTAATGCCACGCTTTATTAACGCTAGAGAACGAGGACGAAGAAGTGTTGTTGGCTGCTGCGGCCAAAAAACAGTAAACAGCCGTTCGCTCGGAACTGACTGCCTGCCTTTTCCTCTCGCGACAATATATATATATATATATATATATATATATATTGTAGCGAAGAAGACTGGCGCGCCCTATGGACGCACTATCATCATCGGCCCGACAACGAGATGGGCTCGCGCTCTCGGTGTCCGACGCTCGACGGAGACGGTCGCGTTTCTGTGTCGTCAATAAACCGCATTACATATTTGGTGGAGTTGTGCTGGGTTCTACTTCCCCAACCCTGGAACTACGCAATCGGACACTGCCGGCCATCATGCCTGACGACGCCAGCCAAACCGCAGGTGTCGTTTGGCTGGTGTCCTGGCTCAATGCGTCAACGCGATCCTCCCATCTTAAGCGGCTCCGACGAATACGACGTAGAAGACTGGCTCTCGTTCTACGAGCGGGTGAGTGCCCACAATAAATGGGACGATGCTGCGAAGCTCAGCTACGCCAAATTCTATCTCACGGGTGTCGCTAGCGTGTGGTACCACAACCACGAATCCGACCTTCGCACCTGGTCAGATTTCAAGGCGCGCATTACGCAAGTGTTCGGTCGCCGTGCGGTGCGGAAGCTGCGTGCCGAAGGGCGCTTGCGCAGCCGTTCTTAGCAACCGGTGAGAACTTCACCAAGTACATAGAAGATGTTGTGGACCTTTGCAAGCGCGTCGATCCATCGATGACGGAGTCTGACAAGATTCGTCACTTGATAAAGGGAATCGAAGACGACGCATTTCAAATGCTCCTCTCGAACAGCCCG
Source organism: Dermacentor silvarum (assembly GCF_013339745.2). Lineage (NCBI taxonomy): Eukaryota > Metazoa > Arthropoda > Arachnida > Ixodida > Ixodidae > Dermacentor > Dermacentor silvarum. The sequence goes on along the minus strand of NC_051155.1, from coordinate 105,012,980 downwards.
CGGACCGTGGTCGAGGTCGCTGAACTTTTTCAGCGCTACGACGAACTCAGGAGGCAACGTCTGCTCACTCGACGTTCTTCTATTCCCGATACTTCCGCTGCAAGTTTAGCCGCTGTGACCAACAACGACTATCTGCACGGCGAAATCAAGGAATTTATACGCTCCGAAGTCGCCCGCCAGCTATCCCTACTCACCGCCGTCCCCGGACCCACGCCGTCCTTGGCTCCTACGTTGCGTCAAATTCTCCAGGAACAAGTGTCCGAAGCTATACAGTCCACTCGTGCCGCGCCACCATTGCCTGTATGTACCTCTCAGCTACAGCCGAGGTTACATCACGGCCACCTCCATCGAATTTTTCAGCACCACCGTTTGCTGCAACACCATGTCCAATCCCTCCAGTGTACACCACCAGATCACCAGCTAGCACGGGAACCTGTCGTACACCCGACCATCGCCCCGTGTGCTTCTTCTGTGGTATCCCTGGTCATGTGGCACGGCTCTGTCGCCGTCGCTTATGGCTTCAAGGTCGTGACCAACCTGTCTCCTCCTACGTTTCGCCAGCTTCGTCCTTCTCGCCGCCACATGATTCGGACTTGCCGTCTACGCGCAACGTCAGTCCTTCTGCCCGTGATCGTCGCTCGCCATCCCCTCGTCGCCGCTCCCAATTCCCCCATGCGGCGCCCGGCCCCATCGGAGCAGAAAAACTAGCTACCGCAGTTCAAGAGGCGAGAACTGCGTTCCAGTCGAACCACACAAGGCCTCGCTCTCTTCCGACGAACGTAATCGAAGTATCTGTTGAAGGAGTCGTCACACTGGCATTAGTCGACACAAGCGCCGCCGTTTCAGTAGTTACGGAAGAACTTTGCCGCAAGCTTCGAAAAGTAATTGACGCCCTTATCTGCGCTGTCACTCCGGACTGCAAGTTCCCAGTGCATTACCCCTGTTGCCGCATGTACCACCCGCATCGTCATTCAAGGATACACGTATACAGTCGAGTTCGTCGTCCTCTCATCCTGTTTATACGGCGTCAACTTGGGGTGGGACTTCCTTTCCGATCATCAGGCCGTCATTGATTGTTCTGGCGCCGAAATTGAATTTTCTCCGCTTCCCGATACCCGATCACATGACCTTGACGATCTCGGTGACAAACTGGTCGTTACAGAAGACACTACGATCCCTCCGCACTCTTCGGTGATTGCGCTTGCCTGCTCTACTTTCGCCACTGACAGTACTGCCCTGTTTGTCCCATCGGACATGTTTTGTTCACCGACGATGTTCCCTACCCTTCGCTGTCCTCACTGACAGCGGTGGCTGCACGAGACTGCTCGTTTCCAACGCTAAGGCCACGACCCTCGTCTTACGTCGTGGCGAGTGCCTTGGACGTCTTCAGTCTGCCGATTCAGTAACTATCTTTGACGTGCCTCTGGACGACACCTGTTCAGACGTGAACTCGTTGACTTATAGCTTGCCTTGTTCCCAGCCTACGCACGACGTCTTCCATAGTTCAGTAGATGCCCTCTTGAGCCCTGCGCAGCGTTCGCAGCTTCTCAGCCTTCTACGGAAATACCAATCTACGTTCGACTGTCAACATGCCCCATTAGGCCGCACATCGACTGTACGTCACGAGATCGACACCGGCACCCACGCACCACTGCGCCAGAGGCCTTATCGTGTATCACCCGCGGAGCGCCGTGTTATTGAAAAGTAAGCGAAATGCTTGAGCGTGGAGTTGTTCAACCTTCTAATAGTCCCTGGGCGTCGCCTGTAGTCCTGGTTAAGAAAAAAGATGGCTCAATTCGATTTTGCGTTCACTACCGCCGTCTTAATAAAATAACTCGCAAAGACATCTACCCTTTACCGCGCATCGACGATGCTCTGGATTGTTTGCAAGGCGCGGAGTATTTTTCTTCGCTCGATTTACGCTCAGGCGATTGGCAAGTGCTTATGGATCCTGCCGATCGCCGAAAGACAGCCTTCGTGACCCCAGATGGTCTATATGAATTTAACGTTATGCCGTTTGGGCTTTGCCATGCCCCTGCAACATTCGAACGAATGATGGACAATCTGCTTCGTGGGCTCAAATGGAAGACATGCCTATGTTACCTTGATGATGTCGTCGTCTTTTCTCCAGATTTTCCCACACATTTGTACTGTCTCAAACAAGTCCTGCAGTGCATCACCGAGGCAGGCCTCCAACTCAACTTGAAGAAATGTCGTTTGGAGCCAATCAGCTTGCTATACTCGGACACGTCGTATCGAAAGATGGCATACTCCCTGATCCTTCGAACCTTCGCTCCGTCGCCGAATTCCCGAAACCCACGTCCCTGAAAGAACTGAGGAGCTTTATCGGGCTCTGCTCCTACTTTCGTCGTTTTACCGGAATTTCGCTTCCATCATTGCTCTGTTGACTCAGCTGCTTCGCGGCGACACACAACTTTCTACTTGGACCACAGCTTGCGACGACGCTTTTGAAACTATGCGGCGTTTGCTCACTTCGCCTCCCGTACTGCGCCATTTCGACCCCACGGCCCCCACGGCCCCCACGGAAGTCCACACCGACGCCAGCGGCGTAGGACTTGGTGCCGTGCTTGCACAGCGAAAAAGTGGGCATGATGAATACGTAGTAGCCTACGCCAGCCGAACACTAACGAAAGCGGAATCCAACTACTCCGTCACCGAAAAGGAGTGCCTGGCTATCATCTGGGCCCTTGGAAAATTCCGACCCCACCTGTACGGCCGCCCCTTCGACGTCGTTACAGATCACCATGCTCTATGTTGGTTATGGACTTTAAAAGATCCGTCTGGCCGCCCTTCGCGATGGACTCTACGGTTACAAGACTTCGACATAAGCGTCATTTACCGGTCTGGCCGTAAACACACCGACGCGGATGCCTTCTCTCGGTCGCCTACACCAAGTGACATGACTTGCATTACAGCCATCGAATCGGCGTTTTCGTCACCTGTGCACGTCAACATGGCTGTGCAGCAACGCAATGATCCCTGGATTGCGGCACTTATGGATTGCATTTCTGACACTTCAACAACACGCCCTTCACGCGCTATCCGCCGCCACGCTTCTCATTTCGAGTTGCGGGATGGTGTTCTCTATCGTCAAAATTACGCTTCCGACGGTCGCAAATGGTTGCTAGTTGTTCCCCGCCATCTGCGCACAGATGTATGCTCCGCTCTCCATTCAGACCCGCAATGCGCCCATGCCGGCCGCTTCAAGACTTACGCCAAGCTTCGATCCCGCTTTTATTGGCGTGGCATGTATAATTTTGTGCGAAAGTACATTCGCTCTTGCACAGCGTGCCAACGACGCAAGCTTCCTGCTCCTCGTCCTTCTGGTCCTTTGCAGCCCATTCCTTGTGCGTCCCGACCATTCGACCGCGTCGGCATCGATCTCTACGGCCCTCTTCCCTGCCCATCAGCTGGCAATCGCTGGATTATTGTCGCCATCGACCACCTCACCCGCTATGCAGAAACTGCGGCACTGCAAACAGCGACAGCCCGCAACATTGCGTCCTTCCTCCTGCATCACTTCATACTGCGTCCTGGGGCAACGCGGGAACTTCTGAGTGACAGAGGGCGTGCGTTTCTTTCCCAAGTTCTTAACGCCCTTCTGGCCGCGTGCCATACCGTCCATCGCACCACTACAGCTTATCATCCGCAAACGAACGGCATAACAACGGTTTAAGCGTACTTTGGGCGACATGCTATCCATGTACATGGCATCGGATCATACCAACTGGGATCTCGTTTTGCCATATGTTACGTATGCCTATAACACAGCTTCACAGGCCACTACGGGATTTTCGCCATTCTTTCTCGTATATGGCCGTGAACCTACCTGTACGCTCGACACCACACTCCCCTCCCGGCCTGACCCATCAGAGAGCCCGCCTCTATCTGAAGCCTCCAAGTATGCCGAGGAATGCCGTCAGCTGGCCCCTTCGTTCACGGCGGAAGACCAGAGTCTCCAAAAATTCTGTCGCGATGATGACCGACCTCCTTGCACTTACCAGCCAAACTCACCAGTCTGGCTGTGGATACCTTCAAGCACCCCTGGTCTCTCCTCTAAACTCCTCGCTCAATACCACGGTCCCTACCGCGTCGTACAACAGACAACGCCGGTCAACTACGTCGTCGAGCTGCTAACGCCATCTACTGACTTGAGGCGTCGTGGACGCGAGACAGTCCACGTCCAGAGACTTAAACCCTATTACGACCCCCTTGTCCTCTCCTCTCCTTGAGTCGCCAGGATGGCTCCTTCTTCTCCAGGGGGCAGTTGTAGCGAAGAAGACTGGCGCGCCCTATGGACGCACTATCATCATCGGCCCGCCGACGAAGATGGGCTCGCGCTCTCGGTGTCCGACGCTCGACTGAGACGGTCGCGTTTCTGACTCGTCAATAAACCGCATTACCATATATATATATATATATATATATATATATATATATATATATATATATATATATATATATATATATATATATGGTAATGCGGTTTATTGACGACTCAGAAACGCGACCGTATATATATATATATATATATATATGGTAATGCGGTTTATTGACGACTCAGAAACGCGACCGTCTCAGTCGAGCGCTATCCGCCGCCACGCTTCTCATTTCGAGTTGCGGGATCGTGTCGACCACCTCACCCGCTATGCAGAAACTGCGGCACTGCAAACAGCGACAGCCCGCAACATTGCGTCGTGTATATATATATATATATATATATATATATATACATACAGGGTGTTTCAGCTAACTTGGGCCACGCGTTAAAAAAACTAACATAGGCGCTACCCGTGTCGCATTGGCGCAGTATTGTTCTGAGCCGTATGGAGCACGTCACATTTGTTCTAATCCGCTAAGCCGGGTGATTAACAAATATTGCTTAATTAACTTTTTAATAGTCACTCTAGCGAGAAATATTCAATACAAAATTTGAAGCGCTTGTTCCGAAACATCGGATTATTTCATCAGTGCTAAAATAACTGCATTGTTTAATATTTTTCAGCTTTTCTTTAAAGTGCGCGAAATCTTTACAATACCACGTGACTGCCGGCTAACGTGCCGCGCTTTTAGTGCCCTCAAGTGTAAGTTCAACGAATTAGCAAAGGCTGCTCCGCGCGCAGAGGTCGATTGAACACGTTTGAAGAGATCCTGGATCCGCAGCGCTCGTGGTGGGGCAGGCAATGTCGATGGGGTGTAAAGGATGCGAAGGAGAGCGCTAATCCACTCATCCTTTCGCTGCTTCGAAGACATGTATGTACTTCGTCAAAAGCAAAAAGTCAGGCAGTGCTGTCAGCTGACACAGGCGAACGGGAAAGCGCGTCGTTATTGGTGAGGCGGCGGCCGGCCCGGTAAACAAGGCGCATGGCGAAGTTTTGCAACCACAGACCCAGCGAGCTAGTCGGCCGGAGGGTTCCTTCAGTGCTGACAGCCAGCAAAGCGCAGGGTGGTCAGTAAACGCATCGAAGGAACGGCCGTAGAGGTATGGTCTAAATTTGCCAAGCGCTCAGATTATTGCCAATTATTTCTTCACTGTGACTAAATAATTGATTTCGGCTTTGGTGAAAGTGCGGCTTGCGTACGCAACGACGGGCACGATCGAATCCAGATTTGTGCTGAGGGAAGAAAGCGCCGTGTCCTACACCGCTGGCGTCGGTGTGCACTTCAGTCGAAGCACTAGGGTCAAAATCACTAAGCATTTGTGGTCAGCTGAGAAGAAGACGCAAGTTCTTGAAGGCATCAGCAAAAGCTGGCGCCTCAGTCAAATTGTTCGAATCGCTCTGTAAAAGCTGAGTCAAGGGAACTATGATGGAAAGGAAATTCCTAATGAGGCGGCGGAAGTATGAACAAGGGCCAATGAAGCTGCGGAGTTCTTTCAAGGACGAAGGTGCTGGACATTCGGCGACTGCATGGAGCTCGGTAGCATCAGGAAGAATAGCGTCTTTGGATACCACACGCCCAAGTGTGGTCAGCTGTCTTGCGCCAAAGTGCCATTTCTTCAGCTTGAGCTGAGACCGAAAGACTTACTCTATAGCCGGCAGAGGTTGGTGGGGCAGTCGCGGAGAAGATATCACGACATCATCTAGGTAATGTACGCATATTTTCCACTTGAGGCCACACAGACTATTGTCCATCATGCGCTCGAAAGTTGTGGGGGCGTTGCAAAGCCAGAAAACAATGAATCGAAATTCATATAAGCCGTCTGGTGCGACAAACGCCGTTTTAGGTTGGTCGTCTGGTGCCATGGGGACTTGCCAATAGCCGCTACGTAAGTCGATATAGAAGAGAACTCCGCGACTTGGAGGCAGTCAAGGGCGTCGTCAATTCTGGGCGAAGGATAAACATATATGCGAGTTATTTTGTTAAGACGACGAATGGACAAAGAATCGAATGGATCCGTCTTTCTTCCTAACGGTAACCATCGGGGACGCCCAGAGGCTGCGGGAAGGTTGCACGACGCCGCGCTTGAACATATCAGCTACTTGGTCATCGATAACCCGGCGCTCTGCCGCTGACACACAATACGGCCTTTGCCGCAGTGGCGCACTCGTACCCGTGTCGTTGCGGTGAGAAACATTTGTAGTACGTCCAAAAGGAGCATGTTGGCCGTCGAAAGAAGAGGGGAACTTGCCTAGGAGACGTACAAGCTGAGCGCGTTGGGTAGGAGTCACCGTGTCGGCTATTGAGCGATTCACTACATCGGGAGACATGGTCTCTTGGGCAGGACTACAGGTCAGCGCGTCTATGACAGTGGTGAAGGAACCTGTTGGCATATCGATGATGGAAGATGGGTCGACGCTCTGGACGTGGCCAACGCATTCACCACGAAGTAATGTGAGGGGATATAGCGACTAGTTGCTGACGAGTAGTCTGGTGACGCCGTCGCAAACTTCTAAACAGCGAAGGGCAGCGGTGGAACACTTGGTGCGAACGAACATGGCAGAGGGTGTAGAAAGGGGTGCTTGTATCAGTAACGGTGCTGCGGGAGAGCGCGACAAGGGCATCAACACACGGGGAGTCGCGAAGCGCAGCTACTTTCACTTCAGCACGGGAATATTAAGTTATGGCGAGATCAGCTGAGAGGAAATCCCAGCCTAAAGTAAGGTCGTGGGAACAAGAGCACATCAGGAACTAAACGATATAGAGTAGACCGTCAATGACAAAACGGGCAGTGCATGCGCCCGCAGGTGTGGCATTCTGCGCTGATAGTGCGAAGTGAAACGTGTGACAATGGTGTAGTAACTTACTGTAGCCAGCTGGCAAAGTTGGCCACTAACGACAGAAACTACTGTACCAGTGTCGACGAGTGCAAGAACAGCGACTCCGTTCACACAAACGTCGATGACGTTCGTCGGAGAAGGCGAGGCCTTCGTCCATTCCTGTTCGAGCGTAGGGAGACGACGACGCATCGGCGAAAGCGAGCGTCGGCGAGAGGTTGGCGCCCTCAATACCAGGTTGTCTGGTCAGGGTCCCAGGGAGCAGAGGGCAACAGGTACGGTGAAACGTACGGGTTAGGCTGGAAGCTCCGCCGATAGCACGTCCCACTGCGACATCATAATCGTGCGACGAGGCCAGGTAATCCATACGAAAAAAATCACCGCCCCTTCCACTACATGAAGATGGTCGTACAGCGAAGCTGTGTTAGTTACACCGAGTGTTACACCATGCACGTCAAACTTCGCAAGCAGTCTATATTGCAAATATTTTGTTTCCCCATTCTTTCACCTCGTTTTAGGGGCGAAGCTCCTTAGGATCGAGCCTTCTCCCTCGTCGCGCCGTCGTAGCCACGCTAGTACTCGCCGCTCCCGCTAGAGGCGCAGCTGTGCTCTCTTTCTCTTTCTTTCTCGTTCCCGACGCGCAGTCTGGAACGAGAGAGAAAGAGAAAGGGATATATAAACGCTGTATATACTGTACACATGTACAGTATATATATATATATATAGTATATGTACGCCACGCTCCGTCGTCCGGAAACCGGAAACGGAAGCCAGCTTTCGGCTTCCGGAGAACGCTTCCGGCGTTTTGCCCTAATGATCTCTCGGCCGGTGCTTCGCCCACTCATCATCATTCACTTCGTGGATATGCGGTGTGTTGTTTTTTCTTGCTTTTGCATGCTTCGCATGGTGACCATGCTTTAGGAGTGCTTTTTTGCGGTTCTCTGTGTTCTTTCTTTTCGCTCGAGGTTTCTCTTTGTGTTTTGCCGTGCTTTTTTGTCCCGTGCAAGGTGTCAAAACGGATGTTAGCTTAACGAATATGAGGTAATTTTAAAGTGATTCCCAACAATATCATCAAAAGTAAGACTGCCCAAATTGGTTAATAGATATGCAGACTATAGTTAAAAATTGCCTTGAGCAAGGACTGAGGCTTTTCAAGGTAGCTTTTCATAACCCCTCGGATATACACTTGGCTCCATTAGCGACACGGGCGCACACATAGGGGGAAAGGAGTAACTCCAACCCCTTTCCCCCTGTTGAGCTTTTCCTCTCCTCTCCCAATAGGTCACGTGGACCCTTCTTAGTTCTTAGCGAAGTCAGACAACGACGACACAGGGTGCGCATAAACAGCTTCGCTGTAAAACAAATTGGCCGGTTGTCGGGGGTGGGCCATCGTCCAATCTTAGGTGGGGGCCTCGGCTAAATGAAGCGAGGATCTGGGTGTACTGGTGCAGATGTCGGTAACGGCGAGAAAGTCTGAGGTGGTGGCCGTGACACGGCGCAGGTGAGGGGCGCACTCACCTCGACAAGAGCAACGGGTATCGGCGCCGGCGGAGGCTCGCGGGGAGAAGGCATAGCTTCGTAATCTCGCTCCTATATCACTTGCTGGAGGTGTGTAGGCAAAGAAGACAGCCGTTGTCCGGCAGAACATAGCAGCGAAAGTTACCGAACGACATGCGCGCGGACGATCTCTTATCTGGGATAGCAAGGGACCAAGAGTGGCGATGCTCGAGAGGGCTTCTGACACAGATGGACGACGTTTGAGAAGACGCTGACTGCAGAGCACGTCTAAGTTTTGACAAAGCTCGATGACATCAACAACAGTACCAGAGTTCTTAGAAGCATATGAAAGGCATCGTCCGAAATCCCTTTCATAATGTGGCGCCCCTTGTCCGCCTCCGTCATCGTCGAGATGACGCGTCTGTATACAGAGGTCGACAATGTCTCCTCTATGTAGGTCGAGAACATCGCACCAGTTTGCCAGGACCAGACTCGTAGACGTTGTTCTGCAAGACGCTTGGGCACGGCAGGTCGGCCAAAAATTCTGTGAAGCCTGATTTGAAGCCGGCAAACTTGCGACGATGGTTTCATGGTTTTAACGCGATAGCGTTTAAGGCCCCCGTGTCTCAGAAAATCAGGCGTCGGCAACCGGCGTGTGATCGCGGGTCGCGGAGAAAATCATCCAACCACATCGACCGCGCAGACCCTTCGCGTGGTGCAAGGTTTTGGTGAACGAAAATTGAATTTCTCACAGTGAAATCCGTCAGAAAATGCAAAGTACGACTTTATCATTGGGCGTCGGATCGCCGTCGGATTGTTTACCAATCGGCATCGGATTCTGATTTGAATGTATGAGAAAACCTAATTCTGCTACGAGGAAACTCAAACGTTTCTACCAGACCTGCGCGCGTCGGGGCAATAGCAAACAATTAATAAAATAATAAAAAAGGTGCTAGGGCCTTCATATTATAATATCAAACCACTTATATTGCCCCTGGAAAAAACGTCTTTCCAGCAATGCATTTCCGTTTAAAGGTAAAGCCGACTTTAAGGGGATCGGTGTAGGCTTGGTCTTTCTATGCTGGCTTTCCCACGCTCAGCGTTGGAGTGAATGAAGCCTACTTGCCGTATGCGAACGATGGGATGCGAACGAGTCCTGATAACGCTATCGCTTTCTACTCTTAAAGGCAAAGCTTGAACGTCCTCCAATTGTTAAACAACGGATTGGCGACACCCGTTAAATAAAAGAAAACATCATTGAGCTTCATAGTGTCATCCCATTCGTTGTGGATGCTACTGTCTCAAATGATGGCAACCACTATATTCGACGTCGTCGTCATCCGTGCCGCTGAAGATGGCAGGACCTCGCTGACGAAGGGCACCAGCTCAAACAAGGGCTAGCGAAGGTGGCTGTGTAGTCTGGCTAGCGTCGTCAGGCATGACGGACGAGAGTGTTCGGCTGCGCGATTCCAGGGTGGGCGAGAACCACAGCAACCTCCACCAAAATATTAGGCAAGGGAATGACTAGCCACAGCAGCAGCGGCAGCGTTTACTCAAAACCGAGCAAGGCTCCAGAAGCGCGAGCTCCGCTACCAGTGGAGAAATAACAATGTGGCAACAGAGCACGGCCTTCGTCTTCACTACAATACGCGTGTGTGTGCGTGCGTGCGTGCGTGTGTGTGTGCGTGTGCATGTGCGTGTGCATGTGCGTGTGTGTGTGTGTGTGTGTGTGTGTGTGTGTGTGTGTGTGTGTGTGTGTGTGTGTGTGTGTGTGTGTGTGTGTGTGTGTGTGTGTGTGTGTGTGTGTGTGTGTGTCAGTAGCGCACCCAGGATCTCGGCCAGGGGGGGATTGACAGTTTGCCAATACCATCTAAACAGCACTAATTTCGATTTCTTCACGGGAAATTGTCAAAAAATGCCCTTTTTGCGAGTGTGCAGACGATTGCGCGTCTTACATCTTAGTTGCAGTACCCGAATGCGCAAGGAAAGGGAAGGGGTTAAACAAAAGGGGGGGGGGGTTACAACCCCCGAATCCCCCCCCATCGGTGCGCCACTGGTGTGTGTGTGTGTGTGTGTGTGTGTGCGTGCGTGCGTGCGTGCGTGCATGTGCGTGTACGTGTGCGTGCGTGTGTGTGTGTGTGTGTGTGTGTGTGTGTGTGTGTGTGTGTGTGTGTGTGTGTGTGTGTGTGTGTGTGTGTGTGTGTGTGTGTGTGTGTGTGTGTGTGTGTGTGTGTGTGTGTGTGTGTGTGTGTGTGTGTGTGTGTGTGTGTGTGTGTGTGTGTGTGTGTGTGTGTGTGTGTGTGTGTGTGTGTGTGTGTGTGTGTGTGTGTGTGTGTGTGTGTGTGTGTGTGTGTGTGTGTGTGTGTGTGTTGTGTGTGTGTGTGTGTGTGTGTGTGTGTCGATGGCGTCGGCAAAGTATTACACCACTGCGCGCCGCGAAGTCACCTGAACTTTCGAACTACTGCGCCGTGCTCGCGATTGCAATCGCTATGTCAAAAGCACATCTCCGGACGTTATTTCTGCAGGCCTAGACAGTAAAACAGAGGTAATATAATTGTCACATTAAGAGGCCGCCTGCGGTGCGAAAAGGAAGGGGAGCACGATAAGCACAGCGTTCGGAACGGCAAGAACTCTCGAGAAGCGTGACCCGAGGCGTTAACAAGGGATTAACCGCGCTGTCCGGGGATTATAGACGTGGCTCCGGGCCATGAAGGTCGCATCGTCAGCTACGCTCTGGCGACGGGAGACTTGGGGGTCTGGCTGAGTCCGTTACTTTGGCCGTCCAAGGTGTGGCCGTCGACCTCGGCAAAGTTCGAGCGAGGCTCCTGGACTGGCTGCAGCCTCTCACGGCGGGACCGGGCACCCCAGAGAGGATCCCTCTTCTGCGGCAGACCGGCACGTTCGATATTCCTCGGGACGCCACGTCGGCACTCACGAAGTTGCGACGCATCCCGACGCTAGGCCTATCCAGGTGGGCCTAAGCAATGCCGCGCCACATCACTGACGAAGTAAGAGACGCCGACATCTAAGACGAACGAGGCGACGTGACGACGGCAAAGCAACGATTACAGCATCGACAAGAGCACCGACTTCTTGGGAAAAGAGCCGACAAGCTTCAGACCGGAACATACGTGCGACGACGAGCGCAGTAAGACGACTCTCTTTCGTAGCGTCGCAGACGTAGGCCAGGGACCAGGGTTGCCTGACTTCGATGTTGTAAACGCCGAGGGCTGAACGTAGGCGGAAATAAGGACATATTTAGTGTTTACAAACTAGGTTGTATTTGTGTTATGTACGAGTTTGAGTGAATTTCCTTTTAAGTATCGCGGTTTGGTTGTAATTAAAAAATATATTTGCTGTGTCGACATGCGTCTTCCACCCCCATCTCTTATGACACCCGCACACCCCCGAGATCGGTGACACGCGACAATAATAGAACTCCCCGCAAAGGAGTAGCTTCAAAAGCTGTGGTTGTTGAAATCGCAACCACAGTTAGATTTCACGCCGACGTCAGCCGAAATGAAGTTAGGCGTGCCAGTCTGCAACCGAAGCCCTAGATACACTGTGTCACTTCAACTGCCGCTGCCGTCATGCAGCCGCCAGAAGTACACGCTGACGTGCTACGCCTACCCACCGTGTGGCATGCTGCATTTGTAGCTTCCCATGGCCGCACCAACCGACTCCACGCAATGCACCCCAATGAGCAGGGCGAGGCCTCGAAAAACGACGTGTGGCATACTTCCGACCGGATGCCGCCCCTCACCTTTTTTTTCTTTTTTTTTTACTGCCGGGAAGTCATGAACCTTATACAATATGTGCGCATGCGCTCGAGCAGGTCTTCTTGGTTTTCCTGTAAATACACTTTGCCCCCATAAGGGCGAAAAGCTTATCTAAAAAACTGTGGCTTCAATCCACGCTGTGAAGGTGGTTGGACAGCGAAGCTGTAAACTACACCCACAAATATTGTCCATTGTGACGTCACTTGAATTCACATACGGGGCTCTACAAAGAGTGAAACCGGAGACAAGCGAAATGTACTTAACCACACCTTTTATTACTTCACAACGACATATACGACTGCTTTATGATCGGTGCAATACACACTGAGAATATCAGTTCTCACTGTAGAGATATTCTTTGCTAAGGTTAAATCAATGCGTGATCGATAAATGGTGGTTGGTTGAGTTTTAAAGTTAGAATTAGCCCCCTTGAAATTGGCCAACTGATCAGCGTGGTACTTGCGCTGTTTCATGGCGTTCTCTGCTTAACGTCGCCCCTCGTCATTTCGGCGGGCTTGTCGCTTACGCTCGGCTTCTCTGGCTGCATATGCTGGGTCCTGCCTAGCCTGTCGCTTGCACTCGGCGTCTTGTGCGATAGCTGCTGGGTTTTGCCTACGATGCTGTTGAGCGAGACGGTTTTGTTCTTTTTGTCGAGCATTGCCAGCACGATTCGTGGTCGTCAGCGCCGACAGGTTATCTATCACCAAGTCCACGTCCGTTTCAAATTTTTCAAATACAGCAATCACTCAACCCATGTCAGGAAACTAAGGTGAGGGACATCGGCAAGCAAGGCCACTGATGTTACAAAAGCAAACATCCTCCATCAAATACGGCACCGACGATCATAACAGGGTGAGCAAGACACGCATAGAAAAAAAAAAACTCGTTAGACTTGCGTGTTACCATGGATGATTGTCAGTTGAGTCAATTAGTTGACGCAGCTGCTGATTGTTCAGTCAAGCAACGCACTCGGAACATAACTGAAGAATGTTTTGATTCCGTGGAGTGGACCCAAGTTACGGCAGGCGGAAACCTCATTACGCCCCTCGGAAGAAGCGCAGGAACAATTGTAATTTCAAGTTTTTCCGGTATCGCTGATTTCATTATACTTTCGGAATTTTGAGATGAGGGTGGAGTACAGAGGATGGAGTTCTTGCTAGCAAACGGTGCCATAATCAACTTGCTGAATGCTAGTGTGTTTTTATCGATGAAGCAGGCTTTAATCGATGAAGCAGGCTTTAGGTAAGCATGAATCGGAAGAGACAAAACACGCCAGCCTTACGCGTTATCGACGATGACGTAACAGTGTCGCCACGATAGAATGTGACTCTTCGCGTAAGAAATGACGCATACGATGACTCCGAAGGTGTAGCGGATGCCAACGTGAAACTACTGCTCAAGAAAGGTACTTCTGCAGTACATGGCATTGCTCATCTACGCGGGGTGCAATGCCATGTACTACAAGCAAAGTAAGGGAACTTCAGGATGTGGAAAGGAACCCAGCCATCAAATTTATATCCAGTTTTACTGTACTGATGACTTATGTGGCCTAGCATCAGGGCCACCTGCTACACAAGCGAACAATGGCGCCACCAGCATCAGTTTCCATCAGCTGAATCTGTCGCCAGCCCAGAAGCAAATAACAACAGGTTTCATAAATGACTTCGTAGAATGTTTCTTCATTTCGTCACGGTATGACGTAACGGGATCGCTAAACACCTTACAGTAAGCGGCGAAGCAACCGCATCAGTATACCAACACCCATAGCGAGCATCACCGAAGGAAAGAGGGTTTATAAAGAGTCATGCGCGAGACACGCTTTAAAACAATGTCATCCAGCAAAAAGACAGCACGTAGGCGTCGGCAGTAGTGCCGGTTCTGAACTGATCACCAAAAATTGAACAGCGCGACCAGACGTGGTGTATACCGCCTACCACATATCAGTGACAACTTAGATTGGCTATGGCCTACAAATAATTCTTCTCTTTGGATATTGAGGCGGAAAATGTGATAGACCACGAAAAAAAAGTCCGTCGCATGCCCCCGCGCGAGGGACACGTGTAAATGCAGAGCATAGTGGGGTTGCGTGGTGTTGGTGTTGTTGGTGTGGTGGTGGTGGTTATGGTGTGGTGGTGGTGGTCTGGGTTGAGAGAGAAGAGAGAATCGTAAGTAGGTAACGTAAAGTTGTTATTATTTTATTGGCATCACTGCGATTCTTATTATTAGTCGGCAGCGCGCCGCCTCACCGCTTTGTCTTCTGCCGCCGTGGACGAAGACGATGGTACGATGTTTTGAACTGGTGCTTCGGCGCTGATGTTGGATTGCGTCGAGGTACTAGTTGAAGGTCTTGCTTCCATCGCTTATCAACTGCGACCGCCGACGAACGCAAGAGAGCGCAGGAGTTGACGACTGGAGCCCGCGCCAACCCGCTTCATATTCCTAGCACGCGCGTTAGAGGGAGAGGGGGTGGAGAGAGGGCGCGCTATCACGCCAGCACCTGATGTTGCTACGGTGCTTGCAGCGCCGGAGCGCGACTCAACTACGACGCTTCGCGCGCTGCACATGTGCTGCAAGCGTGATGCGGGAGAGGAGGAGTGGGGGAGAGGCGCACCTGTGCTCGAGCTGTTGCGGACGGACGGCGCACGCTACATGTGAGTTAAGGCGGTGGTCCCACTCCGGCGGCACGAGCCCCCCGTTTTCAGTACTTTTGGTGTAACCGTGGCGGCTCTTTTACTTAGGATATAAATTTGTGGTATATACCATAAAAAGCTTAATTCTTGTAGATTCCAACTATATATAATATAAGGAAATTCATTAATGTGATTTAGAAATAAATGCTCAAGAACAAGCATGAGATACATGGTTTTTGCAAACTGTGTCTCAGTTGTGACCATATTTAGAAGAAACTACCGCACTTACTGCATTGCGGCTTGCTCTGTAGCTTTAGGACATATTTATCTAGTTCCTAGACGTAGCAAATTAATTTTTAATTTTTACTTTTTGGATAATTTGCTTTTGAAAATTGCCAAATATTGCAATCTTCTGTTGTAAACAGCCCGGCAACTACATGCTCAAGGAAGCTAAATTTTGGATAATGTAGAGTTCAAGGAATTTCCATTTAGGACACAAAATTTCATTCATGTAACTTTATTAGTTTTAAAGGGCAGCTTCGCAGCTTTATTACCTTCCCGCAAAACTGGGCAAGAATAAAACCAGAATTCTAAATATTGCTTAATTTCGGCCGCATTATTAGGAAAGCTAATAAAGTAACATGAATGAAATTTTGCGTCCTAAATGTAAATTCTTTGAACTCTACTTTATCCAAAATGTAGCTTCCTTGAGCATGTAGTTGCGGGGCTGCTTACAACAGAAGATTGCAATATCTGGCCATTTTTAACAGCAAATTATCCAAAAAGTAAAAATTCAAAATGATTTTGCTACGTCTAGGAACTAGATAATTATGTCCTAAAGCTACAGAGCAAGCCGCAATGCAGTAAGTGCGGTAGTCTCTTCTAAATATGGTCACAACTGAGACACAGTTTGCAAAAACCACGTATCTCATGCTTGTTCTTGAGCATTTATTTCTAAATCACATTAATCAATTTCCTTATATTATATATAGTTGGAATCTAAAAGAATTAAGCTTTTTATGGTTTATACGACAACTTCATATCTTAAGTAGAAGAGCCGCCACGGTTACTCCAAAAGTACTGAAAACGGGGGGCTCGTGCCGCCGGAGTGGGACCGCCACCTTAAAGAAATGCTCTGCATTTAAAAGCAACGTTTGTGATTCCAGACGAATTGTGCGAGTTTACTGCATCCATTCAGCCTGTTTTGTGCACTGGCGACGTTCCAGGGTACGATAGACAATGTCCTCTCTTTACTGAAATGACAGTCGCGCTTAGGCACTTGGGTGAGCTCGAGTAGCATTTAAGCAGCGCGCAGAGCGACTGCGTTTATTGCTCAAAGCTATCCACTCAGCAGGTCTAACAACTGAATCAGTAAAGTGCCAGTTGGCATTCGAAGAGCTTCATTTTGTGGCACATGAAATCAGTGCTCAAGGTGTTGGCCTGCACTCAAGACAATATTTCTGAAGGCAGAAGACGAAAAGTCAGTCGAGCAATTTTTTCGGTATATGGGCTCATTTCACTATATTTATAAAGACATCTCAAAAATCGCTCAGCCTCTAAGAATACTCACGAAATAGGACGTATCTTCACGTTTGATACTGAGCAAAACATTTACTTCAGTTGTTTAGCACTCAGTGTACAAACCTTATCTCTTCAAATAAAAGAGCAGAGATGTGCGAGTATGCGAACTATTCGTTGCCTTGGAGGATGCCTACTGCCTTTCTGTCGCCTCTAAGTCTTGTTTGTCACTATGTGGACTAGCCCTTGAAGCTCTGTCGGTCTGAATGCTCTTAGTGCTCAGGTCTGAGTGCTCAGGTCTGAGTGCTCTTAGGACTGCGCCACACACAGCCATTATGGCAACACTAAATACAGCAAAGTGTGGTTCACCTATCTTGCATAATACCGGTACAATGCCGACATGGTATATCACTATAGGAACGCCTGTACTTTGCTGAGGTGTACTTAGTGCTCTCAATCAGCGCATTAAAAATATCGCAGAGCAAGTTTATTTCTTTGGCCATGTAAAACACACTACGTCGCGTAGGAAATGCTATAACTTACTCGGTAGAGATCTTATGTCCATGTGTTGGTCATCCTCTCCATCGTGCGGAACCCAAAGCTGGTTTATTCTGAAAAACAAGTCAGAAGACACGCGTCCAATATGGAGCGCACACGCCTTTACCCAATCAATAGGTCAGAGTAAATGTAAACTCACAAAGATATTGCATGTTGGGGGTAATGTGCTCCAATTCAGTTAGCTTAGCTTACTGTAATAAATAAACATCGTTCAGTATTTTAAAAGCCATCAAGAAGTTCGAAGAACTGCACGATGTCCAGCCAAAGGAGGACAAGAAAGGGATCACAAAATTGTAACACCGAATGTCGCTGGTGAAGCTTGAGCATCAACTGCAAGTTAAAAATTCTCTAGGGTCTCGGAGTTCTCTGAGCGAGAGTGTTAAACAAAAGTTGGTGCATTCTCCGTAGCAGGTAGGAGTTAGTTCTACTCAATTTCTCAGGATCACGTGTGCGAAGAATTAACATACTTAACATTAATTAGTTAATTATTACCATAATTAACTGTGAGGGCGTGAGGTTGCAGAAGGGCAGTTGTGTGTCAGTAAGTCACTCAATGTAACATTTATTTTACTGTAATATTTTACTTGCAATCGGCGTTTCTCGCGTAACACGGCAAATGAATAATCTAAATGGATGTGATCAGAGTTTCACCACGCTACTCGAAAGAGCGAGAGATACAAGCTTTAACGATTTGCTGGAGGTGTTAGTCTGGCTGTTCGCCTGACATGCTACTGCAGGTACTGGTTGTCGATTATGATATCGTCATCATCATCAGCAGCAGCAGAAGCCTGTTTTACGTCCACTGCAGGACGAAGGCCTCTCCCCGTGATCTCCAATTAGCCCTGTCTCGCGCTAGCTCATTCCTACTTGCGCCTGTAAATTTCCTAATCTAATCTCCCCGCCTAGATTTATGACGTCCTTGACTGCGCTTCCCTTCTTTGGCACCCATTCTGTAACTCTAATGGTCCAACGTTTATCTACCTTACATGGCCTGTCCAGCTCCATTTTTTGTTCTCTTAATGTCAACAAGAATGTCGGCTATCCCCGTTTGCTCTCTGAACCACACCGTTCTCTTCCTGTCTCTTAACGTTACGCCTAACATTTCGCAGCGAAGCTGTATATAGCTAGTTTCCAGCTGATTGATGTCCGTGGACCAGAAACCATGGGCCGATCCAGAAGATCGTGCAATACCGGGCCGACCCGCGGCGGATGTGAAGCAGGCTTCAAGCACTCCGCCAACTTGCAAATATCTTGGGTCCAAATACAACCCGTATCAGATATTAAGCTGATAAGAACAAATACTACACTTTGACCCGCGTCGGCTATGTCTACGTTCGCACCATACACGTGTACGCTAACCCGCCTGACCCCTCTTTTGATAGGTAACTTTCTACTTTTCTTGTGGAGACCCAAGATTGCTGTGCAATCCTTGTAGATATTTGCCAATATATTCACGTTGTAGTGGGGAAGAGAGTCAGCAGCCATTGAGAGAGGATGACGAAGTCCAGCAGCCCGGAGAGCGCGAGACAGCGACCGACGCTCTTGAACCAAGGCTGTTGCGTAGCCCTAACTTTTTGTAATTAAACCCCCTCACAGATTGGTGGAGGTGCTGGGTATTCTACCAGTCTCCCAACCTGGAACTACGAAGCCGTACCTTACCTCCAGCGTCAGCGATGCCGGAAGAAACCACCACGCAAGGCTCCTCCCAGACTCAAGCCACCGTCTGTCCCGGCGTCCTGCCTCAGCGTCACCCACCGATATTCAGCGCGACTGACGATCAAGACGTCCAGGACTGGTTGACAAGTTATCAGAGGGTGAGCGCAGTCAACAAATGGGACGATGCAACTAGGCTGACCAATGTAATCTTTTACTTGACCGGCGTCGCCAGTCTCTGGTTCCGGAACCACGAGGCGGAGATTAATAACTGGGCGTCGTTCAAGACAACGTTTTCGGAAATTTTCGGCCGCCCCGCGGTACGCAAACTCCGCGCAGAACAGTGACTTCGTGAACGCGCTCAACAACCCGGTGAGAACTTCACCAGCTATATTGAAGATGTCGTCGACTTGTGTAAGCGTATAAACCCGTCGATGCACGAGTCAGACATGATCAAGCAAATCCTCAAAGGAATAGCTGATGACGCATTTCAAATGCTATTGGCAAAAGACCCACAAACCGTCGCCGATGTTGTCAGCTTGTGCCATAGTTTCGACGAATTGAGCAAGCAACGCGCCCAAACTCGCCGCCCTCTGGAACAGAACGACTCGATCGCGGCGTTGACTTTGGGCGACCAGAATGCACCGTTGCTTCAGATCAAGCAGTTCGTACGTGAGGAGGTCGCCCGACAGCTCTCCATTTTATCGAGCACGCGCGAGCCAGCCCTGGCTCAACATCTGGCCCCAGTGATACGCCAAGTTATACAGGGAGAGGTCACTGACGCTTTGCCTTTCACTCGTCCGCCACCTCCTGAGCCTGCGCCCTTGTATGCGCAAGTCGTCGCTGCCGGGCCGCCTCGTCAACCGACCTATTCTGCCGCGTCGGCACCTGTTCGGCCGCCACCAGTTCCGTTCAGCCGACCAGTCCCCACAAATCCATGGCGCACTGCAGACAGTCGCCCTATCTGTTATTCTTGCGGCTATGCTGGACATGTGGCACGCTTCTGTCGCCGTCACCCTCCTGTTCCAATAGATGTCATGCGACCGTCTGCTTACGATCCTGGGCGCTTTGGCGGCACAGCGCGGCCCCAACAATCCTCTTCGCCCGAGCGTATGCCCTCAGCAACCAGCCGATCTCCATCCTCCCGACGTCGCTCTCTGTCACCTATGCGCCGTCAACCCTGCCCTTCTGACGCGGAAAACTAAACGTCGCAGTTCCCGAGGCACGAACTGCGTCATCGTCGAAAAATTCAAGTCCTCGAATTTCTCCAGCGAACCTCATCGACGTTATTGTGGATGGCCTTCGTACCCTTGCGCTTGTGGACACTGGTGCTGCCGTTTCAGTGATTGATATAAAACTTTGCCGCTTGCTTCGGAAGGTTACGACGACGTCAACGGGATTATCCCTCCGTACCACCAGCGCACACCATATTCAACCGTTAGCCGCCTGCACAGCCCGCGTCACAATTCAAGATATCGTTGATCCCATTGAGTTTCTTGTGCTACCAGCCTGTTCGCATGATGTCATCATCGGTTGGGATTTCCTTTCTCGCCATCATGCTGTTATTGACTGTGCTCGTGTCGTGCAGAGGTGGCGTTCTCTGCATTGTGTTCCGCGTCGTCTGCACCTACAATGGAAAAGTTGTTTGTCACCGAGGATACCAACATACAGTCCTTGTCCCCGTGTCCTGTGCCGCTGTTCGTGAGTCTAAAGTTCACTTGACACCTTCCGAGACCGTTCAACACCGTAGGAATCTCACATTGCCTTTTGCCGTGCTCGACATGACCAACGGCGCCACATCCTTATTTGTTACGAATCCGTTGCCGGTTCCCTCAACCTTACTCCGTGGGGAGTGTATCGGCACAATTCAGGCGTTCGACGTATCCTCCATATTCTGCCTTGACGACGTGGACAACTTGCACCTTAGTGTCCTGACACCTTCTGCTAGTACGCCTGATCCACCACCTTTAGGTATGTTCGACTCCGCCATCGACGACGCACTTGCAGAGGCACAGCGCGAGAAACTTCTTGCACTCCTCCGCCAGTTTCAAAGCTCGTTTGATTTCCAGAAGACGTCATTAGGCCGCACGCATACTGTTCTCCATCCGATTGACACCGGCTCACACACGCCTCTGCGCCAGCGCCCTTACCGCGTATCCCCTGCTGAGCGTCATGTGATCGTCGCGACATGCTTCAGCGCGGCATCATTCAGCCGTCCTGCAGTCCCTGGTCGTCGCCTGTTGTTCTTGTCAAGAAAAAGGATGGCTCAATCCGCTTCTGCGTCGACTACCGCCTATTGAACAAAGTTACGCGAAAAGGTGTGTATCCCCTGCCACGCATCGATGATGCCCTGGACTGCTTGCAAGGAGCCGAATTCTTTTCATCACTAGACTTACGGTCCGGTTATTGGCAGGTCCCTATGGCACCATCCGATCGCCCGAAAACTGCCTTCGTAACTCCCGATGGGCTGTACGAATTCAATGTTATGCCCTTCGGCCTATGTAATGCCCCAGCCACATTCTAAAGAATGATGGACAGTGTCTTGCGTGGGTTGAAATGGAAGACGTGCATCTGATACCTGGATGACGTCGTCGTTTTCTCCCCTGATTTCGACAGTCACCTCCATCGGCTTTACGAGGTACTGAGCTGTTTGACGCGCGCAGGCCTTCAGCTTAACATCAAGAAGTGCCGATTCGGAGCTCGCAAACTCACCATCCTGGGCCACGTAGTCTCTAAGAACGGCGTCCTTCCCGATCCGCAGAAACTTCGTGCTGTTGCTGAATTCCCGAAGCCTACCACCGTGAAAGCGCTTCGCAGCTTCCTAGGTCTATGCTCATACTTTGGCCGCTTTGTGAAGAACTTCGCTTCTATAATAGCACCACTGACGAAGAGAAGGGGAAGAGAGTCAGCAGCCATTGAGAGTCCAGCAGCCCGGAGAGCTCGAGACAGCAACCGACGCTCTTGAACCAAGGCTGTTGCGTAGCCCTAACTGTTTTGTAATTAAACCCCGTCACAACGTATGCATCCTAATCCTGTACTCCTTGGTTGCGTAATGCTTCTATGACTGCTGGTATTTCTACTGAATCAAGCGCTTTTTCATAATCTATGAAAGCCATATAGAGAGGTTGATTGCACTCCGCAGATTTCTGTATTACCTGGTTGATGACATGGATATGATCCATCGTAGAATATCCCTTCCTGAAGCCAGCCTGTTCTTTGGTTGGCTGAAATGTTGCCCTAATTATATTTGAAATTACCTTGGTGAATATTTTATACAATACTGAAAGCAGTATTTCACAAATTTCACAGTATTTCAGAAATACTGTGCCGCGAAAAGTACTTCAACGCATTCAGCAGAAGCGGAGTTACTGTCGATCGAACACGGCCTCCGCTTTGCTCCCGTTCTTTCTTAATTCAATGCCTTGCACTGCGAAGGCTACGGCAAAGTGGGGCGTGGACACAACGCTGTGCCTTCGAAATGTCACCTGGCGCGCAGTTCCAATTTCATTTTGGATATTAACGTAGACGCCACGACTTCCGATTTTGGTGCCTGCGAAGCGCGAAACGTAAGCCAAACGCGGTTGTCGTCAGCGAGCCGCAATGTCTTAGCCAGTGTACTCGTGGCGGGACACCGCGGCGGCCGCGGTGTCCCGCCACGAGTAGGCCGCGGTTTAGCCGACCACAGCGACCAATAGCAGCCGCGTACTGGAGTGCGCTTAATACAAAATAAAGCGCACACAAAAGAGTGAGGATGATGGTTTCTGTTGAAAAGAGAGCGTTTGAGAGAAAAGTGACTTCGCGATCCGCTTGAGAGCTCCACGCACCCCGCATGAGAGCAAAACTTGGCTGAGATGTTCACAGCAGTATATGCTACCTACGGACTAAGTTATTTCACGAAGCTCGAGGGGTGGTTCAATGCCCATTTAAGTTGTTATCGACCTACTTTGTTAACCTCCAAGCTTCTGCTCCATATATTAGCACCGGTAAAATGCAATGATTGGACACTTTTCCTTTCAACATCAGTGGTAAGCTGCCCGTAAGGATTTGGTAATGCCTGCCGTATGCATCAAATCCATTTTTATTCTTCTGTAAATTTCCTTCTCATGATCAGGATCCCCTGTGAGCAATTGGCCTACATAAATGTGCTCCTGCACAGACTCTAGAGGCTGAGAAGCGATCCTGTATTCCTGTTGCTTTGCCAAGCTATTGAACATTAACTTTGCATTTTGCATAAGAATCTTCAACCCCACTGCTACATTTCTCGGTTGAGGTCCTCAATCATTTGTTGTATTTCGTTCCCAATGTTGCTGAACAGGACAACGTCATCTGCAAACCGAAGGTTGCTGAGATATTCGCCGTTGATCCTCCCTCCTAAGCCTCCCCAGTCTAATATCTTGAATGCGTCTTCTAAGCATGCAGTGAATAGCATTGAAGAGATTGTGCCTCCTTGCCTGACCCCATTCTTGATAGGTAACTTTCTACTTTTCCTATGGAGAACCAATGTAGCTGTGGAATATTTGTAGATATTCCCCAAGATATTCACGTATGCCTCCTGTACTCGTTGATTACGCAATGCCTCTATGACTGCTGGTATCTCTACTGATTAAGACCCAACAGTGATACACACTTAACAGCGCATACGGTCACACCCACTCATACCGGGTGTTTCAGCAAACACTTTCAAAAATTATTTAAGCTTAATATTTGATACACGAGGATTCTGACTGATTTCTTTGTGCGTGCAGCCCGATTCCTAAAAAAATTTGTCATTTCCCAATCGCCGAGAAGAGCAGCACATTAGCAACATTGCACTGTAGCCCTCCACGAAACATTACCCGTGTGTTCTGAGCTCCGTAGCGTCTACCGTAGTTTCGTCACTTTACCAGAGCTACATTGAAACAATGGTAAAATCTGCTCGCAATGATAAATTTATTTTTCCAGGCAGTTACATTCGGCTGACTAAAGATGTGAAATTATTTATCAATCGGCTGACTTATGAAGCCAAGTATGTCGCGTGCGAATACATTCTTTCAAAATCAGATCCTAAATATCTTCTGTAAAGTGAATTACACTAAACTTTCTAAAGATGGTACCCGGAAAAACATGTTAAGTTGTATACAAATTTTTGAGTGATAATTTTGAACCTGACAGGCAAACGGTGCTTTAATGTATGATTTTCATTATAGAGAACGTCCTTGGCTACATTATCATGAAGTTTATAACAGTAAAAGTATATTTCAGCCCCTATATTAAAAAAAGAACATTCGAAAACAGGTCACCCATTTAGAGTGACAGCTACAGATTTCTGGCCTTCACCTTTGCTTTTTGTTAAGGGCATATTGTTGAGCCAACCGCTCTGTGCAAGGAGGTGTAATTAAATGTTTTGCAATTCGTTATGTTGCCTCGTCTCTGCCTGGATATTATGCACAGATCAAGCTGGTCAAGCTCCAGACCACTAAACCAGCGCTACACCTCAAGTCCCTTTCCAGCAGGGTGTAATGTGGTTACGTTGTGCGCATGATGACAAATTAAACGCCGGCAAAAGTGATAGTTAAGAATAGTTTTTTTTATTGGTGCATATGTGCCTAGAACAACAAGCAACACTGAAATCATAACAATGGCGGCGAGCACAGTCGTCCGATATCGAATCTACTTTAGTGGATCAAGTGCGTCCACTATCAATACATGTCCCATCGTACAGTTCAGAGTAATCGCTGGTGCTCAAGCAAATTCGAGAATGTGCAATACTATCCGCCACGCTCGTACAATTTTATTACGCACGTCTCTATTGCTGCGTAAGTGGCGACATTGTTAAATGTCGCTGAATGAAGGCAGCGACCACTCCAGAGTTCTGTTTGGTTGACTAGGAAGGCTGCCTGCATTACACCTCCACCAAATCTTACGAGACAATGTATTTTAAGCAATTCACAAGTTAAAAGCAGTCACATCGACAGAGCAGTTACGAAGATGGCGTCGTATTCGGCGAGACCTGCTTCCAGTTCTTACTACAGTATCCTGCTATATATACTGTTGTTGAGCGAAGAGAGCCGTCTTATGGTGCCAGCTCACTTGATATACGCGTCCGCCATCGTGGCCACGCTGATGCCAAAGCTTGCAATTCCCAGGCGGTCGGACTCTTCCTCGAGCTGCTTGAACATCTTTGCGAAGCCCTTGTGCTCGATGGTTTGCAATGCGAGCGTCGTGGTGCCTTGTTTTACGTCCTGCAAGAGGGCACCTGGTGCGATCTCACGAACAATGCTCAGCGTCTCTTTGAGGTCGAAGTCGGCGGACTCCGTGTTGACGCTGATCGTGTAGCCCACACCTGCACAAGCGAATGTGAAGCTAAAGTTGTTTTCTGCGTGCGCGTAGAGTGAAGAAATATTCCAAACGCTTTGAATCTTTACAAGACACAGGAGTCCGCAATTACACATACGGTATGAGCATTGAAGGTCCTGCAGGAGGATTGCATAAATTATGAAAGACACATGATTTCATATTTTTTCAATCTGTGCTTGTTATTCCCAGTAATGTCTCGGTATCTCGGTAGCAGCTTATGGTGAAAAAGACGCCATGACGGCCACGTCCTTATTTTATTGTAGGATCAGCAATCGATCTGTGAATGTCTTCGTTCTAAGAATTTTTTGTGGATCTTCGATAACACCAATACCAGGTTTCTATGCTTAATGAGTTATTCTTCATCTCTGTCTAGACATAGCATGTGTAACTCTGGTGTCATAAGCGGCAGACGACAATGCTCGGCCGCTAAATAATGCAGCCATAACGTTCATCACATATGCAAGTCTGCATATTTGCTATAACCTCTCATAATGGTGTTCTTTCCGCAAACTCTTGATTGCTGATTTATTTTATCTCGCTCTTTAAAGGAAGGTTTAGTGAGAAGTACGAACAACTATAAACTAAAGAACAGATCCCCACTGCAGAAAAAGTATACGAACCAGTATTATTAGCATAACCTTTCAAACAGCCCATCACCAAGCTGACGCAGCACGCAGTTGATTCAACGAAGTTCACAAAACAGCTGAGTGTTAAATCTACAACGTAAGATACGTGCAAAATCTGCTGAAACATTTTTCAACCCAAACTAAATTTCTCGCGATTGCTCTATAATTTCCGGAGTGACCGTGGAGGCCTAATGTCACATGTGTTTATACGAGCTCATCAAATAATCAGGCTGACTATAAACGTTGTAAAGTTTTCCTTAAAGAGTCACTATCTCCGGAGGTCACAGCTACCATTTGATATATAAGCATTTTTGGCATTTCATTTATTGCGCCTAGGCTGTGTAAAACTGTATCGATAGCCGTGAGAATAGCAACTAATTTGTAAAGTACTGTAGGTACAAAATATCAGCCAAGCTTTTCTTTTCTCTTCTTTTGAGGAGTTTACTACATTTCTACAATTTACCTGGCATGCGTTATCATATATTTCTATACTTCCAATATAACGCATGCGTTAGCAAAACGTTGAATTTTTTGGCCTATTGACAAGAAAATTCCAGATAGTGTAGGTTAGTTGAGCATACAAAACAAATGGGGACGGTGATGTGGATGAAGCCATGTGTAATCCTACGACGGGTCATAATTTTCCTACACTTGTATTTGGATAAACATGAACGGATAAATATGAAGCCGACCAATTAACCTCATCACTTTTTCTGAAAACTGGTATCCAAGCATGTATTCTCAAAGCATATTCAAAAACAGGCCGTACTGAATGTTGATTACAATTTACTCGGTAATCCTTGATAACGTGCTTTCATGTTGGTTTGAAATATTCCTGTTTTCGAAGCACCTGCGCACAAGTCGAATATTTCTGATTATTATCAAATGAAATTAGAACACGTGAGTGGAAAAGTGTTTGTTATCAATTGAAAAGCCTTGTAACTGTATCCAATGACAAGGTGACAACAGTGAAGACCCAATGAGAATGGCGGCATAACGACTATGCCGCCAACAACAACAAGCCTGTTGGCAATCCAGGAGTGGAATCAGTTGCCGAGATCAGTAGCTGAAGAAGAAAATGCCGATAAATTTTCAGAAGCACTAAATCAATTCTTATCGCTTACCAAAAGCCATTGACATAACTACAAAGATGTTCGGTAGTTTTGACACGTGCGAATGGCATGTCTTCTAACTTTCATTACGGTGTTTTCCAGTTATTTTGTCATGATGTATCAAATAAATCATCGCACGCTTCAGTATCTGCATGTTGAAATTGCTGTATTGCTTTCTGTAAATATTTCCGTTTTTCGTTTGCATACTCCCACCTTAGTGGACGAATTCTATGTATACTTTATTATGCAAGAGCGCTTATGCAAGTGTTATTAGCACCGCTATATTCTTTCTTGTGTGCATGTAACTTTTAGTGTTCATTGTACTAAAAATGTCTCCCCCTCTATGTAATGCCCGATGGGCCTTTAGGGTAAATAAAAATGAAAATGAAATGAAAAAGACAATGATCAACAAGACTATGCCTTGTTGATCGACACATAAGAGCAGAGTCGTCTTTGCAAGACGAACGCTAAAAACTGTTCATGCGCCGAAGCTGTGCTGTGTAGGATAGCTGGATCTCGCACCAGGTGGGGTGCGTCAGTGTACTGCCTTCTTGCTGCCTTTCATGGTGCGAGCCACGCGCAAAACTGCACACAACCTTTTAAGCGTATGAAATCGGCTACAACTTTGCGGTTAGCACATCCAGCTCTCCGCTGCTCTTTGCTGAAAGAGCAGCGGTTCGACCTGTGGTAGGACGAATAACAGCAAGGTTGGTACTGTTGTGAGATGGAGCGATAAAGCGCAGCAACTAACCAGCACACGAGCCTCCTCACGTTTGTCAGCAAGGCAACAATACACAGTGATCCGGCATGATGCCGTGGGGGGTTCGTGTCAGTCACATCGTTTCGCTGTCATCCACCAGGGCAGCGCAAGTCATCCAGAGCGTGAAAGCGCAAGGGTCATTGTCACTCTAATCTTCCTATTGATCAAATGTCTTTGGGGGTGCGCTTGCGCTTTTGATTATTTTGCCTCTGTTGGTTGAGTTATTTCCAGCAATTCAAGTTTTTCTTCAGAACAGAAAAATCATATTACGAACCGCAGGATCGCTTGAGGAAGGCTGGCGAGCCGGCGCAAACGAGCTTTCCGGAGCTCAGCATGACGATCCTGTCTGCAAGCACTTCGGCCTCTTCCATGTCGTGCGTCGAGAGCAAGATGGTGGTGTCCTTGCGAAGCGCGCTCAGCAAGTCCCAAATGCTGCGTCGCGTTTCGGGGTCCATCCCGGTCGTCGGCTCGTCGAGGATCAGCAGCTGCGCCAGCACAAAGCGTAGAAAATGCCGCCCTACGTCACGCGTTGCGCGATGCAAATTCGATGACGGAAAAAGTAAGCACTATACCAAATACTTATTTAACGGCTCCATCTGCTAGAACCCTTGTTGATAACATATTATTCAGTGTCCCATATGCTCAATAATCGTTCTCTAAGTGACACAAGAGCACTCTTTCTGAATTATTGTAATTCGAAAGTCAAGCAGGAATCGTTACTCGCTGTGGTAGCTAAGTGACTGTGGAGCCGCGCTGCGCAGCACGCGGTCACGTGTTCGATTCCAGGACGCGGTGGCGACATTCAGGTGAGGTCGGAATGCAAAAACGCTCGTCTACCGCGCAGACGATGCACGTTAAGGACTCGTGGTGGTGAAACTAAATCCTTCTACTACGGCGTCCCCCATAGCCAACTGTGCGGCTTCGCGACGTTGAAGGCCAACTGCAACAGAAGTTTCAGTTTAATATGGTGTAGATATAGATGAGGCCTCCGTGCGAAATTTTAGACGTTCGAAATACGAGTGTAAGAGTCGCGAAAAGCTAGGGAAAAAGCCGTTATGTTTAAGCCGTTAAGCCGGTGTAGGACAAAGCCGGTGCACACCACACAGTATGGCCAAACTGGAACACTTGAGCGCGAGCACGTACTCAAGCAGTTGCGCGTAGCCGCGTCAACAGCGCAACGTAGATAAATGCAGCCGCCTCGGGTTGCCGCGACAAACGCGCCGTCGCACAAATTTATTAATGTGTATTTAATTCACGATAACCTTCCATAGTCAGGAAGCCATCTAAAGCCTGAAGGGCGAAGTTTAGGCAAATCCATGCCATACACATCATTCCCTCGCTGGTTGAAGTGCTCTGCTTGCAGCTCCGTTTGACACTAGCGCCACTGTACCGTCTAGTGATTGCATGAAATTGTATGGTTAAAACATTGGAACTTCCAAAAAGTGATAGCTATCGCATAGCTCATCGAAGCGCTCGCTGTCAGGAGTGAAGGACTAAACTGTCGTGCTTTCGCTCGTGTATTCAAGCGACGTGACGCAAGCACCAACGGACAGTCGTAAGGTTGCGCTTCCCTCTCGCCATCAACGCGTCCGTCGCCCAATCGGTAATGAATCGGACATTGTTCTCACAGTTCCGAATCCAACGACATCATTGCGTCTGACACCCCACCGCACGCTTTGTATTTCCGAGAGAAGGGCACGCCTGCGGCCTCAGACGTTGGGCGTGTACCTTGGGTTTGGCGGCCAGTGCGATGGCTATGCTGAGCCGCCTCTTCATGCCGCCAGACAGCTGCGGGGGAAACGCGTTCGTCTTGTCGGTGAGCCTCACGGCCTCCAGAGTTTCTTGGATGCTCTTGTTCAGCTCATCACCCCACCGGCCCTGCATCTGTGAGCCGCGTGTCCGGTACAGAATAAGAAAGTTATGAACTTGTTCGCCATGCAATCTGCGCGAACATCTTATTTCACGTAGTCTGACTAAAGTTAACGTATCATTTCTCACGTAACATGCAGGTCAGGCCAGTTTCTACTATATTGTGACCCGCCGCCGATAGGGTACAGAAAATCTCATCACAACCCCTGAACCACCAGCTCAATAAAAAACGCAGAGACGCGTGTGTTCTTAAATGGTAGAGACGTCCTTTATAAACGCTATTTTTGAGAATTCTTGCAATGATAAATGCATTGATAAAATGAATTTTGTAAGGATCAAATGAACTTTGCACTGAACGCACACACGAGATAATAATTGCAATTGGTAACCACTGTGCCTCGTGATTTTTTAATTGAGGCAAGAAATAAGTACTCACTTGGCCGAAGTATAACAAGTGCTCCTTGACTGTGAGGTCGGGAAAAAGCACGTCGAATTGCTGGCAGAAACTGGTACTTTTTGTGCCGGCGTCAGTTTCGCCACCGCAAAAATTGATGGTGCCAGCCGTAGGCTGCAGCAGACCTGCAGTTTGCAAACCGCAACGAATTTTGACGCGGTGACTGTTTCTGAAACTTCATAACAAGTTCGATGCATGAGCCGCTTTTTCCACGGTCACCTCAACAAGTTGTGAAAGATAAATATTTCCACGGATGAGTTTTATCACAATGAAGAAACGCTTGTTTCAGAGACTGCAGCAACACCTTTAGAACTGCAGCTACCCTGTGCTCGTGCTTGTCTAAGCCCGAAATGAAACCCTTTGTAGACCGACAAGTCTTTAATGTGATTAGTATTCTTGGAGAGCTTTACCCACTTTGCAGTATGTGTGTACGTGCGCACATTCGGTACAGCTGTACCTAACCTTTTTCACGCTGCTCTTCAAAAAAAAAAAAAGTCAGTTTCACTCGAAAGGCACAGCATCGATTGCCATAGCAAACTAGTGGACAGTTATACGAAGTAAGGATAGTAGTCTTATCGGCCTTAAACTCGTAAACATAGGCATACTCACTAAATTAAGAAGCATGGTGTCACGCGCGCACAAGCGAACATGAACACATGTCACTCCATGGCTGCGGAAACTCACTGTCAAAACGCTCCGCTGAGTAAGCGCGGCACCGCAGCGAGAACATTGACCTTGGTGCCCCTCTCGAATGAACACGAACTAAGACGCGAAAACACAGCGCAGGGAAGACTGTGTTCCCGCGGCATATGGCTTTCAAGACAGAGCCACCGAGGCGGGCGCGCACGGCCTGGAACGCCGCCCCCTTTTCCCTACCCTCCTTCCGGAGTATCTCGGGCCGCTCGGAGCAGAACGGAGCAGAACGCGCGTGACTGGAGGACGGGGTGCCTCCTTCCCGCTTCCCGCCCTTGTGTGCGCCAGATGGAGCCGCGACCGCCGCTCACCTTCGCACGCTTTTACTCGTACATACAGCATACGGCCCGCAACGATGATTTTATTGGCCGTCGATTTTAAACGGAACCTCACGGCCACGACGACGGCGACGGCATAAATGTGCCTGGAGTGTCCATGTAATTGCCATCGCAATGAAAATCCTTACCAATTTTTCCGGCGGTGGGTGGAGTGGAACCGGCGTCACACGGGTCCCTCAAGCACAACAACCCGACGCTGTAGCGCTGCTCCACGAATGCACGTGGGCAGCAAGGAAGAAATTTTCTTCGTGTCCACGCACCAGCCCGCCACACATCTTCGACGTCACGCGCGAACTTCGATGTGGCACCACTAGATGGCTCAGCGGGTCCACAGTGAAGTGCGAGAGAGATGGCCGACACTTCCTTATAACGTGTATGTATGTATTCTGGGGTTTTACGTGCCAAAACCATCATTTAAATATGAGGCATGCGGTAGTGGGAGACTCCGAATTAATTTTGACCACTAGGGGATCTTTAACGTTCCCACAATGCAAGGAAAACAGTTGTTTTTTGCATTTCGCCGCCATCCAAATGCGGCCGCCGCGGCCGGGATTTGATCCCGCGACCTCGTGCTTAGCAGCACAACACGATAACGACTAAGCCGCCTAGGCGGGTGCGCTTTATACAGGACACGTTTAGGCGTTGGCAATCTGGTATGTCGCTAAATTGCTCTATGGCTAATCGCATTAACGTCGAAATTCATTGTGAGATGGGTTCTGACACAATTTGTTTTGACGCAACTACGCTTTTTTTTTTCAAATATAATTGCCCCGCTACAGTATCCGGAAGCGAGCACAGACTTGTGCCTAAACATTGGTGAGGGAGCTAATCGAGTGCTTCCTTGCAAACTAGCAAGCTGGAAAAACAGTATACATTTGATACTCAATGAACCAAAGGATTCAAAGCACAAGGACGCTCATCACACCTGTATTTCGCAATTTGTACCTGTTCGCCCGTTAAAGTACCATATTAGATGTTACCCTGCAGACATCAAGCAACATCGACAAACAGACATCAACCAGCAGACTCAGATTATCTGTCGATAGACGAGAACACAAAACTGCATTTGCAAAACAAAACTCAAGAACTCATAAGCACTGAAATGTTAGGGTCGTTCATGCTGCAGTCTCCCTACCACAAAAAAAAAAAAAAATGCCGCACAACTTGCCTACAAAAGTTCAGTCTTCACGGCAACTGCTCTAAGGCATGTGAAATGAAGGTCTAGTGAACAAAGTGGTTGTGTTGAGTTGGCATCTATCTACTCAGAGAAAAATATTCGTGGTCATATCGTCTGTAACTACCTCATCAACTTCAGCTTTCCCGCAATAAATTCGGCGTTGATCTCCTCCACGATAGATTCGAAATTAATGGCAGTGTGGCAGCTGTAATATGCTTCATCGCAGTAAGACGTGACAGCATCGCGACGTCTGTCATACGACCAGATACTCAGTCCAGTAAACGTGACGTGGTAGGCTCAGCAAATGCGCTTTGCGAAGAACGGTGTTGCCGAAGTGAACTATTGGGAACCCTGACAGCAGTGAGCGAGGCTTCCGAGAACACACAAGTCCCCGCAAAGCGCCAAATTATTTCACCACTCTGTCAATGATAGATTTAATGTTACGCAGTCTGTGACTATGCCACCTCCCGCTGCAATTCATTTTGCCAGATGTGTAAAGCACCCAAAGGAAAATTGGAAGATTTCGTCCGAAGGCGATGCATGCACTGAATGAGACAGCAAAGCGTGACGTTGCGTCCGAGGTTCTCGGAAGGTGCTCCTAGAATGCGCGGAGGCGATATGTTTGCGCCACACAGCGTGCGATACATCTTCTGCGCAAAAAAAAGGATAAAACAGATGTCTCGTAAGCTGCCGCGATGAGCCAGAAACGGCGTCACAGTCGTCGCATATCGATGGTGCACTATATGAGCCGGATAAACATCCGTCCGCCTTTTTCGGCGGCCAATAAAAGGATAAAACAATTTCCGCTTGACGTTTCCTGTCTTTTTCACTTCGACCAGCATGTGCACCAGTGTCTGCACGAACAACGCTCATGCCAGCAGCGGAAGATAGAGCCCTGCCCTATATCCGATGCTGGCCGAGTGGAACGTGACGGTGCGTCGAGTTGGTTTCGTTGCTTTTGCAGCTGAACGTTTTATGCGTCTCTGGAGAACTAGCTCTCCGTACGCGGCCACGCATGCGCCGTCAATACCCCGACGACATGACGCCGTCGGCGGCGCAAACGCCCCCGAGTGGCCGTATAATTACTATCGCACATTTTATAATCTATGCGAAAGCGAAGCTTTTGTCGAACAATTAGTCAGATGGTTTAAAATGGTTTATGTCCTACAGCGTGTTTTTGCAGACTAGCGAGGCAAGCCTGCCTGGCAAATCAGAAGCAACCCGAAACCCACCACCATGCGACCCACGTAGTACAGACGACCACTAATTACACTGTCTCTGGGACGGTCCTGAAAATAGCGCATAGTAACCTAGCCTGATCCCGGAAATGGCGTGACAAAAATCTTCACGCTTTTAAAAAGCTGACAGAGTATACCCAAACAAAGAAGACATAGGAAAATTCTCTTTAGCAAGTGCGCACTTGTCGGCCTATATTTGTCGCACTGAGGTTAAAGAGGTCCCATTGTTTGATGCGAAAGCAAAAAATGGCCCATTGAGCGAAAAAAGCAGGCGTCTGTAGCAGCGAAAGGGCACCTAATTCCCATTGGCTGCGACGCCACATCACGAGCGCGCATCGACGGAGCAGAGCGGCAGAAACACTGTTGCGTGAGGGGAGAGGGCATCGCCACGACGCCACGTCACCAGTGCGCATCGCCGGAGCAGATACGGCGACGCGACGCCGCGGGGCAGACGGGTTGTCGTCGGCGAAGCAGTCGCGTGACGCGCGCGTGAGGGTGTCGCCGTGTCGCTCTCGGAAGCCGGCGCGCGGTCCGTATCTCTCTCACCCCCACCGGGTTTAGTTGCTGCACGCGCCTGCCGGCCTTGGTGGCCGCTGCTGCTCCCCCAATCTCTCATCGCGCAGGACGTCGGTGGTATGCGGCATTGGCACCGCAGGCTGCTGCTTGTTGCTTTGGGCAGCACGTACCGAGGCGGTACATTACTTGGAGCCCAAAACTCGAAGAACCGCTCAGCGGCGTTCAATTGGACAATAATTCTTTCGCATTCACAACTCATAGAAAGCGCTTATAGGTGGCCTCGGATTTTTGTTTCATAAAGTAATTCCACTGAGAAAAGAGCTGTCAGCCGGCACATGTGTAAGAATCGTAAAGATGGTGCGAGCATATGAGCTGATTCGTTTACGAGCACTGTCTTGGGTGTGAGCTATCCGGCAGGACAGCAGCACTAGCGTCAGCAGCCACGGTCAGCAAAGTTCCGGAGGACTCGCTTAGAGAGTTTCGCTTTAAAACAAGTGCATTGCCCGTGAGCTGCAAGCCACAAGCCATGGAATAAACACAACTGCTGTTAGGTAAGCCAACCTTAGACTTACCACTGACACGTTGTTTATGACCTGACTTATGAAAAGGTAAGCATAAGTGATCCAAGGTTATAAAATTGGGTTGTATTTAAGAAGTTATAAACTCGGAAATTATAGCCGTTTATGCGCACTAAAGGCAATTCAACGCGATCAGTTATTAGATCTCCCACCGTTGTAGCAGGAAGCACGGATAACAACAGCATGAGACACACTGACCTGTGATGGTGCTCATGAGGGTTGTCTTGCCAGCACCGTTGTGGCCAAGCAGCGCAGTCACTTGGGTTGAGTAGATCTTGAAGCTAACCTTGTCAAGTGCGGTGAATGAGCCATACCTCTGTGGATAAGTTCACGGGAGAAAAAAAACAGACCATTCTCTCCGCTGCGTACAGCCATGTACAGATTTGGCGCAAATCATGTCGTACTACGTCAGCAGGTAACGTGACCCTCACACACAGCCATGCCATAATCCATCATGTTCCCCAATACGCCTTTCCCGTGTGTAACCTCTAAAGCTTTAGCAACAATTTCAAACTGCAACAGAAATATTCCACTGGTCAAGTAAAAACAGATAAAGTAGTGGACGTGTTTCAACAAGAACAAAAACCTTTATTTTATTATTATTGCGTAATTCGTAAGAAAGGAAGAAGGCGACTGGAGAAAGCCGACGCGCTTGACCTGGGGCTCAGATTTAGACGATCGCAGACTGTGTTCGCCGCTATCGTTTTGCTTTGAGTGTAGCCTGTTGTTCTGGGCACAGGTTCGCCCAGTAAATAGTTTCGTCATTCACAGTTTAGTTACTGTGTTTCTCACCGTCACTACAACGTGACAATTATGTAACGTTGTCACTCTGAGCGAGTGTCGGATCTCCTCTCGACGATGTCAGCAATGGAGGTTAATTGAGGCTGCATGGAAGGGAACACCCTGCGCAGTTCTTCACGTACAACCGCTCCCATGGTCTACCGGAGCTTGTCGTAGCCTAGTGCTGGATTCCGCTTTTCGGCGACAGCGCTTGACAGTTGTATTGTCGGTTGTGCATTTCCAGGGTCTTTTCGATGGCAGTGGCTTCCGATGAAAAGTGGGCGATGGCCTGTGGTGGGTTCCGAATTTGTCCGGCGAATAGGCCTTGCTGTATTCCCCGCATGAGGAAACGAACTTTCTTCACCTCGGACATATTCGGGTCGGCGTGGTGGAACAAAACGGGCCATTTCTTCCGCGTATATTTCGATGTTTATTTTCGTTCAGTAGTTGCATTCGGGTTTCTAGCAGAGCTTCTGCCCTTTTCTCGCGAACGGCGCTTTTGTAAAGGTCTGCAGATAGGCGTTGCGGGACAGGTCCCACGTCGTCAGGGTCGACTCCCAGTTCTCAAACTGCGTCCTGGCGGTGTCTTCTAAAGCGACGAACACATCCAGCAGCTTGTCGTCGGAGTTCCAGCTGTTGAAAGCAGCGACCCTTTCGTATGTTTCCAGTGAGTTTTCCGGGTCTACAAACGATGATCCGCGGAAGTTCGGTGGCTCCCTGGATGGTTGAAAAACAATGGGGGACGCTGGGGCTTCCATTGGGGTGATTGTCTTGGCCACGATCTACTTGGTCGTCTACGGTAGAAATGCGTGCTCCGGGGGCAGGTGTTGTAGTCTGCTGCTTGCTCGATGGTCCGGGACGATATTCGTGTTGTCTTCGCAGTCCGGGCTTGGGTCACGGCTTGTGTGGGGCGTCCAGTACATGAACGCAAAGCACTTAAACCAGACGTACCGTGGTAGTAGTAACGGTCAAGAACACAGTCGCAGAACTGTGAATGGCGAAACTAACTTCTTAATCGGCGAACCTGTGCGTAGAAAAACCGGCTGCACTCAATGCACAACGATAGCGGCTAACTCAGTCAGCAATCGTCGAAAATCTGATTTGTTGGTCAAGCGCGTCGGATTTTATACATGAGTCATCTGTTTCCAGAGTAATCGCTGGTGCCCGCGTGTCTTCTGAAAGTTCTGCACAATTAGCGTCGCGCCTACGATCAGATTACACAAGCTTTGGTGACAACAGAACCATTGATAACATTCCACTAAGTTTCGATCATGCAGGCGCGTCTTGCGCTGAGCGATAACATTACGCTGTCAGTGGGTAAGATGCAGTCCCCCGAGAAAAGAATAAGTACACGTGTCAATATACAAGTCAGGCTGAAATAATTATTATTAACAGTAGTATTCAAGGTGACGTATACGTTTCACATAGGCACTGACGTTTAAAACAATATGGAATGGAAAATGTTAAATTATAAATACCGCATAGATACCGTATAAATACCGAGTGAAAGCGTGCAAGGACGAGCCGGCAATCGCGGCACTATCTCGCGCACGCAATGTAGGAAAGCGGGGAGGAAGCGCGCCGTCTTCCGTCGCGCACATTACTCTCGGTGGAGGGCAGGGAAAGGGGGCGCGGTTTACTGCGGGCGACCCGGGCGGCTGATAAAACTAATAGCCTTACTTGGTATAGCTGTTAACTAATTTCTTATCCCTATCGATGTTTCGCCTTTCGAGCGAAACTGCGGCTTTTTTTTATTGCGATAGCAATTATATGGACACTTCAACCGGATTTCTGCCGTCGCCGTCGCCGTGACGTTCCGTATAGATAAAATCTTCGCCGCGCGCCGTATGCCCCAGCGGAAGCGTGGGGGGACGCTCGCTATCACGGAGAGCGAACGCACTCAATCTCCCACGCGCAAGCAAGGAAGCGGAAAGCCAGCGCCGGAGGGAGCAGGGGGGGGGGGGGGGGGGCACTCTTCTGCCAACAACCGCGCTCGTCCGCACAGTCTCTTATCTCTCCCAGGCGCAAGCCAGGAAGCGGGAAGCCAGCGCCGGAGGGAGCACGGGGGGGGGGGGGGGAGGGGGGGACGGGCGCACTTCTACGCTTCCAACAACCGAGCTCGTCGTTCGTTCGACCGCACCGTCTCTTATCTCCACACGGCTCTGACCTTTATGCCGCTCAGTTTCCGTTGATAGACCGCACGTACCTTCGCCCGCTGCGCGGGTGAAGGTACGTTGCGCTGCCAGCGTTTTGACAGTCGTTGTCTGCAGTCATTCAGTGTGATCTATTCATGTTTGTTTGTGCGCGCTCACACCACGCTTGTTCATTCAGTTAGTAATAGTCGGGCCACATTTTCCAACGCACGCTACACATGCAATGCTGCCCAGATCGGCAGTGCAGCACTACAGGTGTGTCCCTTCGCACGCGCTGCCCACGGGCAGCGCTTCTCATCAACACCACCATTTCACACGCGCCTTCTCGTGGTCATCGAGTCTCTCTTCATGTCGGTCTACTTACGCCGCAGCACACCAGCTTACTTAATCAGCTCATGTTTACTACAATTCATATTGCTACCAAGGCCGCTCACCTTACTTCGTATGACATTGCAGTGTTGCTATCGCATTCATTGCTTCGCCCTTAGGGCGAAACTGTGACATTTTTTTTATTTTTTTGCTAGTGTACCAATGTTTCACGAGGTGCGGCTCTTCCACGCGACCAAACCGATCCCGTGTAAGGGCCGCTACTAGATGGATATCGTCATCTAGTAGTGGCACGCGGAAGTACGCAGAGCGCGAAAATTCGCCAATGCGTGCGCGGACATCCGTGTAGCGAACATGATTGTTTCTCCCTCGAATATTTTTCCCCGAAATGTAAGGCAGCCAAGCTGGGGGTGCCGCCTTTACACGGCTGTGGCCCTTACGCGAGTCTATAGGGTCTTAAGATGTTAAAGACCGAATCAAAGAAGTAGGTAGCAGGTATTGCTTGCTGCAATTTAAGCGAGGTGTGCGTACAATCCAACATTACTCTTGTCTTGCAATTACTATCATGCTTCACTTACCATTGTCAAACTATGAATGTCTACTGCTGCGGCTATGTCTGGCGACGCCTCAAACCGTTCCGGGTCTCGCATCTCCTGCGCAATAGCTTCGGCAACGGGTACTACTCGAACGGGAAGCCAGTAGCCGGGCTGCGAGTGTGGAGGGAGGATTATTGCATCAGCATTGCATAAACGATGCCGTAAGTCCCAAAGGATGCGAGCAACTGACAGTCAATCGACCTCGCGGCTGCAAATTATTCCATCCCAGTTAAAAATGTAAAATTATTATATGCGAAAGGCGCGCCATGTATCGCTGAAGTGCCATGGCTATGGTTCTCGTTACCGTGGCGCCTCAGCTCCCAGACATAGAATATACGATCATCAGCCACATTTCGTAGCAAAATGAATCCCGGAGAGTGCCAG
Organism: Dermacentor silvarum; assembly: GCF_013339745.2. Classification (NCBI taxonomy): domain Eukaryota; kingdom Metazoa; phylum Arthropoda; class Arachnida; order Ixodida; family Ixodidae; genus Dermacentor; species Dermacentor silvarum. The sequence continues at coordinate 104,974,170 of NC_051155.1, read as the reverse complement.
CAAGTCCGGCGCTAAAGCAGAAGAGCTGGGGCGCACGACAGGCGAGAACCGCGGTCTGCACTTGCCTGCGGCGGATTGCACGTCTATCGTAATGGCCAAACAATGCTTGTCATCACTCAAATGCTTTTCCTTACACTTTGTTCAAACAAATTGTTTTCCAAAACAAAACCTATTATACTGAAGTGACTGTGACTCTTCTGTAAGGCCTCCACGTAGGTCTCCACGAAAATGTTAGTACTGTGAGTAATTCAAAAGTGCGCTCTTGTCAACTATTACACCTTCATCAGGTGTAACGGGATACTCGAGCACGCCATACTCGCTATGTGCTATGTACTGCCAATACACGATATGTTACATGTTTGGGGCATTTGGTTGCTACTCCTTTAAGCTCATTTTTACAGTCCTTCGTTAAAACCAATTCTAGTTAATTTTAATAGTCATCCGTTAATAGCAGCACGTTGGTCAACGTTTTCACTGACAAGCAAATTTGGCCTTTACATTAAAAAGGTGTCGGCGGTCCATTCGATTGCATGAAGATCTATATAAGTTCACACCAACTTTAGATGCATGTAAATGGGCAGTGTTCTGCGATACTCAAGCAGTCCTTCAAAACCTGCAGGCAGCACTGGGCCATGGGAATTTTGAACAGTTGGTTTGAAACATAATAGAAATCTACGATTGTCTGTTACTAAACGCCATAACGTTATTTCCCACTGCCAATCTGGATTTGCTCTAGGTTATCTAGGTATATTACTCACAGCGGACCCTGATCACGACAACGAAATCTACAGAAAAATAAAAAGTTATCCGGCAAGTTTGCACTCGGTCGCGCAAAGCTTATGCACAGCGAAGCTTACTGGCTGCTACTGCTAGGTATGAGTTTGGTTGCCTGCTAGGTCTTAACTTGGTTTAATTACGCATGTAGGAAGGTATTCCCAAGCGATCATTTTTGGAGGGACCTTTCCTTTCGCGACATTTCGCGTGACTAGCGCTGGGCACGTGGGCGCCTACGAACGACAGCGCTCCTGGCATGCCACAAACGCAGCCAGGCTAACCAAGTTTGGTACAGTGCCAAGAACGCTGCTGCTTGCCGACGCCGAACACGTTGAAGGCTAGCCGCTCGATATCAATCAGCCAGCTTCACTGTGTCTTGAGCTTTGCGCGGCCAAGTGCAAGCATTCGCCTTTTTCTTTACAGCGTAAGCTGTTATGGGTTCATTCCAATAGGCACCGGGCGCGGGATGAATTTGGACTGGTGGCGCCTTCATGCGACGGCGCCGCGACTGTAATGGCATGTGGCGGCCGGCCCGCGCGCAGCAGGCGCTGTCGTGAAAGCAAGTCTTATCAAACATGTTGCGTTTTGGGTGCACCAACAGCTACTGAAACTGGTTACGACATTTAATTCAATCATTGTTCATCGTGGCATGGCGTTTTTCAGGCGGAAAGTCTGTATATGTGCGGTCTGTAGGCAACAGCGCGTACAGTGCTCAGCAATTGAAACGCGATACTCGAATCGCATGGTCGCCAGCGCTTTTTGCACTGACTGTAAGCGCTGGGGACACCAAACTGATGCATTGTGGTGTAGAGTGAAAGCGAGAACCTTCGTAAGGCATTATGACTGCATTTAGTCCCACAGCGCTCACCTGTGGCGCGAAAAACAAAAACGGTGGCAGCCGCGCGCTGCCAGTGCTTCAATCGCGGGGCACTGTACATTTCCGACGCTGATTTGCTATGGTCTAATTGTTCTAACGTTAATAAAAAAGCCGTTCATACTCAAGAGCTTCGTGTCCCACTTGCCTGTCGTCGCCTCCGCAGTGTAACGGCTCCGGACTTGGGCACCGAAGGCGAACACTAAGATTTGTAGTCATTTTGCAGTCTTATCAGTGTATCAGTCTTCCTTTAATGTACATTTTCCTTCCTAGCAATTCCCAACTCTTGTTTCGTCCGGCACATGACTGTGCTGCGCATCGACGGCGAACGCCGATGCAGTGGCGTGTTCAGACTCGCCGTCACCGACGGCTGCCGTCGCGCTAAGCTATATAAAATGGGCCGTGTCTGAAGATCTGGCTAGTTTATAAGCAATTAAGAATGGGGAAGCATTGCAAAGATAAAAACTGCAACGGACAGAGAACCGGAACTTACTGACACATGTGCGATCGGCGAAGCTGCTCAAGAAGCAGAATAAGGAAGATGTATGTCTCCTTTTTTTTCTATCCATAATTTTTATGTTCTTCGCCTATTTACATGATTAAATACGCGAGAATGTTAACGCGCACAACAAAATAACATCTGCAATATAACTGCTGGAGTTCCACGTCGTAGCTTGCAGCAGTGAGCTCCGTTCGCGTGGTGCATTTGCATCGCAATTTGCGCTCGTTTTCTGCTTTATATACTACCTGATGCCACGAGTGTGATCTGCCTCGTACAAGTGACGACCTTTCTGAAAAGCATACACACGAAAATGGGTTTATCCGGTGTGTCAGCCCTTAAAACCCGCAGCGCCAAATCACTGGAAGCACCGAGCGCCTTCGTCCCGTCGTCTGCTTCACATGCCAGTGCTCTGACAGCTGCCGTGCGCGGCGCTGTTCGCCAGCATGTCGTAGAGTTACTGTATATGCTCCCTACGGGAGCAGAGTTGCGCATAGGTCCGCCATTATGTTCCAGCTATGCAGTGAAGCCACTCCTCGCGCGCGCGCAGGAAGCAAATGCCGCGCGGTGTTTCATCTGCTTTTATTGCGATAGCAATTATATGGACACTTCAACCGGATTTCTGCCATCGGCGTCGCCGTCGCCGTCGTCGTCGTCGTAAGGTTCCGTATAGATAAAATCTTCGCCGCGCGCCGTATGCCCCAGCGGAAGCGTGCGGGGACGCGCGCTATCACGGAGAGCTAACGCACTCAATCTCCCACGCGCAAGCAAGGAAGCGGGAAGCCAGCGCCGGAGGGAGCGGGGGGGGGGGGGGGGGGGCGCACTTTTACGCTGCCAACAACCGCGCTCGTCGTTCGTTCGACCGCACCGTCTCTTATCTCCACACGGCTCTGACCTTTATGCGCCGAGCATTCGCCGCTCAGTTTCCGTTGAAGCGATAGACCGCACGTACCTTCGCCCGCTGCGGCGGATGCGCTTGCTGCCAGCGTTTTGACAGTCGTTGTCTGCAGTCATTCAGTGTGATCTATTCATGTTTGCTTTGCGCGCTGACACCACGCTTGTTATTCAGTTAGTAATAGTCGGGCCACATTTTCCAACGCATGCTACACATGCAATGCTGCCCGGATTGGCAGTGCAGCGCTACAGGTGTGTTCCTTCGCACGCGCTGCCCACGGTAAGCGCTTCTCATCAACACCACCTTTTCACACGCGCCTTCTCGTGGTCATCGAGTCTCTCTTCATGTCGGTCTACTTACGCCGTGTTTATTACGTGTTTACTTACGCCGTGTTTAGCTCATGTTTACTACAATTCATATTGCTACCAAGGCCGCTCACCTTACTTCGTATGACATTGCTGTGTTGCTATCGCATTCATTGCTTCGCCCTTAGGGCGAAACTGTGACATTTTTTTTTCTCTGCTGGGCCCGGGCTACATGCGGAAATTGTTCGCAAGCGCTGAGCAAGATGACACTTTTCAATGCAAGCTATGCTCGAACCATTGGCGTAGCAGGAAAGTTTTAGTTTGTATGTACATACAGGGTGTTCAAAATTAAGTTTTACGGAATTTTAAGAAATCTCCTGTGGCAGGTAGCGTAATTGTTATCATTGAGCTTGATTATTTCGATGAGGTGACATTAGTGGCACGGGGAATCAAAACACATATTCATGTAATTAACAAAGATTCAGTAATTAACATCTTAGGTACTTTACAACACATATTGCAAATTACGAATTGTAGTCATTGAGTTAGCAAAACGCTTCCACTTGAAATGAATTTCCAGAATGACGCTAGTTTGGAGATACGTGCCATCAAAATCACCGTAAAAATGCACTGTTGTTCCAATTACTTTTTACCAAAATTCTGTTTTATACATTGAAGCACAAAAGTAACTAGAACGCCCTTGTAATTCGATCGTCCCACACTTTGGGAAATATCTCGAAACTGGTGTCATCCTGGAAATTCATTTCAAGTGGATCCGTCTTGCTAACTCACCGGCTAAAATTCGTAAATTGCAATGTGTGTCTTCAAGTATAATTAACGAAGAAGTTCATTAGTCAATTTTTGTTCATTAGTTGAATGCGTGTTTCGATTTCTCGTGCTACTAATGTCCGCCTCATCGAATAACCATCTGAATGATAACAATTATGCTACCTGCCGCTGGCCATTTCTAAAGATCCCGTAAATGTTAATTTTGAAGACCCTGTATATACACGTAATTTACACGCACACGCACGAACGTACGGCTCAAAAGTAAGTGTGCAAACGCGCAATACTTTGCAACAAAAAGCGGTGCCATGTTTTTCAGCATGCATATGACGTTTTCTCGCCGAGGCCGGAAGGCAAGAAATGTTTCGAAGGGTGTTTCAAGAAAACTTAACACACGTAAGGTGTCCAATTATGTGAGCGCATATTGGCTGCCGAAACCAGCCGATTAATGATCATCACCAATACAACTATCGTACCTGCAGTTATGTCAGTAGCCGTTAACAGAGCGTCATTTATTACTAACCGTCGTTCACAGCAGCAGCAGGTTTTCGACATGTGCGGTGCAAAAATGTAGATTTAAATGCATTTCAAATGTTCACATGCGCACATATTATATGCAAAGCTTATTTTTTAATATTCATTCATGCCGCAGACTAAACAGCTGTTATGAAGCAGCAAATCTGCAAGTAGAAAAAGATTCAAGATGCAGAAGCTTCTAGATCAAATTTATTTCGCACAAGGAAATGGATGACCAATGGCTCCTGGCTGCAGGGCAAGAGTGCTGGTTCGTGGAGCCTTGGGGGGCAGAGTTCAAAGCAACTGGAAAGGCAAAAAGATATTAAGAGTAACAACAGGTTATTTTTATTGCACTAATCACAACAAGATGGTAAACTTGCAAAGCAATTCACACATTGCAGACTCTAATATGACAACACATTTTTCTTGATCTCTTCATACTACTCAGATCAGAAGAAGCAGTAGTTGAAGACACTGTATCAAGTCAATGTGCAATATTCAACAGCCGTGCTTTGTCTGATACCTAGCAATGCCCGCGAGTCTTGTAAATATACCTAGAACAAATTAGTAGTGCAGATTAGTAGTGCAGACAACCATCTGTGTGGCTGTGCATGACCCTCCATCCCAACATGAGAATGCAGGCCATTAAGGTCAATTTACTATAACACAGTGCATATTAAACATACAGGCAGAATTTTACATTCTTCATTTCGACTAAGGCCGATCGAACAAGCAAGATATTGCGGGCGGTAAACGCTGAAGCTATCACAGTTGTCTCGTACGCGGGAGCGAGCGAGGTTTTCGCTTACTACAAAACAATGAACACTAGTACGCACATAAACCAACTTTACATGAACAATTAGAACGCCGACAAAAAATAAATTAAATAACAAAACAGAGGAGAGAGAAACCAGGCTGCAGTGGGCAAATTGCAGCTGTTAGTATTTAGTGTTTCGAACAGACTGTTTAGACCCACATAGTCAGAACAATCATATAAGCAACACAGCGAATTGGGCGAGTTAGTAGGCTAACATGGTTAACATTCTTGGCGTATATGCGCAGCGCGACACCGACGTGTTGTTCATTCTTTGTGCCGCGTCTGTGTCGCGCGGCACATATACGCCAGAAATCTTACAAATGAACAACCTCTCATGCCAGGCGTACGCATCTCAGCGTCAACAGGGGTGTTCCTCGAGATAAACGTTGCTTTACGTGTAAACAAGGCGAACTCACCTCGCATATCCTTGTCCCTTTGGGAGCCGTTCGGTCTCGGCCCATACGTAGTAACCATATCAGCCGCCGGCTCACGTGTGTCCGTCCGCCCGGCATCGCGTAAAAAGCTTTGCCGCCTTCCGTGAGGTTTGTGCAGTTGGGAGCGCTGCACCCCGTCATACTAGAATACAAGTGTCAATAAAATGTGTCTCGTATCACTTCACCAAGGTCCTTGACTTAATTTCGTCGAATACCGTACGTACCTGCAACCAAGAGCCGCCGAATGAAACGCACGCCGCACGCTCGACGATCCGCTGATTGCCATGACGATGGAACCGACGGAAACGCGTCGAGGCACCGTCGCGCCCGTAAAGTTGGCTTCGCAGCGGCGCAGTTGAACATTTGACGTCATTTTGCGCCACGTGATGGCGCTCGGCGAATAACGGTTCTAGTGTGCCTCGATGCCAGCGCCGCCGTTCAGGGTGGTGCCATCCTTTGACCGCACCCGCGCCGCCGCTTTCTCGCTGCGACGCCATCTTGAGTCACAGCGAGCGGTTGCGAGTGCTTGGTGCCGGTGCTTATTTCGAGACACAGTGCGCGCGGATGCTTCGCTGACGCTTCTACTTGCTGGACAGTGTTCAGCCGCATGAATGACAAGCTTGTCAAGTGCATCGAGTCGACATGACGGGCTGTTCTGTTCCCAAGTGCACCGGATAGCTCCTACATTTGCGAGGTAAGTGTCGATAAAGTTTAGACTATCGCATCGTGTTTTTCATAAATAAGAAAGTATTCTCTGATCCTCGCTCACGTACCTACGTTCGCTCACGAACTAAGCACTGCACCGATGTTGAGTAGCCTATGGTTTGCGAGCGCGCGTCGCATAGGCTTTTGCCGTTTTGATCAGCGCAGTCTATGCGAGTAGTACCCTTATTTTAAGAACTGACGAAAATGCTTCGCCGCGAAATAGCCTTACATTAGCTACAAATCGTCATGTAAACCACCTATTTTACTTTTTCACGGGAAGCACACATCTTGTGTCTCTTGTTTCTTTATTTTCTTTTTTTTCCTCAGTTGCTTTTTTCCCTACTGGTTATTTGGGACTAAAGAACGCAGTGTTTCTTCTGGGGAGAGCGGCTGTTGTGTACGTGGCAAGCGAAGCATTGTGATTTTCTCTATTCTCAGCAGATATCTTGCGGATGTCAGGTTGTTACGTTATATAGCTGATTTTTTAGACGAATATATTTGTAGCGTGGTGCTCGTAAGCCGATGCTCATTCGTGCTCATTCCCGATCGTAGTGGGTACTGTGACGGTTTTAAATGCCTGTGCACGGTATGCCCAGGTGTAGTAGAGTTAAGGGGCCTCATGGGACCAAAATGTTTCGGCGCTTTCTGGCATGGTGTCTGTTGTAGCCTGTGCATTTCTTCGAAACGTGTGAAGCGAGGTAATACAGCATTACTTCTGCGAAATTTTATTTTTAAGCACTGTAATGGGTTCTCTAGCTGTATTTACAAGGCAACTTTTCATTTATCAATAATCACTTTTGTTGTTTTACTTGTACTTAGAAACACATTGAAGAGGACCAGTACGAGGGAAATCGACAGGATGGGCGCCGTCTGTTAAAGTCAACAGCCTTACATCATCATGGACTATATTTTCGAAGTGAAAAACATTGCTAATCTGTATTTGACTGTCTTAGTTTCATTTACGATTTTTGTACGCGATATGTATGCAGTGTTGTTTATTTTGTCAATGTAGTTATCAGTGTTTGAATGGTTATTTCTAAAATGTTCTGTACTCGCCATCGATGTGTTTGGCTGATGCGACGTATATTTGATGGTAGCTGATGTATTCTGGCTGGATATCTTGATTAATATTACCCGCGGTTGCGTTTTCTTGTTTGCATCCTTGTTTTCGATTGATATTGTGTGTAATAAGGTTGATGTACTCACTTGAGCCCCCCCCCCCCATGTAATGAATAAATTTTATAAAAACTCTCACTATCCCGAATTGTGTGTCGAGCCTACCTTACGAATTTTTATTGCGATAGCAATTATATGGACGCTCCAAAGCAGATTTCTGCCGTCGGCGTCGCCGTCGTTGTCGCCATCGCCGTCGCCGTGAGGTTCCGTATGACGTCAATGGAGCTGAAATCGTCGCCGCGCGCCGCCAAACGCTGTATGTGCGAGTGAAAGGGCGTGAGGGACGCGCGCTTTCACGGGGAGTGAACCCACGGCGGAGAACAAACGCGCGTTCTGCGCCGTGCTCCCTTAATGGCTGCAGAAGTAGGCGTCTCTTTCCTCCTTTACAATCACCATATCTCTAGAGCAAACGCGCCTTCTTCCGACGCCCGAAATGCCGTGGGGGGGGGGGGGGGAGGGGGAGGGAAGGAAGGCGACGTGTAGCTGCAGCACCAAGTGCCTATTTATATCAGAGGCTCCGGCAACAGTCACCAACGTCGCATGCATATTGTGCGAACGCGGGCAAAACGCCGACGGCGTCGACAACAGTTCTGCGTGTTGCCGGTGCTGCTGCATGTCCAAGTTTATACAGCTGATAAAGCTACTATCATTAGTCCGTATAGCTCTCTACTGCTATTGCAATTGATGCTTCGCCTTTCAGGTGAAACTGCGACAACCTCTAGATTTAAAAGCTAAATAAAATTCTAGGACTTTATGTGCCAGAACCATGATCTGTTTTTGAGACACGTCTCAGTCGGGGACACGCGATTCATTTTGACCATCAGGGCTTTTTTTTATCGTGCACCTAAATCTACGTACACGGGTGTTTCCTGCATTTCGTCCCCATCGAAATGAGGCTGCCGTGGCCGGGATAGAACCCGCGACCTCGAGCACAGCACCCTGACCGCCATAGCCACTCGGCCACCGCGAGTGACACCTAATCGGTAGGTTTAACATAATAGATGCACAAATTTAACGAGTCAGTGATTGTGCACCAAATACGCATATCGCAGTTTTGTTAACTGCGTCTGTAAGTTGTCGTCAGCTCAAACTTAAATTTACAGCTAACGTAATTTTTTTCAATACTTCCAGGGGTTCTGCAAAAGCTCAACTTACAAACTAATGGTATGCTTCGGAGAGGAGAATGATAGATCAATTATATTCACTTTAGATGTGTGAATAGTTGCAGTTTACAGAGTTGCGATATCGTTTTTAGTACTGGTTAGAGTTGTCGACTTGACCACTGATGCTTTCAGAAATTTTGCAATTTTCAATTATTTTTGTAAAGAAACCATTATTCCCGAATTAAGCAAATTGCGATAGCAAATTTGAAGAGAGCTATACGGAGTAATGATAGCAGCTTTATCAGCTGTATAAACTTGGACATGCAGCAGCACCGGCAACACGCAGAACTGTTGTCGACGCCGCCGGCGTTTTGCCCGCGTTCGCTCAAAATGCGTGCGGCGTTGGTGACTGTTGCCGGAGCCTCTGATATAAATAGGCACTTGGTGCCGCAGCTAAACGTCGCCTCCCTTCCCTGCCCCTCCCCCCCCCCTCCCCCACACCCTTTCGCGCGTCGGAAGAAGGTACGTTTACTCTACATATATGGTGATTGTAGAGGAGGAAAGAGACGCCTACTTCTGCAGCCCTTAAGGGAGCACAGCGCAGAACGCGCGTTTCTTCTCCGCCGTGCGTTCACTCCCCGTGAAAGCGCGCGTCCCTAGCGCTCTTTCACTCGCACATACAGCGTTCGGCGGCGCGCGGCGACGATTTCATCTCCATTGACCTCATATGGAACCTCACTGCGACGGCGACGGCAAAGCCGACGGCAGAAATCTGCTTTTGAGTGTCCATATAATTGCTATCGCAATAAAACGTGACGTAAGTAAGGAACGCGCACATCGACACGACACGAAAGAAAAGGGTAGACACGGGGACAAGCGCTGTGCGGTGCCGTGCCTGTCTTTTCACTTTTTTTAAAGGCGAACTTAAACGCTGAAAATTTGGTCTGTCTGTCTGTCTGTCTGTCTGTTTGTCTGTCTGTCACCCGATTCAGCCACCCGGCCAAAGTTGGACCACTTGCTTACCGCCCACACTACTTAAACTGGTACGGCTGTTCATACTTGTGAACGTTATCGATCACAAAGTAAATATTACGCATATATGAGGCGCAACATCACTAGTAAGTATTAGGAGGTGTGTTCCTTTAACAGAAAATACATGGATACGTAACTCTAAAGACCCTAGTTTCTTAAGCTGCGCTGAAAATGCCATGCTATGCGCGCCGACGAACGACGTTCCCCGACTGCGCGCCGACGAGCGCCCTCTGCCATGGAGGAAGGAAACCCTCTGCACAAGCTCATGTTTCCCGATGTATTGCCAGATGGCGTCCATGTCTCACGCAGCGTAAAGCCCTATATTTTATGTAGGAGCTTTAACGCAGCGCCTCCTCAATTTTATCAATGCCAGCCAGATGCGGCCGATTCAACATAAAGGAAGCGCTGTCTGAGGCAGGGCTAAACATAAATGGCCTCTTGATGAAATAATGCGGTAAAATGAAATCTGTTCAAACAAACCTTTATGCCAGGACGGAAATGGTACGAGAACAGCATCACGGGTGGCCGCGGATCAGACCAGCACTCATGTAGTACGGCCGGCAGAAGACTATCGTCTTTCGACGACATTTGCAGCGAAGCACGCAGATACGCGGCAAATTTTTTTTTAAGGGAGAGCGTAGGTGGCCCGTCTGTGATATCGGCGAGTTTATGTTCCAAGGCGCGAGGGAAGCGAGCGCTGGTGGAGGAAGGCGCCTGGAGGTGGCGAATAGAATAGCCGCGTTCGCGCCCATTCCGTTTGTCCTTCGACGCTGCGGTGTTCACTGTGCATGTCCGTAGCGTCTCTTGTTTGCATGAGTAGCAATATGCGCCTTCCCTGTGGCACACCGGCCGCTGCACCATCGAGATCAATGTAGCGACCGCATTCGCGCCCTTTCCGTTTGTACTTCAAAGCCGTGGTGCTCCTTGCGCATGTTGGCGGCGTCCGTACGCTTGCGCGTATCCCGCATTCACGAAGGGAAGCTCACTGTAACTTTTATTGCGATAGCAATTATATGGACACTTCAACCAGATTTCTGCCGTCGGCGTCGCCGTCGCCGTCACCGTGAGATTCCATATAGATAAAATCGTCGCCGCGCGCCGTATGCCCGAGCGGAAGGGTGCGGTGGACGCGCGCTATCACGGAGAGCGAACGCACGGCGGAAAGCAAACGCGACCGTCGCGCGAGAGACCGTGGGAGTATGGGAGCGAGGGAGGGATGGAGGGAGGCGGGGCGACGCTGTGCTCCGGCACCAAAGGCCTATCTTGCAACCGGGCGCAAGGCGAACTTGCCACTCAATCTCCCACGTGAAAACAAGAAAGAGGGAAGGCAACGCGGGAGGAAGCGGGGGGGGGGGGGGGCGCAGCTCTGCCAACCACCGCGTTCGTACTTTGCCCAGCTGTGTCGCTCGCCCACACCGTTTCTTATCTCCACACGGCTCTGACCTTTGTATGCGCTGTGCATTCGCCGCTCAGTTTCCGTTGAAGCGATAGACCGCACGTACCTTCGCCCGCTGCGGCGGATGCGCTTGCTGCCAGCGTTTTGACAGTCGTTGTCTGCAGTCATTCAGTGTGATCTATTCATGTTTGCTTTGCGCGCTGACACCACGCTTGTTAATTCAGTTAGTAATAGTCGGGCCACATTTTCCAACGCATGCTCACATGCAATGCTGCCCGGATTGGCAGTGCAGCGCTACAGGTGTGTTCCTTCGCACGCGCTGCCCACGGGAAGCGCTTCTCATCAGCACCACCGTTTCACACGCGCCTTGACGTGGTCATCGAGTCTCTCTTCATGTCGGTCCACTTACGCCGCAGCACACCTGCTTACTTAATAAGCTCATGTTTACTACAATTCATATTCCTACCAAAGCCGCTCACCTTACTCGTATGACATTGCTGTGTTGCTATCGCATTCATTGCTTCGCCCTTGGAGCGAAACTGTCGCATTTTTTTTATCTCGTCTTTCAACATAACCTTTATGCGCCACACAGTACATATAATTTTTCATGTACATATATCTCTTTCATGATTGATTGTACTAGACAGTATAAGTAAATGTATTTTGTGCATCGTTTGGTTTCTCGTGTGTACTACGCAAGATTGACACAGACAAGTTACGTTACATGTTTCTCTACAGCACTAACTAAACCTTATTTTCACATCGCAGTTATTTTACACCAGCTTAATCCTGTCAGCACACAGTTTTGTGGGCAAAAAAAAGCAAAATTGCCCGTAGATATCGTCAAATAATTGCAACGAACGCGAAGAGCACGCCCAACGCAAGGGAAACTAACCGCCGTGCGCGAGTGGCTGGCTAGGTAAAGGAGGCGTGACGTGTAAACCAAAATACAACAGCGAAAAAGAAAAACTTCCACACACAGGGGGTCGCAGACCTTATATACCAAGCATCGAAGCGCAAAAAAAAATAGTGCGTATTTCAAACATACACACGGCATGTTAAATTTAATTGAATTAGGCAACTTGGGGCATGTTCCCGGCGCCATACATTTACGTCTTGGACCTTCGACGAGTTACCGGCTATTGGTTATAAAGATGTGCAGATGCGATACCGATAAAAAATCCTCATCAAGGCAAAGCACCTGGAAGTGTGCCGCGAGTAACACTATTTATGAACGCAAACGTAGCTGAGTCTCAGCTCGCGTGACTCAGTATGGCGGCGCCAGCGGGGTTTTCTCCACCCTGGACGGCGGCGCTGGGCATCGATTCACCCTAAACGGTTCGAGCGGCGCCGGAAACGTTATGCGCAACTCTGCTCCCGTAGGGAGCATATACAGTAACTCTAGCATACCACCGGCGCGCCGGTGGCGTCTTACGACGGCCGCCCGGTGCCTATAGCCGTTTCGGTTCGCGATGATGCCGCCGGCGTTGGGCCGTAACCGCTATCACCAGAAATGCGAAAAAAGTACGCGTTTCCCGCTGTGATCGAGCCCGCGCCCGTTGCGTGGGAGCCAGATAATCTACCACTGAGCCATGCAAGCGCTTGCTGTCGGGCGGCGGAAAATGCCCTATAAGGCAAGCGCCCAAGGGCAGACGACCCGAGCCTCCGCCAGTATGGTGGTGCCATCTAGGTAAGGTGCCTGCAAACGCCTGCTGCGTTTGCAAGCGCAGGCGTGTGCGTGCGCAGGCACAGAAGACGATATGCGATTCAGACGAGGCGCGCAATCAACGCGCTCCCGAGCTGCCGAGCCTCCGCCAGTATGGTGGCGCCATCTAGTCAAGGTGCCTGCAAACGCGGCGCGCCCGGCATTTGAGTTGCAGTTGTAAGGCTTGATGGGGCTCAGCAGACTGCTGTGCCGAGCGCATTACAAGCCGCAATTCGCCGTCGACGCCGGGCGGACAGTTCAAATCGTTCTCGTCAAAACGAGGCGAGCAGACTTCCGCGAAAACCCTGTTGTGCGTGGTGCCCAAATTGGAGCTACTTTTGAGCCGCTCCACCAGCTTACGCTGTGACTGTGCTGCGTGTGCAGCACAGGCCTGCGACTTTTTTTTTCTCCTGGCTCAGCGTGCCGCGGAGAGAAGAGAGGCAGGGGTCGGGAAGGCAAGGAGCTGGCGAGGAGGAGCCCACGTGCGCATGCACGCGGTCTCCTCCTCCTCCTCTTCCGGGTTGCCATGGCTACCACGGCTACGCACCACAAATTACGGCTGGCTTAACAGCTTCGCTATTAAAATAGTGCATGCGACAGGCATCACCAAATCCTGACTGGGAGCTTACTACTGTAGTTGAAAAGGAAAGTGTACAATCATTGCATCCTACCGGTGCTAATATATGGGGCAGCAACTTGGAGGTTAACAGAGAAGCTCGAGATAAAGACAGCGCAAAGAGCACTGGAACAAAAAAATGTTAGGCGCAACGTTAAGAGACAGGAAGGGAGTGGTGTGAATCAGAAAGCAAACGGGGATAGCCAATATTCTAGTTGACATCAAAAGAAAGGAATGGAGTTGGGCAGGCTATGCAATGTGTAGGGTAGATAACCGGTGGACTATAAGATTTACAGAATGAGTACCAAGGGAAGAGAAGCGCAGTCGAAGACGGCACAAAGTCAGGGGGGGGGGGGGCGATGAAATTAGGTAATTTGCAGGTGCAAGTTCGGAGAGAGCCCCATCTATAAAACAAACAAAAATTGGTATAAGGTAGTTTTTGGGGTAGAAATAGCGAAAAAAAATTCACCAAGCTTCATTTGTTCTTCTTTGCCTACTGTTAACACAATGAACGTTTCCCCACAAAAGCAAATGACGGTTCAAGAATGTATTTGTGATAATAACACCCATGAACGTCGCCAACTTTAAATAGTGTACAGTCCTCCAAACGATTTGGTATATGCAGAATGACATGCACGCACCATGAGACAGAAGAGCGGTGACTTCGGGTAATCCGTGGCCCACGGCAGGACATTGCTGAGGTAGAAGAGCAAAAACACTTCGACGACGCAAGTGGCCATCATGACGACTAACACCTCGAACACCGTGATGCTGTCGAAGTTTAGGGCACGCTTGAATATGATTCCCCAGCCGGCTCCACCTGCGTGCACAGGCGACACCAGTCGTACTACGGTCAAAGGAGGCTGAACACTGACATGCTTAAGGTGCGCGCGGCTCTGCGTCCGTCGACGCTGACACACCTTTTTCAAAGGTTAGATAATTGAACTAATTTTCCACTAATAGGAATGTTACGCACTTTAGCTCTATAGTGCAGCTATGCTTATTATGTAACTTTTGTGTTGTAATTCTCCTTATCATCATCTTCCATCACTATTTTTTGTCCCCTTTCCTTTTTCCACGGTGCAGAGTAGCAGGCCAGAGCATGCTCGCTCAGTTAGACATCTCTGCCTTTTCAAATAAATTCTCTCTCTTTCTCTCTTGTGTTCTAACGGAAACTCGATGTCGCTCTAAGATGCAAGCTTCCATTATCTTTTTTTTTCTTTGCTTGCGTCATCCGCACATAGCGCAATCAGCCTCTCATTCTTGCGCCACAATGCCGTGGCGTTAACAAAATGCGAGCGGATATAACCTCGCATTCCCCTTATTAGTATGTTGCATGTCGAGGAATTCCATCCTGATCCTGCGTATGGTGGTGCAGTCATCGCTGAATTCTCATAAACTTTTTTATTGTACGTTACTGAAGCTATTTGATTGATCGTGCCTACTGTTATGATCGGCTTGGAACTCTGCATCTCAGTTGTGGGAAACCAAGCCCGCGCACGTTCCCGTGTCGGGGCAATTATCTACATCCCCAAGAGGCGGTTGTGATCTTCCTGGAAATTGTACCTCTCAAATGTGAGAAACCAAACCCGCGCACGTTCCCGTGTCGGGGCAATTATCTACATCCCCAAGAGGCGGTTGTGATCTTCCTTTAAACTGTACCTCTCAAATGTGGGAAACAAGCCCGAGCGCCTTTCCCGTGACGAGATAATCCCCTTCATCCCCGAGAAAGAGTCACACCTCTACGACCTGAGCAGACGAAAACGGCGAGCTGCCAAGAAAGAGGACCCGAGGGAGAGGAGGTCGTCAACTTGACCACCCGACAGAGGACTGACACTTCCACAAGTTCCCCGAAGGAGACATCGGCTACCACAAGACCATGAGGGGTTATTTAAGGCCGTCCTGGCCCCAGTGTTAATCAGAACCGCTCGAGACTCGGATAGAGTCAAAACCATGTACCAATGAATTGAATACAATCTTTTCTATTTTTCATCATCACGATGCCCGCCTTCATCGCCGTCTCATGATTCCTGCGGTGACGACCCACCTCACCCGGTCGAGATTATATCAGCTAGTTGGCAGCAATGGGATACTCCACCCTTCGTCGTGGCTTCAGCAGAATGGTGAGCGCTTGACTTTCTTTGAGAATTTGCCAGATTTTAGCTTGTGTGTTTTCTAAAACGGTGAATTAGTTTCTGTACGTGCAGGCTCCTGTTAAAAGCTTCCTCACATCACAGTAGAATAAGAAAGTCCTCGTTCGGTACTGACCATGGATTTGAGCAAACGGAAAAAGCCAGAGTTGTTATTACTTTGTGAAGAGCTAGGAATTGAGGTCGGGAAAAGTCAGAGAAAGCCGCAGCTTATTGAGGCGATCGAGAAGTGCGGGTCTCTTGAGGACGAAATTTCAGAAGCATGGGAAGAGATAGAGAAACGAGCTGAGAAAGCTGAAAAAAACGCTGCAGAGGAAAGGCAAGGAGCTGAGAAAGGTGAACAAAAGGAAGCTGCAGAAAGAAAGGAACGAGAGGAACAGAGAGCTCACAAACTAAAGCTAAAAGAACTAGACGTGCAGTGGGATCTGGCCAGGCAATCAGCGAATAACCTCTCAATAGATGAAAGACGTTCAGATGAAGTAGGAGTGGAGATAAGGGATCTCATGCCATCGTACAAGGTGAACGATGACATGGGTTTGTTTCTCGTTACTTTTGAACGAACCTGCGAGAGAAACGGGTTGGCACTAGAGAGTTGGCCGCAACAGATTCTGACCGTTCTTCCTGGCGAAGCAACCGAAATAATTGCAAGGCTAACGAAGGACGAGTCAGAGGACTATCAGAAAGTAAAAGCTGCGCTGCTAAGAAAATATCGGCTCTCAGCGGAGGCTTTCCGCCGCCGTTTTCGGGAGGCAGTTAGGACACCGGGCGAGTCTTTTCAACATTTCAGTTATAAGCTGAAAGCCAATTTAATTGAGTGGCTAAAAGGGGAAGGTGCGTTCGGTCGTAACAACAACGTTGTGGAGCTAATCTGCAAGGAGCAGTTGTATGGGTCCTTGAGCGAAGAAATGCGCCTGTGGATTTAAGATAGGTCGCGCGAAAAGGACTTAGAACGTGCTGCAGTACTAGCAGATGAATTCGCCGCACGTCGCAAATCCGAGAAAACACGCGTCAGGCCGTTGACGAAATTCAGCAAAGAGGAAAACAGGCGCCCCTTTCACAACGAGAAAGCTGGAAGTGGAACCAAAGACGTGCCGACCGATAATTTACGCAATAATAACAGTGCAGCGAAAGATGAAAAGAAATCAACAAGAGCATTGGAGGCTACAAAACCGGTCGTCTGTTTCCGCTGCCAGGAGCCTGGACACCTTGCGATCGGCTGTCGGAAGCCTAGAATAATTTTTTCTTATGTGAATGGTGACGACGACAACTTGGCGCTCTTAGAACCCTACCTTCGCGACCTAGTAGTGAATGGAATGCCATCTAAGGTACTTAGGGACTCAGCTGCGACAATGGACATTGTCCACCCCGCGCATGTGAAACCTGAGGATTTCACCGGGGAATGTGCATGGATCCGGCAGGTAGTTGAGGAAAATAGTGTCTGCTTGCGCATAGCCAACGTGAATATTGAGGGGCCGTTCGGACTGAAGCCGCAGTATCACAAAATCTGTCCAAACATTATCCCTACTTCTTTTCAAATTGCTCAGGGATGCTGTTGAAGAAGAAGGGTCTGAGTTTTGGCGACCATACGGTCCAAGCTCTCACGCGTTCCAAAGCTCGGGAGATCGCGGCAAAGATGAAACACGGCAGCGAAGCCAGAAATATGCCTCATGCACGGCCGCTGGATAAAAAAAAGGTGCGGCCTGCCGCTTGCATCGAAAACGATGTGATCCACCGCGGCGCCACATGTCGGGGGCTGTTGTCTGGCATCGGCATAGCAAATGCGTCAGGAACGCGCTTGGAACGCCGTCGCGCGTGCCAGCCGACAACGCGTTCTATCGCCGATGACTATACTCGCGGACAACTTTCTGTGGCAATGAAGGGAAAGCTACGGAGCCAAAGCGCGCACAAGTGAGAGCGCTTCTGAAAAGAGTCCCGCATTTTAATCCACGTTAGTTTAGGCTGGGGAAGAGAAAACATAAACACCTTATTAGCAACAGTTAAATATGACAGAACACACCACTGAGCGTAAAAGTTTACTCAATTTGCGGGTTTTCCCTTCCACGTATGCGCAAACTCGAAACCGTCGCACGTGGTAGCTGCGTCGATTCAGCGTCTGCTCCGAGCAACCAAAATCACTGTGAAACGCTGCCGGACTACTTGGCGCGGTAACACATGTGCAGCAGCCACGCGCCCGCAGCTATCCCTTCATTGCCACAGAAAGTTGTCCGCGAGTATAGCGCCGCTCGGCCCAGCCAAGCGGCCGACAGTGCAACTACGGCTGTCACATTCGCTCCCATTGCAACGCGCCCGACGCGGCAGGCCGCACCTTTTTTTACCGAACGGCCCTGCCTCATGGCATAGATACTGTCATATGTAAGAGGCCGCCTGCGGCACGAAAAAGAAGAGCACGTGAAGCAGTGTTCGGAACGGCACGAGCTCTCGAGGCGCGTGAGCCGAGGCGTAATCGAGGGATGAACGGCGCTGTCCGTTGATAATCGACGTGGCTCCGGGCCAGGAAGGTCGCACCGCCAGCTACGCTCTGGCGACGGGAGACTTGGGGGTCTGGCTGAGTCCGTGACGTGGGCCGTCCAAGGTGTGGCCGTCGACCTCGGCAAGTTCGAGCGAGGCTCCTGGACTGGCTGCAGCCTCTCACGGCAGGACCGGGCACCCCAGAGAGGATCCCTCTTCTGCGGCAGACCGGCACGTTCGATTCTCCTCGGGACGCCACGTCGGCACTCATGAAGAAGTTGCGACGCATCCCGACGCTAGGCCTATCCAGGTGGGCCTAAGCAACGCCGAGCGCCGTCACTGAAGAATTACTGACAAGCTCATCATCGACGAAGTACCGACGAGCTCACCACCGATAAAAGAGACGACGTGACGATTGCAAGGCGACCACATCCTCAACGAGAGCACCAACTGCCTGGGAAAAAGACAAACCGGAACACACGTGCAACGACGGGTGCAGCAAGGTGACTCTTTGTAGCGTTTCAGGCGTGCGTTTCAGCGATAGGACAGGGTTGCCTGACTTTGAAGGATTAGCCGCCACAGACAAGTGTAGGCGCAGATTAGAATTTGTTTAGTGCATGAAGCTTTAAGTTGTACTTGTATTTGTTCGCCATGATTTAGTATGCTTGATTTTTAGTTTGAGGTTTTTGGTTCTGAGTTTGCGTGCTATTCAAAATCTGTTTGCTGTGTTGCCATGCGCCTGCCTTCTCCATCTCTATTAACATCCGCACGCCTCCGAGATCGGTGACAAAAACATCACAATTGGCGAGCCTGTGCCAGGATCCGTTCCAGGATTCTATCTTAGCCCAGTCACCGATACCCGGGAGTAGCAAAGATGTAGTGGGAACGTTTGGCGGCAATAGCAAAGGATTTAAACCTGTCAAAGGACGAGACAATGACATTTTTCGAGTACGCTCGACAAGAGAAAGAGCAGGAGCACGAACGAGAGCGCCAGAAGCACGAACGAGCACGCGAGGAACATGAACGAGTGCGCTAACAGCACAAAAGTGAAAAAGACATTTTGGAATTAAAGATAAGACTGGCGGAGATGGGCGCGGGTTCTCGCGACGGAATGAGTTCACCCGGATCGGCGTCATCTGACTCACCTTCTTCAAGACCAAAGCGGATATGACCCTAGAAAATTATAGGCACCTTTTGGTAAGAGAATGGATGACTTGGATGCGTATTTGCCTCGGTTCGAGAGAATAGCGGTCGGGCAAGGCTGGGAGAAGAGCGAGTGGGCTAACGCCTTAAGCCTATGTTTAGTGGGTGAAGCTTTGAGTGTATATGGGCGCATGACAGCAGAAGAATCACTAGACTACGACAAGGTGAAGAAGACTTTATTACAGAGATTTAGGTTGACGGCAGAAGGGTTTCGGGAGAAGTTTCGGTCATGTAAGCCAGAAGACTCTGAGACAGGCAAACAGTTCGCGTGCCGACTAACTAATTGCTTTGAGAGGTGGATAGAGTTGCCAGAGACGGACAAAACATATGAAGCAGTTCGTGACAAAGTCGTAGGTGAACAATTTCTGGCCAGGTGTAGTAACAGTTTAGCAATATTTCTCAAAGATAGAAAGCTACAAACGGTAAAGTAGATGGCCGAACAAGCAGAACAGTTCGTAGAGGCACAAGGATTGAAGAATTTGGGAAAGAGTGATAAAGATACACACGCAGCAGCGGTAGAAGAGATGAGGAATCAAGGACAACTGAACAGACCAAGGGGACCGCAGAGGTGTTTCCTATGTAATCGGTTGGGTCATGTAGCGATGAACTGTCGAGTGAGAGGTAATCGTCACGAAGCACCGGTAGTTTGTCAGTTGTGCCAAAAGAAAGGTCACAAAGCAGATGAATGCAGGACTAGTTCCATGGATAAGACTGCATGCATTATGAGCTCAAGAGAGGATGGACAGAGAGAGCAGAACATGTCTGTAGTGGAAGGCGAGGTAGAAGGGCACAAGGTTACAGTGTTGAAAGACACAGGAACAAATACCATTCTAGTGAGGAAAAGTTTAGTGCCACGTGAAAGCATGACCGGATACTTTAAACCAGTAATCTTGGTAGACAAGTCCATGAAGTATCTGCCAGAGGCACAGATCCAAATATCGACACTCTTTTATACACGACTAGTCACAGCTAGATGTGTAGACGATCCCCTCTATGATTTGATTGTGGGAAATGTACCGGGAGTGAAGAAGGCCGATGACCCTAATCTAAGTTGGAAGAGGACCGAGAAGGACGTGGTAGAGAAGGAACGCCCAGAAGAGCAAAAGGAGGAGATGCAAGACACAGACGTAGCAGCTGCAGTACAAACACGAGCAAGTAGTAAGGGTATCAAACCTTTGCCAGCATCCCAGGTTACGGCCGTGAAGGCGTTAAATATAACTGTAGCAGAATTTAGAGAATTGCAGGACAAGGATGAGTCGATAAGAAAGTGTGAACAGAAGATAGGGTAACGGCTGCAAAGGAAAAAGAGTCGGACAATAGTGGAGTTTATAAAGAATAATAATTTATTGTACCGGAAATGTATATTCAGTTCAGGTAGGGAAGTATTACAGGAGATGGTCCCTAAGGAACTGAGGGATAAAGTACTGAAGTTAGGGCATGATAGTGTAACGGCAGGTCACCAGGGAATCAGACACATTACAAAAAATAACAGAAGAGTTCTTTTGGATCGGGTTGCAGAGTGATGTGAAACGATATGTAAAATCATGTGACGTATGCCAAAAGACGATAGGAGAAAACGAGGAGAAGCCTAGTGTTTTGGTAAATGCCAAAGACAAGGACATAGGGTTGACGATAGAGCCAACCAAATGTGAACAAGGCTACAAGACTAGAGAATTTGTGGGGCACAAATTGGGAACGGGACGAGTCGAGCCCAAGAAGGATACACTAAATAAGAAACAAACAGTGGGCAGGCCCCAGGCAGAGAAACAAGGTCGAGGAACGATTTTCAGATCTACCCGAGCGAATAGAAGTTGGGCGGAGCGAGATGCAGTGTTTAACAGAGGAGCCCGCGTATATATAGCTAAGCCGACGCATAACAGATATAATGAGAGGGAGCCTTACTTTCCACATAGAGTACATTAAGGGACGACAGAATGTGGGGGCCGATTGCATGAGTAGGGCGATGAACTGACCAAGCAGTGATAACATAACGCGGACAAAACAAGTGTACATATGTGAAGTGGTGCGAACAATGAACTCGTGAGTGCTGTGAACAGGGCAAATGGTGAAATGTGCGCGACAGTGCAGTGAAGTGTAGTGATAAGTGGTAAGCGGCGACGAAGCACAGAGAAGCAACCAAGTAACAAGAGTCAAGTTCACCACAAAAAAAGAAGGACAGAAGGCAGTTTTTTTGAGACAAAACTCTTAAAAGGGGACCCATATGTCATATGTAAGAGGCCGCCTGCGGCGCGAAAAAGAAGAGCACGTGAAGCACAGTGTTCGGAACGGCACGAGCTCTCGAGGCGCGTGAGCCGAGGCGTAATCGAGGGGTGAACGGCGCTGTCCGTGGACTATCGACGTGGCTCCGGGCCAGGAAGGTCGCATCGCTAGCTGCGCTCTGGCGACGGGAGACTTGGGGGTCTGGCTGAGTCCGTGACGTTGGCCATCCAAGGTATGGCCGTCGACCTCGGCAAGTTCGAGCGAGGCTCCTGGACTGGCTGCAGCCTCTCACGGCAGGACCGGGCACCCCAGAGAGGATCCCTCTTCTGCGGCAGACCGGCACGTTCGATTCTCCTCGGGACGCCACGTCGGCACTCATGAAGAAGTTGCGACGCATCCCGACGCTAGGCCTATCCAGGTGGGCCTAAGCAACGCCGAGCGCCGTCACTGAAGAATTACTGACGAGCTCATCATCGACGAAGTACCGACGAGCTCACCACCGATAAAAGAGACGACGTGACGATTGCAAAGCCACCACATCCTCAACGAGAGCACCAACTGCCTGGGAAAAAGAGACAAGCCGGAACACACGTGCAACGACGGGTGCAGCAAGGTGACTCTTTGTAGCGTTTCAGGCGTGCGTTTCAGCGATAGGACAGGGTTCCCTGACTTTGAAGGATTAGCCGCCACAGACAAGTGTAGGCGCAGATTAGAATTTGTTTAGTGCATGAAGCTTTAAGTTGTACTTGTATTTGTTCGCCATGATTTAGTATGCTTGATTTTTAGTTTGAGGTTTTTGGTTCTGAGTTTGCGTGCTATTCAAAATCTGTTTGCTGTGTTGCCATGCGCCTGCCTTCTCCATCTCTATTAACATCCGCACGTCTCCGAGATCGGTGACAAAAACATCACAGACACTCAGGAAGCACAGCTC
Source organism: Dermacentor silvarum (assembly GCF_013339745.2). Lineage (NCBI taxonomy): Eukaryota > Metazoa > Arthropoda > Arachnida > Ixodida > Ixodidae > Dermacentor > Dermacentor silvarum. The sequence goes on along the minus strand of NC_051155.1, from coordinate 104,951,564 downwards.
CTAGTTAGTGAAAGCAGTGAAAGTCTGGCATTTCGAAAGTGCTGACCTACAAACGCGCCCAGCTTGCTGTTTTGATCTAATGTTGAAAACGTTTTAGTCGACGCCATGTCATGGAACACCACCATTCAAACGTAGCATAAGATAAATACTAAAATACGTATTTGTGCGTGACAATTCTGCAGGAAAGGAATCCTTTTTTAATTTATAATTCTACGTATTAGGCGCACTGTTTAAATATTGTTGAGTTATCTGTACATGTAATGTGAAGTTATGAACTCACCTCAACACATAGAAAATATCAGTGCGTTCCTTCACCGGAAGTTCGGTCTTCTGGTACGGAAATGATTCACGTTGAGCTCATGGCGTGCAAAAGAATCGTCCAGCCAAACTGTGAGTACATTTTTATTGTTTGATGCCCGTAACCAAAATCAATATAACCACGTTGAACACATTGAAAGACAGGCGGTTGGATGCAACTTGTACTACTTGAAACAGGCGCCGGTTTAACCGCTCAAATAGTCAGCGTAATTTTTTAAAGGCAGAGCTTCAAGCTTCGTGAAGCCTCAATGTAGTACGCACTCACCGTGGTAGTCGTCGAAGATCGCAAGAGTTCTCAACACTGTAGAGCATCCAATTTGTGGGTAGATGGAAAGCTTCAGCTTCGACCAGCGATCTTGAAACACAAAGTTGCTGAGCGATTTTTTATCTTGCTGCGTGAAGAGCGGTATGAAGAATCCCAAGAATATAGCACCAAACATGGCTCGGTTCCCTGCGACAAAGTCGGTGAGAAAACGTTAGGTGTCATTAGCGGTGCATAAGTATAAGTGTAAGTTTATTTTCCAGGTTCAACTGGAGGGTTTTCTGGCAAAAAGCTGCCTGCGCAGCTTGACTGTGTCCAGAAAACCTGCTTACCTGAAGCCTTAGTTCGCAATCGGCTCTTGTCAAACACGCCCACAAGAGTGTCTCGTGCGCAGCGTGCGTGCTGTAGGTTTCACTGGATGAAATAATGGTTAAGTCCTAGCGGCCCGTTTTCGGTTATATTGTTCCAGGTTCGAAATTTTGTAATCTTACGTACAGATGCACTCGCGTAGTCGTCGCATTACTGTTCTTGATAGGACACGACCAATCTTGAATATCGGATTTGTGGAAGTTCACCGGCACAGCCAGTGATAACGACAAAAAAAGAAAAGATGTCGTCAGATTATAGTGCATGAGCGCTGAATATCGGTAGCATTGCAGGCTGTATAGCAACACTGTTTACGGTCCGTCATCAAAAAAAAAAAAAATTCACCGACGATTACAATACTCCCTAATGCGATTTTGAGAACATCACTATACGTGTTTCATTTCGCGATATATTGGCTGACGCGGAGAATCTGTGTCTGTGGTGATGATGATGATGATTAATGTAGTGTTTTGTGGCGCAAGGGCCAAGTATGGTCAAAGAGCGCCAGGCAAGTTGAATTGGAGCGATGAAATACGAGTGGTGGATATGTCGTGACTGTAAGGGGGCCTAAATATTGTCGCTGTAAAGTGCGTAAAATGTACATGTAATAAGATTATGGCAATGACTAATGACGTCTGCATTGAGCATGAAATATGCATTACATGTTACAATGTACAAAATATGTCGGATGCGAAAATCGGCATAAAACACTACTGCCTAAACAGAGCTTTTGAAACAAAGGCCTAGAGGCATGCGCTATCGCAACACTATTGCAGCAGCATCCTCTGGCGAGAGGATGTGCTACGAATATCTAAGGCTAATTACTTGTAGTACGAGTCTTTGAAGAAACCCATACGACTGCTTCAGTATTAAAAAGCGGTTCTTCGCCAAGAAACATAATGGGATGGAGAGGGACATGATAGCAGTATGCTAGAGGAAAATGTTTCTTCCTGTTTCGGCTTTCCGACACTAAGAGGACGTGGAGGACGGTGAGCCTCTCACCACATCTACCACAGGTTGGTGGTTCATCACCAGTCAGCAGAAAACTGTGGGTGCCATATGTGTGTCCTATTCTGAGTCGACAGAACAGGACATCAGTTCGCCGTGTTTTCGTTGCAAGAGTGTTTTCGGTGCAGTTCTTCGTGTTTTCGCAGGCCAGAAACCTAACTCTGGCTTAATCAAGTGAAGCTTATTATTTCTTTCAGCGTCCCACAAGCGTTGCCAGTGGCTTCGCAGTCTCTTTCGCAAAAAAGGTTTCATGTCTATTGCAGGAACACGCACCTGTATAGGATTAATAGCGTGCGATGTAGCTGATGTGGCCATTTGCTCTGCTAGCACATTACCCTCAATCTCTATGGACCGGCACCCAGCATATAATGACATGCTGGTTAGATATATACGCTCTGCATAGAGCGGAATAGAACTCAATGAGTACAGAATTCATGTGTTTACAGAGTGACTTCAAGGGTTTTACGACATTTTTCGAGTCTTTTTTTTTTGAAGTTTTGATTTCTTTACATGCTTTACGGCTGACAAAAGTGCATAGGCCTCAGCCGGAAAGATACTTGTCTCCGGGTGCAGTACACCGGATTCCGAAAAGGATGGACCAACAGCTGCATAAGATAACCTGGCATGTGACATGGAAGCGTCTGTGTAAAACTGTGTGCACGAGTACTTGGACAGCAGTTCTAGAAAATGCATTCTAATGTGTGCTACAAACGATGTGTCACACTCTATGAGCTGTCACTGCCACGGCGGTAACAGTTCCGCTGGAGCCATAGGAACATGTTCAAGCAGCGGAACACCCATTTCTTCAGTAAGGTTTCTTACACGCATAGAGAACGGCTTTCTCGCTGAAGGTCAGTTATGGAAGAGTGTAGCAGCAGTCACGTCGTTTGTTGTTGGATAATAAAGATGTTCGGTGCTCGCGTGTATTCTCAGATATGTAAAACTGCTTATTATCGCTGGAGATGAAGTGACCCCTTATTCGGCTCTACATAGAGGCTCTGGATCGGACTTGTGCTGAAAGCACCGATCGTGAGACGGATACCTGGATGGTGAACGGGGTCTAGTCTTTTATTGCGATAGCAATTATATGGACACTCCAAAGCGGATTTCTGCCGTTGGCGTCGCCGTCGCCGTGAAGTTCCTTATGACGTCAACGGCGATGAAATTGTCGCCGCGCTCCGGACGCTGTATGTGCGAGTAAAAGGGCGCGAGGGACGTGCGCTTTCCCGGCGAGCGAACGCACGTCGGAGAGCAAACGTGCGTTCTGCGCCGTGCTCCCTGAAGGGCTGCAGAATTAATCATCTCTTTCCTCCTTTACAATCACCATATATAGAGAGCAAACGTGACTCCTTCCGTCGCGCGAAAGGCCGTGGAGGGACGGGAGCGAGTGAGGGAGGGGGGGGGGATGTTTAGCTGCGGCACCAAATGCGTATTTATATAAAAAAATCACAGCATATCCACGGGGTGAATGATGCTGAGTGGGGCGAAGCTCCGGGGGATCATTCGGGTGAACCACAGCTACGGACGAGAGAGAAAGAGAGCGCGCGTCGGGAACGAGAGAGAAAGAGAGCGCGCGTCGGGAACGAACGCCCTTGTGCAATGCAGCGCCCCTAGCTACGGACGAGAAAGAGAGCGCGCGTCGAGAACGAACGCCCTTGTGCACCGCAGTGCACTCAACCCTACCCGGGTGGACTGGGAGGCTGCCCTGCTTGGCTGCTCAGACCTACGGGCCCAAAAGGCCCTGGTTAAGCGCGCCCAGGCGGCGGCTACTGCCACTGGGGTCCCGTACTAGGAACTCCACCTAGTGTTTGTAAGGGGCGGCCTCTTCAGGGTCGGCCCGAGCATACCTCCTCGTACGTTTTGTCGTACAAATAAAAGTTTTAGGGGCGAAGCTCCTTAGGGTGTGGGTCATTCCCTCCTCTGTAGTAGTAGTAGTAGTAGTATTAGTAGCAGTAGTAGTAGTAGTAGTTCTAGTAGTAGTAGTAGTAGTAGTAGTAGTAGTAGTAGTAGTATGTAGCCACCTCTAGTTTATGAATTGCTCAATAGATGGCGTTGTGTGTCCGTAGCCACCTGTAGTTTTATGAAGTGTTCACTAGATGGCGTTCCGGTTCCGGTTCCACTTCCGGTTCCACTTTTCCACTTCCGGTTCCGGTTCCACTCTGCGCGCGTTCGGTGCGAACGCGGGCAAGACGCCGATGGCGTCGACAACAGTTCTGCGCGTTGCTGGTGCTGCTGCATGTCCAAGTTTATACAGCTGATAAAACTACCTTGAGTCGACCCCATGGCTGCTTCGCATACTACTCAGGGTTCCCCTACGGGAAGATGGTGTAATTTTCTCTCTCGTTCCCGACGCGCGCTCTCTTTATCTCTCGTCCGCAGCTGTGGTTTACCCGAATGATCCCCCGGTGCTTCGCACACTCATCATCATTCACTTCGTGGATATGCTGTTTTTTTTTTCACCACCACCACCCCCTAGCTACGGACGAGAGCGAAAAACGCCGGAAGCGTTCTCCGGAAGCCGGAAGCTGGCTTCCGGAACCGGAAGCGGAACCTGAAGTGGAAACGGAAGCGGAGCCGGAAGTGGAACCGGAAGCCGAAACGGAAGTGGAAACGGCAGCGGAAGTCGGCTTCCGGTTATACTATACATATACATATATATGTATATATGCGTATACATACATACATAGCGGTCTCCATGCCAACCAGAGCTATGGACTTCTAGTTAACACTTCATAGAACTACATGCGGCGTCTCTTTCACGTACGGACACACAACGCCATCTATTCAGCAATTCATAAACTAGAGGTGGCTACATACTACTACTACTACAGAGGATGCAACGACCCACACCCTAAGGAGCTTCGCCCCTGAAGCGTTGCGAGGCGAGAAGGTGGATAAGATTTCCGACGCTGCTCGACGGGTGTCCCATTCTGATCTCGTCGAAAACATCCGAGCCGCCCCCAGAGGCACCGGCAACAGTCACCAACGCCGCGCGCGTTCGGTGCGAACGCGGGCAAAACGCCGACGGTGTCGACAACAGTTCTGCGCGTTCCTGGCGCTGCTGCATCTCCAAGTTCATACAGCTGATAAAACTACTATCCTTACTCCGTATAGCTCTCTACTAATTTGCTATCGCAATTGATGCTTCGCCTTTCAGATGAAACTGCGACAAATTTTTTAATGCACTTGGCATTGCGGAATTATACATTATAGCTCCATAATCAAGGCGTGAGCGGACAATACTGTCATACAAGTTCAGGAGAAACTTTCGATGACTGTCCCATGCTGTGCGCGACAGAAGCTTTAAAAGATTCATTGTCTTCAGGCACTTTGTCCTCAGAGGCTCAAGACGAGGAATAAACGTGAGTTTGGAATCTAAAATGATTCCTAGAAACTTATGCTCGCAGCTCACAGAGAGCTTGTGTCTACTGATTTCACTACTTGGGACTGGCCTAATGACTCTCTTGTCTGTAAAGAGTACGCAAGTACTCTTGTTTACTTTAAAACCATTTTTATCTGCCCATTTGGACAATTTCTTTATTCCAAGCTGCACTTGTCATTCGCAGATGGCAATATTGCATGACTTGAAGGCTATTTGCACATCGTCGACATAAACAGAATAAAACATTGTGCGTGGGATGACTGTATGCAGGCCGTTCAGTTTTACAATAAATAGCGTGCAACTAAGCACACCTCCTTGCGGTACACCCGTCTCTTGAAAGAAGAGCCTACACAGAGCGTTACCCACTCTTACGCGGAATGTCGCCATGTCGTAACGTAAGCCTTTTCTAGGTCTAGAAACACTGAGAGACAGAACTACTTACGTACAAAAGCATCTCTATTATAAGACTCAATGCGAACAAGGTGGTCTATTGTGAACATACCTTCCATGAAACCACATCGGAAGGGGTGTAGGATTTTGCCGCTTTCAAACACACAGATCAAGCGCCGGCTTATGATCTTTTCGAATAATTTACAAATACAGCTTGTCAATGCTATTGGCCTATAACTACTGGCTAAGGATGGGTCCTTGCCTTGTTTATGTATAGGGATGATCCCACTTTATTTCCACGAAGATAGAATGTAGCCAGCTGCCCACATCGCATTGAAAAGACTTAATAGTGTTTTTTAGAGTTTCAAGGTGTAGGTGCTTACATCATTTCGTACATGATGCGATCGCCACTTGGTGCAGAGTTGTTGCAACAGTTGAGAGATGCCTTAAGTTCAGCAAGAGAAAATGGTCAATTGTATGCCTCGTTTCGCGCACATTTAAGTTCGAGGGGCTGTCGCTCTGCGCGTTCTTCGAACTTGTGTAGTGTTCTGTGTAGTGTGACGCACTAGAGATGTATCCAAATGTTCACCCAGAAAGTCAGCCTGATCTTCCAGGATATCACCTTGTGTGTTAACCAAGGGGAGTGATTTTGTGTGATGTCCTTTTATTGTGTTTACTCTGTTGCACACTTTTCTCTCGTCCACATAGGATGACGATGATAAATGGTGTTTACTGGCGCAAGGGCCAGGGTATGGCCAAAGAGTGCCAAGTCATATAGGAATTTATACTGCAAAGATACTGCTCCCAACTATCTCTCTTAGCACGTCGACGTTCTTCTGCTTTGGGATTTTGCCTGTTTGAAATTGATGAGGTTTTCGGCAGTTGGAGAGTCGCGAAGCAATCCCCAAGCCTTGTTTTGTTGTTTCCGCGCCTTTCTACAATCGTCGTTCCACCATGGGATGCGACGCTTTTTGGCTAGCCCGTTAGTTTGGATGAATTTTGTGGCAGCCTCTATTATGAAACCTGTCAGGTAAGTCACAGAATCGTCTATATTAAAACCAGCAATGTCATCCTGAGCTAAATATGTGATTTCTCCGACGAGAACGCAGTTTGCTGATTCAACCTTCCATCGGGGAACATGTGGAAAACATTCAGCCTGTTTTGTGACATTTATGAGTATTGAAGTGGTCACTTCCGTAGGGGTTTCTAATAACGTTCCAATCAAGGTAGGGCATTAGTGTGCTGATACTATGCACAAGTCTATTGAGGAGTAGATTCTGTGTGCAACGCTATAATACGTCGGCTCCTTCTTATTGAGTAGACATGCATCCGAGGAAAAGAGAAAATTTTCTATTAAATGCCCTCTTTCATCACAACGGCAGTCTCCCCACAAAGTGTTATGCGCATTTAAATCTCCGACACCTATGTATGGCTCCGGAAGTTCATCAATGTAGCTTTGAAATTCGGTTTTCTGGAGTTGATAATTGGTAGGGATGCATATAGAGCTGATAGTAACTAGTTATTAAACAACATCACACGGACAGCGACTACCTCTAGGGACGTACGGAGTTTTAGTTCTCGGCAGGCAACACCTCTGTCGACTACGATAGCCACACCACCGGATGACACGACAGTGTCATGGCGGTCTTTACGAAAAATAGCATATTTTCGGAGGAAATGTGTTTGCGTACGTTTCAGGTATGTTTCTTGAATACACAGCACCTTTGTATTATACTTATGTAGGAGTTCTTTAATGTCATCGAGATTGTGGAGGAGACCTCTGACATTCCACTGTAATATTTGTGTATCCATGTTGAATGTGGTTTTTGTGCTCTGTGTTTGAGAGAGAGGGGTTCTTTCAAAGAGCCCTTTCCGTGCTCCGTGATGCGGTGTTTTTCTTGTTTGGAGCAATCGCGAGACTCTTGCCGCTCCTTAGGCGCTGTCGGCGCCATCTGGCCGGTTGTTGTGTCCATGGCCTCTTGCGAGGCACTGGACACGCGCTCTTGCGAGCAGTTGGTTTGACGTGAAGGCCACCAGCGCGGAGGTTGATGGCCCCTTCTTGTGGAGCAGCGCAAGGTGCAGCCACCGAGGGGGCGGATGGCGTCACCGCCGGCTCAATGTGTGTGGGCCGAACAGCCGCCGGAGGCCGTTGTGGCGCTGACCCCTGACGCACCACATCGGCAAAGGTGTTCTTGGGAAGTAGGATATCCACCTGCATGCCTCCTTGAAAGTTATATTTTCCTTTTTTTAATTGTTACTATTTCCTTTTCTTTCTTATATGATGGGCACAACCGCGAGTATGCGGCGTGCTCCCCATCACAGTTCACATAGTGTAGCGAGTTTTCAGAAGACTCAGATAAGTGTTCATGAGCACTGCATTTCGCACAAGTTTGGCGGTCTCGGCAGTTCTGTGAGCTGTGGCCGAATCACTGGCATTTGAAGCATCTGAGAGGATTTGACACGTATGCCCTGACACGAAGTTTGATGTACCCGGTCACGATGGACTCAGGCAGAACACTTGAGCCGAAAGTGAGCACCAGGTGCTAGTCTGGATTTCTTTGCCGTCGTGCCTCATCTTAATTTCTTTAACGTTTATCACATTCTGCTCACTGAAGCCCTCCAAGAGTTCAGACTCGGTCAGCTCTAGTAAATCATCTGAGACAACGTCGCGGGTGATGCTCAAGTACGGTGTGGGGTAAGTGTTACTGGGAACATCCCCAAATGACAGTAATTTCGGCAGTTTTTCGTATTGCATTTGATCTCGGAGCTCCAGAAGCAGATCGCCGCTTGTCATTTTCGATGCTTTGTAATCTGGGCCAAGAACTTCAGGCAGAGATTTCGAGACAAGTAAGGGTGAGATCATTTTCACGGTCTTTTCAGGCTTATGCAGAGTGGATGACGTGAAACCGTGGAAATTTTTTGTGTTCGGTTGCCAACAAAATTGAAAAATATCTTCGGTGCACCCTCCTTTCCGAGGGCGATCAGGGAGTTAAGGGACTAAAGTGCTGTCCATGAGTATAGCTGGGGTTTTCGGTAGCGATGTCAACCACCCACCAATGAGACCAACGCGGGGACGTGAGAGGAGTTCCTGCAAGGGAAGCCCTGCCAACGCCAGCTGTACATCACTGCTATAACCAAATACAGCATAACCAAGACTGGCTAGCCACGCAAGGTTAACCCTTGCCGCCTGGAAATTTGGAAGTGAGGAGAAGAGAATAGAAAACAGGAAAGAAGAAACAGAGAAAGAAAATTGTGGAGAGGGGGACAGGAAAAGGCAACTGCCGATTTCCTCCAGGTGGGTCAGCCTGGAGGGGCCGTCTATGTGAAGCAGAGGCTGAAGAGGTGTGTTGCCTCCGCCGGGAGGCGTTGAAGGTCCGAACACCCGGCGTCGACTCAACCCCCAGGATCCCCCTTTCTCGAGACACGGCTGAGCCGCGCACGGCTACACGCTGGAGGTTCCAACCCTCATGTGCTCGGTTACGTGGTGTCGCAACACACAAAACGTGTGCTTACGCAGACGCCCCTGCAGTGAGGACAAGCTGTCTCGTGCGGCACGTTGCAAACGGAGCGAAGTGTGGCACGACTGCCTCGCTAATCGGGAGATGGCTAGAGGCAGCGCGTGGGTGACGCGTAGGCGCGATTCACAGCATCCGCCGTAGCCAGGCCTCCCAGACGCCACACGCTACTCTGGCGCAATCTCGTAGCCACCGTCGCCACACTACGCTTTCGCCATAACCTCCGCATTCCTCACCGCACTCTCGTCGCGCTCGCCGCTTTTTTTCCTCCCCCCCCTACGCTCCGCGTTCGCTTTTTCATCCGCTGCACTTGTTCACTCGGTTACGCATACGCCGACGCTCGCCGCAGGCAGGGGCGCCTAAGAGCTGCGCTCTAAAAAGATCAGATGCTACAGCTACCGCATCCTCTCGCTGCCGATGCGGTCTTCCGAAGAACTGCTCCTTCGAAACACAGACGTCCTTTTGTCTGCTACGCTATCGTCTGCTGTGGTCTCCAACATGCATACACAGGCTCCAATACTCTTATAGAGTATGTATACACGTACATCATGCATTGTAGGCCGACAACAATGCTTGATTAGGAGCTTGGTTTTATCGCTTACCCATGGACACGACCCAGTATCAATCCCAAATTGCATTTATGCCTGAATGTACGTATATTGGGAGAGACGGCACCAGATATGGTAATGTCGGAGCCGTGATAACGTACCATCACCCATCGCAATAATAGCACTGACTCGCGCAGATGGGCGCACGTTAAGAATGTTTCGTTGACATCGTAAGTTGATGATCTATTTTATAAGTTTTGTTCAAAGGCAACGCTGCTACACCCACTGAGGATTTCCGAGGTGTAGCGTACTCTTCTGTGTCTTTTGACCTTAGATTAGGTATATTTGTAGCGAAGCTTGTTTTGATGTGAAGAGAAAGCACGATGTATTGGATGATGTAGTAAAATTTCCCACTGAAGAGACAACACCCAAATGACCATCCAACATGTATGCTGGAAAATAAAATTGATTTGATTGATGATAAATTTATTTATTTATTTTCTTATTGATTGATTGATCGATCGATTGATTCACTCCCACGGACAGTGGTTGTTCTATGCCCAGCCTTCAAACTAGGGCTGGTTCAGTATATGCGTTCAGTGAATGCGATAAATTTTGCTAGCGTAATTCATGTGGATACAGGTCACGCAATAAAAGTCCTCCAAACACTAAGCTACGAGAGAAGGGTGGGAACGCCACTAATCTCTCGATCTCGACTCATTTCTGACATGCAGTGCTTTTTGCTGCAATATAAGTGCTCACCTCGCAGAGTTCGGTGCATTTGTTTTGTTGACGAATAAACTTCAGCGCAACTTACCCTTTTTGAATACAGCAGCGACAACCATGGCCAACAGTATATGCCCTGTATTGAAGAGAATCATGACGAATAGGAGCAAGCTGACGTCAACATGCCGGTAGAAAGTTGTGTTGGCGTGACCTGACGCGAAATACATAATACCGACGATAATGGTGCTCTCGACCATCTGGATTGAAAATGCCGAGAGGAAGTGGCCCAGCCAGAATGCCGGCACTGGTAAGCCGTTGATTCGCTGCTGGTCCTGCAGAAACACAAAAAACAGCTTGTAATTAACACTTCGGTTTCTATTATTTCGGGTACTACATGTTCATGTCTTTTTACCGATTTACAAAGGCACGATGGGCTGTAATATTAGCTGCTCAATTTATCTTCATGTCATATGCTTAATCCGAATGGTCATTCACCGCTCTCTTAGCCTACAGCTTCATCATCACTTCATTTTAAAGCGTAAGCTGTTATGGGCTCATTCCAATAGCCGTTTCGGTTCGCGATGATGCCGCCGGCGGCGGCCGCCGGCGTTGGGCCGTAACCGCTATCGTCGGAAATGGAAAACAGTAAGCGTTTCCGCTGGGATCGAACCCGCGCCCACTGGGTGGGAGCCAGATACTCTAACACTGAGCCACGCAAGCACTTGCTATCGGACGGCGGAAAATGATCTATAAGGCAAGCGCCCAGGGGCAGACGACCCGACCCTCCGCCAGTATGGTGGTGCCATCTAGGTAAGGTGCCTGCAAACGCGGCGCGCCCGGCATGTAAGTTGCAGTTGTAAGGCTTCATCGGGCTCAGCAAACTGCTGTGCAGAGAGCATTTCAAGCCGCAGCTCGCCGTCGCCGCCGGGTGGACAGTTCAGATCGTTCTCGTCAAAACGAGACGAACAGACTGCCGCGAAGACCCTGTTGTGCGTGGTGCCCGAATTGGAGCTACTCTTGAGCCGCTCCACCAGCTTACGCTGTGACTGTGCTGCGTGTGCCGCGCAGGCCTGCGACTTTTTACATTCATCTTCATGCTTGACAGCTGTTTCTGTCGCAGGCATTTGTGAAATAGTTGCTCTTTAGTTGCTGCCAGTGATGCCTGGCACAGTTTAGCGCCAGCTAGCGACTCTTCACTTAGGGTTGAGCTCCACAGCACGTTAAACGACAATATATTTCAATCACAGCTGATACTGTACGTGCGCCCTGAGTCGTGCGACCTCTCGCGAGGCAGGATGGAGCAATTATATTTGAACTTCTATCCGCATATTTTGCGTTGTCAAAGGATATCGTTTGGGCTACACAGTGTTCGTTATCACATACGGTGGCTGGTTGGTTGCGTCATTTAGTTAAAGCTATAAAGGGCTTCTGTGTTCCATGACCCATGTGCGAATCCTATTTTCTACGACAAGGCTGCACCACGAAAAACCTGCCAGGGCCAAAATCAACTGTACTGGGTGGCAATTTAGTAAGAAAGGTTGCATCTTTTCTTTGCTCAAAAACGGCATATTTGCCGTCATGGGACTAATCGCTGTCCTCAGCATGTTTTGTGATACATTGCAGAAAAAATCTCAAGGCAGTTCTTGTTCAGAGGCAGTAAGGGAACGTCGGCTTCACAGACATGGGTGCTTTCGAAGTGAGGCCTGTTTCGATGCAGTGTTAGCTATCAATATAGACACTTGAGCAAGTTGGCGTAGCATATTTCTGGGGGACATGCGCTCAGGCGAACTACAAAGAAGAGAGAAGTACAAAGAAATGTGTGCCGCTCTTTTCTGGGTGCTTCATCTGAGCGCTTGTCTTCCTGTTTGTTCTTATCAAAGTTCTTAGAAATCTGAAGTAGAGGCCACTGCCGCTGCATGCTTTATGGCTCCGCGAAACACTGCATGTCGACGAGCTTCGGCTGCATTGTGTAGAGATATTTTTCCGGCGTGATAAAGAGCGGTGCAACGGGTGGTCCCTCTGCTTTTATCTTCGGATTACTTGAATCCTTGCTGTGACTCTGCTAGAAGGTTTTTGGCAGACTCTGAAAATTCGGTTATTGAAGAAATCATATACATTATAGCGTATAAATAGGCATGGGACGGAATGTCAACGCTCCGGCTTTCACTTTTAAAACAAAAGAGAAGTGGTTTTGTCTGCAAACTGATATTGTCAGTCGGGCAAACAGCATGTGAAGCAGTCAGCCCGCTAAGCATTAGTCTTTTATTTGCCAGATCATTAAAGCTTGTCGCTAAATGAAGACCGGCATGTTGTTTTTACTAGCTAGTACGAACCATCGAACGATGTCGCAAGCGCAAATCTTCGATCATCAAAATCACATCGACGTTTCCTCCTAATGCGCTAGCATGCGAATAAATATTTGTGAACGTCGTGAATTGAGGCGAACGCACGAAGCAATAGCATCTGTTCGCAGGCTGTGATCATTCATTCGAATTCATTGTGATAATTCGCTAGCTCTTATCCTTCCAAACATATAGGAAAACCACGCGTTCTTATCTGGACGCTCCGACAATAAGACGCTCTTCGCGCTAAATAAGAATATATAGGTTTGAAGGCTTTTACAAGCTTCCCGCACCTTCTTTATTTAATATACTTAACTTTGCATTAAGGAGAGGCCCACGGCCGTATGTTGCGTAGCGGTGAACCATGGTCTCAAATATACCTCGTATATCTATCGGCGCTGCATCCAGGGAACAAAAAAAAAACATTGCAAGAATTTGCTGGCTTACGATACGCCGCATCAAGTCGCTTATCAAGTATGACAATATGGATATGAAGAAACTATTAATTTTGATAATATAAGGCAATATTTGAACATCCAGTTGTCATGCCACACGGACGCATGCAAGCTAAGCCTAAAAATGTACAAAAATGTGCTAATAGTATATGGGCGGATACCGACACCCACCACGCACGCTTTTCAACTATATCATTCCGTTATACACAACTATCATCTAATATTGTCGCGATCCACAACGCTCAGGGGCTTTATTATAGAAGCACCGCGCCGTACTCGGGAGAAGATGTTGTTGTTGTTGTTGCCTCAAAACATGGCTCGTACCCACGAGGAGATTACCAGAGAGGCGCCAACAACAAGAACGTCTTCTTCTTCTCTTGATGCCTTCCGGAATCTCGAGCAGCCCGGTCGTCGTCTTTGTCGGTGCCAGGGCGCACTTGTGCACGAATACCGACGCGGCATTACCCTCCCTCCAGAGCGAGCATCGTCCCGATGCTGATCAAATCATGGCGGATAGACTGGTAGTGGATAGCTTGGCGGTGTCCACTTCACTCGGAATGATATGGCTTCATGCGCACTACGTGCACTGCCTCAGGCACCTGCTGACGACGTTTCGAGCAGCATGAATCGTCGCCAACAACCTCGTAGGTCACGTCGCCAATACGGCGTAGAACCTTGTATGGTCCGAAGTACCGGCGTAGAAGGTTCTCCGAGATCCCTCGGCGTCGGACGGGAGACCAAATACAGACTCTTTCCCCGGGCGTATAAGCGGCAAATTGGTGGCGGAGATTGTAGCGTCGTGCGTCGCGTTCTTGCTGACTAGTTATCCTGACGCGGGCGAGCTGTCGTGCTTCCTCGGCGCGTTGAGTGAAATCTGTGGCATCTGCATCTGAACCATTGCAGTCATGAGGCAGCATAGCGTCAAGCATTGTAGTGACTTCTCGACCATGGACCAGAGCGAACGGCGTCATTTTCGTTGTTTCTTGGGGCACCGTATTGTATGCGAATGTGACGTATGGTAAGATTGTTTCCCAGTTATTGTGCTCCACATCAACATACATGCAAAGCATGTCTGCGATAGTCTTGTCGAGGCGCTCGGTAAGCCCATTTGTTTGTGGATGATAGGCCGTCGTCTTCCTATGGGCTGTGCCACTCAGCGTGAGCCCAATGCGCAGAAGCTCAGCTGTGAATGCGGCTCCTTAATTTGTCGGTTATGATGATCGCTGCAGCACCGTGTCTGAGGACAATGTTTTCGATAAAGAATCGTGCTGCTTCAGCTGCCATGCCCCTCGGAATTGCCTTGGTTTCCGCATATCGGGTTAGGTAGTCCGTCGCGACTATGACCCGTCTGTTGCCGCTGTCAGATAGTGGAAAGGGGCCCAGGAGGTCTATGTCAATTTGAGCGAACGGCGTTTCCGGTACCGGAACGGGGTGCAATAGGCCAGCGGGTTTAGTCGGTGGTGCTTTGCGTCGCTGACACTCAAGGCATGTCCTCACGTAGTGCTTCACCTCTTCTGCGAGCCTAGGCCAGTAGTAGCTTTGTTTGATTCGTGCTAGTGTTCATGTGTAACCAAGGTGGCCCGAGGTGGCTTCGTCGTGGCAGGCTTGCAAGATTTCGCGGCGGAGAACTTCGGGAACTACTAGCAGATGGCTCTTCCCTGTTGGAGAGAAGTTCTTCCTATAGAGAACGCCATCGCGCAAACAGAAAGAACGTAGACTCCGTGAAAATAATATCGACACCTTCGTAGCTCGCCCTTCCAAGAACTCGATCAAGGTGTTGAGCTCTCGGTCGGCTTGCTGTTGCCGATAGATGTTGGCGGCATCAACAATCCCTAAAAAGCCTGCGCATTCATCCGCATCTGCGCTCGGTGATTCAATAGGTGATCTGGAGAGGCAGTCGGCATCGAGGAGCTGTCTTCCCGATTTGTACACCACTGTCATATCATAGTCTTGAAGCCGTAAGCTCCAGCGTGCCAAACGTCCGTACGGGTCTTTCATATTGGTCAGCCAGCAAAGCGAATGATGGTCGCTTACTACTTGAAAGGCGCGACCGTATAAATACGGGTGAAACTTCGCGACTAGCCTATACGACGGCCAGACATTCCTTCTCCGTGGTTGAGTAGTTGGATTCGGCACGTGGCAATGTTCGACTTGCATAAGCAACTACTCTCTCGGCACCGTCCTGCCACTGAATAAGGACAGCTCCAAGACCCACGTTGCTGGCATCGGTGTGGATCGCTGTTGACGCATCCTCGTCAAAGAGAGCGAGTACTGGCGGAGTTTGTAGACGCTGCCGTAACTCGTCTGAACGCCGCTTCTTGCTCCTCTCCCCATACAAACGCAACGTCGTCTCTTGAGGCGGGTGAGTGAAGAGGCGAGATGCGCCAAATTGGCAATAAATCGTCGGTAATAAGCGCAGAGACCCATGAAGCGTCTGACCGCCTTCTTATCCGTAGGCCGAGGGAACTTTGCGACTGCTGCAGTTTTATCGGGGTCAGGCTTAGCTCCTTCTTGACTAACTACATGACCTAGAAACTGAAGCTCTTCAAACTCGAAGTGACATTTTTCAGGTTTCAATGTGAGTCCCGCGGACCGTATGGCTTGAAGAACTGACAGCAGCCGCTGTAGATGTTCTTCGAAAGTGGCGGAAAAAACAATCACATCGTCGAGGTACACCAGGCATGTCTTCCACTTCAGACCGGATAAGACAGTATCCATGAGCCTTTGAAACTTGGCTGGGGCCGAGCATAAGCCGAAAGGCAGAACCTTTAATTCATAAAGCCCATCAGGCGTCACGAATGCAGTCTTCTCTCGATCACGCTCATCTACCTCTATTGGCCTGTATCCACTCTTAAGGTCCATAGAGGATAAGTAGCGCGCATGCCGTAGCCTGTCTAAAGAGTCGTCAATCCGCTGCAGCGGATGCACATCTTTCTTTGTAACATGATTCCACTTGCGATAATCAATGCGGAACCGCAAGCTACCACCTTTCTTTTCGACAAGCACCACAGGTGATGCCCATGGGCTGTTCCACGGCTGGATGACATCATCCTGTAGCATCTTTTCAACCTGCTTCTGTATTGCCTCACGTTCTTTCTGAGCTACACAATACGGGTTCTGTCGGATGGGTCTTGCTGTCTCCTCCATGATGATGCAATGCTTTGTCAGCGGCGTTTGACCAACTCGCGACGTAGACGAGAAGCAGACCTTAAACTGTTCAAGCAGTTCCATAAGCCGGTGTCGATCTGCAGGTGTTAAGGTCGGTCCAATGTCGATGGCGGTTGTACATGGCGCTGTAGGAGCCTTGGCTTCTCCTTGCATAGCAAAACAGTCTTCAGTGTGGTCGATTTCATCGAGATACGCGACAGCGGTGCCTTTACTGATATACCGACGTTCGTTTGTGAAATTCGTCAATAGAACCTCTGTACGCCCGTCGACTAAGGAGACGACGTCACGGGCGATGGCGACTCCTTGGCGGAAGAGAAGGGCGGTTGCATGTTCCGCGACCGCTTCTTCGGTGAGCTGTGTGCCACAACTGACGGAAACAAGGCTGCAAGACAGTGGCGGTATGCAGACATCCTCGTCGATAATACGTAAGGTGCGGCGTTGTCGCTCTGTTCTATTGGTCGTGTCGATAGCAAGGGAAAACGTTACTACGCCATCGCGTATGTTGACAACGGTGCCATACTTCCTTAAGAAGTCCATGCCTAAAATGAGTGATTTGCAGCACTACGACAGAATCACGAATGTGGCGGCAAAAGCTGCGTTCCCGATCGTGAGCCTTGCAGTACATTTGCCTGTAGGAGTCATAATCTGGCCACCAACATTGCGAATATAAGGGCCCGTCCATTTTGTCCCTGACTTTCTTGAGTTTGTCAGCCAGCGGCTCGCTCATAATGGATAAGTCCGCGCCAGTGTCTGCTAAGGCCGTCACTTCGTGCCCGTCAATCGTAACAGCGAGGTCGGCAGTCACAGTTTTGTCGGCATTATGTACGTTTTGATCATCGTCTTCCTTTCTCGGCAACAAGGGGGGATTTTCGGCAATTTGAGGACTTGCAACCTTCCCCCTTGAGGTCGCTGCTTTCTGTTTCCCCGCCGTGGGCTGGGAGAACGACCTCTCACGACGTCAGCAAAAGTGCGGCTGTTCGGCGAGGCGAAACGTGCTGGAGACGGTGAGCGCGACCGGACAGTAGAAGAGCTCACTTGCCGGCCAGTGCGGCTGTCGTTGAAGGGGACACGGTTTATCATCAGCCAGGCGACGCGTAGTGGCATATGGGCCGCCCTGGTAGCCAGCTGGGCGATGAGGGCAGAAAAGATAGATGTATCCTGGTTCTCCACAATTGTAGCACAATGGTCGCCGATCTTCAGTGCGCCATATATCGGTCCTACGGAGCTGGGGCCGTCTGACAGGTTCGCGTTGGGCCCAGGCTGCGACAGGAGGCCGTTGACGCTATTGTGGCGCCGGCAGGGAAGACAAGGGACGGTAAACAGCGTCTGTATGGCTGTATGTGTTCGGCTGGTACGGCGGCTCAGACGGCGGCGTACGGCGGACGGACCGCGTCTGCGTAGCTGTATGCATTCGGCTGGTATGACAGCTCGGTACGGATTTCGGAAGGGGCAAGCACCTGTCGGAGTTCCTGTCATACCACTTCAGCGACGAAGGCAACCGGGAACTCGTGCGGCGATGCTGCCTGCGGTAATTGTGCGAGCCTAGCGTTCTCCTTCGCAATTTCCTCGCGCAGAATCTGGCATATCAACTGGCGCAAGCAGGTTTCATCGTCCGTAACCAGTGGTGCAGCTCCTGTCGGTGCCCCGGCAATCAGACGATCGTAGTGTTGGTACCGCTGCTGCAGTGCTCGCTCGATTGCTGTGGCCTCTTTAATGAACTCGTCCACTGTTGTCGGCGGATTGCGCACAAGGCCTGCGAATAGCTGCTCCTTGACACCACGCATGAGATGACTGAGTTTTTTAGCCTCCAGCATGGGCGCCGACTACGGGGGGGCTCCGGGGCTCGAGCGCCCCCCGGAATTTTCCCGAAGAGGCTGAGCCCCCCGCCCCCGGAGATCCGTAGCCTACCCCCCCCCCCCCGCCCCTAAAATGTCATTACCGCAGTTCTGTTACCCACATAATTTGAGGATTCTCTTGCGTTGCCTCCACATTTTCACTTTTGTTGTGACTAAAAGCTTACGGCACTATTGTCGATGTGCACGTGCACGGCTTTTAATTTATATTTTCGCTTTATTTTGGCAAATCCTGACAATAGGAGGACAAGCGCAATAGATGCACCAGCGGCGGCTACCTCATCAGTGTTTCCTCATTTTATAACATTTTTTTAATTTCCGCTGAGAACACCACGCACAACACAATATATTTAAATATATACAAAGGAAAAGTTTATTATATTTTTTGTACCCTGTAAATCCACGAATAAAGATCATTATATTATTATTAAGAAGGAAGTAGTCAACTAAATGGATAGCCTATACCTAGAGAATGAATATGTTGATATACGTTCACCTCACTTCAAATTACATTGCGTGCTTTTTTTACCATGAAAAATCTGCAGACTTCAGTGACCCCTTCGACAGAGTCTTCTATCAACGGCGTGTGAAAAGCACGTGAGTGATAAGTGTCTCAATATTGACTCTCTCTCCAGTAGGCAATTCTAACGACTGGCGACAAAATAAACCAAAAAAAGCTCTTCTAATTATTTACAACCTTTACGCATTAGGGATGGAAACATCGCCTCCTACATGCAGAGGCCATAAATACGGGGTGTTTCAGCAAACACTTTCAAAAAAAATATTAAAGGTTGCCTGTGGCAGATAGCACAATTCTAGTTCATGAGCTGGTCTACTCGAAGAGGTGGAGATTACTTGCACAAAAAAACTGAAATGCATAATTGACTGATTAATACATCACCAATTAGGTTTTTACCATATTAACTTATGGGTGGGCCCGTGTTGCAATTTACAAATTCTAGCCGTGGAA
>NC_051155.1:104824406-104932161 GCF_013339745.2 Dermacentor silvarum | reverse complement strand
TCGACGACATGCTTCAGCGCGGCGTCATTCGACCTTCCCATAGCGCGTTGGCATCACCGGTGGTTCTCGTCACAAAAAAAGATGGTTCCATTCGGTTCTGCGTCGATTATCGCCGTCTTAATAAGATAACGCGAAAAGACGTGTACCCTTTACCGCGCATTGACGACGCTCTGGACAGCTTGCAAGGCGCTGAATTCTTCTCTTCGTTGGATTTACGCTCGGGCTACTGGCAGGTCCCGATGTCAGCAATTGATCGCCCTAAAACCGCATTCATTACTCCAGATGGTTTATACGAATTTAACGTGATGCCATTTGGCCTATGCAATGCGCCTGCTACGTTTGAGCGAATGATGGACAATATATTGCACGGCCTAAAATGGAGCACGTGTTTATGCTACCTCGACGACATCGTTGTGTTCGCCCCTGATTTCAGCACGCATCTTCTCCGCCTTAGGCAAGTGTGGATGTCCTTGACCAACGCAGGCCTGCAACTGAACTTGAAAAAGTGCCAGTTCGCCGCGCGGAAGCTCATGATTCTAGGTCACGTCGTATCCCAAGACGGCATTTGCCCCGACCCATCAAAACTTCGCGCTGTGGCAGAGTTTCCTAAACCTAAGACACTCAAAGAACTCCGCGCCTTCATCGGCCTTTGTTCTTACTTCCGACGCTTTGTTCGCAATTTTGCCTCGATTATATCACCTCTGACACAACTCTTAAGTGGCGCCAACGACCTATCCTCCTGGTCTCCTGCATGCGACACCGCGTTCGTGACCTTACGCCGTCTCCTGACGTCTCCGCCTATACTGCGACACTATGATCCCACCGCCCCGACTGAAGTGCATACCGATGCCAGTGGTATTGGCCTTGGTGCTGTTCTTGCGCAGCGCAAGCCTGGCTACTCCGAGTACGTCGTTGCTTACGCCAGTCGTGCGCTGACCAAAGCGGAACGCAATTACAGCGTCACAGAAAAAGAATGCCTGGCCATCGTTTGGGCACTCGGGAAGTTTCGCCCTTATTTATACGGCAGACCTTTCAATGTGGTTACTGACCATCACGCCCTTTGTTGGTTATCCTCTTTAAAAGACCCGTCTGGACGCCTTGCCCGCTGGGCTCTTCGCATTCAAGAATACGACATACACGTCATCTACCGCTCAGGCCGCAAGCACACTGACGCTGACGCTCTGTCCCGCTCTCCGCTGCCAGCCGACACTGCCTCCCCCTCCACCTTTGAGACGGTGTCGTCGGTCGACATCGACACCTTCGCATCAAAACAGCGCAAGGATCCTTGGGTGGCCTCTCTTTTGGATCTCCTTTCTCGCTCGCCAGCATCTCCCATCTCCCGCTCCCTGCGTCGCCAGGCTGCCCATTTTGCTGTCCGGGATAACCTCTTGTACCGACGCAACTACCAGCCCGATTGTCGCAAGTGGCTCCTAGTTATCCCCAGGTCTTTGCGTTCCGACATGTGCGCGTCTTTCCATAATGACCCACAATGTGCACACGCCGGCGTTTTGAAGACGTATGAGCGCTTGCGGCAACGTTACTACTGGCGAGGAATGTTTACTTTTGTCCAAAAGTTTGTCCGCTCGTGCCCGCAATGCCAACGCCGCAAATCTCCGCCTCATCCGGCCCACGGTTTATTACAGCCGCTTCCGTGCCCTGCTCGTGCCTTCGACCGTGTGGGAATTGACCTGTACGGGCCGCTACCGCTAACACCTGCTGGCAAACGATGGATTATTGTAGCGGTTGATCACCTTACACGCTATGCCAAAACCGCCGCTCTACCTGCAGCAACCGCCAGTGACGTTGCATCCTTTCTGATCCATCGTTTCATTCTTCGTCATGGTCCGTCTCGGAAACTGCTGAGCGATAGAGGCCGCGTGTTTTTGTCGCAGGTGGTTGAAGCTCTGCTTGCTCAATGCCGCATAGTTCACCGGACCACTACGGCGTACCATCCTCAAACTAACGGGCTTACGGAGCGCTTCAATCGACCCCTTGGTGATATGCTCGCCATTTACGTTTCATCGGAGCATACAAACTGGGACATCATCCTCCCATTTGTCACGTACGCATATAATACGGCTACCCAAAGTACTACGGGATTTTCCCCGTACTTCCTCCTCTACGGTCGCGATCCTTCCCATACCATCGATACGGTTTTGCCTTATGCACCAGACGCGTCAGAGTGTGCTCCCGTATCAGCCGTCGCCCGATACGCCGAGGAATGCCGTCAATTAGCCCGTCATTTCACCTCCGACGACCAACAGCGACAAAAAGACAACCGCGATGGTGACGCTACGAATCCGAACTTCGCTCCCGGCACACTTGTCTTGTTGTCCGTGCATTATACCACGCCTGGACTTTCGACAAAACTTCTCTCGAAGTATGATGGACCATACCGCATCGTCGAACGCACCTCTCCGGTCAACTATGTCATAGAGCCGCTTACACCGACATCCGACAAGCGCCGCCGTGGACGGGATATTGTCCACGTTCACCGCCTGAAACCATTTTATGAACCGCTCGTCTCCACGTCGTAAGTCGCCAGGATGGCTCCGCTTTTGCACCGGGGGTAATTGTAATGAAGAAGAAGAAGAGCACACGGACAAGGCCAACCAGATCGACTGTTCAATGCCTGCAGTGCAACCAGTAGGCCAGCCGGATCGCCAGTGCTTAGCACGAGTGGGAGCCGTTCGTGCAACCAGCTGTTCCTGCTCTGTGTCACCCGCCTTTCGATTACGAACAGACGCTACCATCTGAACTGTTCAGTACACCCCTTTACAATATATATATATATATATATATATATATATATATATATATATGTATGTATTGTGACGTCGCAGTAAGGTCGGACCTTTATTGAGCCCGAGAGACGACACGGCGAAGAAGGGCGGCGTCCACAACCAGCCTGAACAGCCTTCGACAGTCCACGCTGATGATGATGCGCCCGCACGCGCGATGAAGATGAGAGGCACACGCATGATGATGATAATGTACAGATGATGAAGAAGTGCACAATAAATGCCCACACTAATTTCCCTCGTGCGAAAGCGGCCATCCTGGCCGCTGCCTAAAGGTACGGGGAACGCCGCGTGAAGGGCTTCATACGAGAAACGTGGACCACTTCGGTAGAGCGGCAACGGCGGTCAGTTGAGGAAACAACAGGGGTCACGCGATAATTAACTGTAGAAGTCATTTCCAGGACCGTGTAGGGGCCAATAAACTGACACTGAAACTTCTCGCACAACCCAGGAGTGCGAACTGGTGTCCAGAGCAGCACTTCATCGCCAGGCTGGTAGAATACTACGCGATGATATGCGTCATAATGATCCTTGCGGTCCCGCTGTCTGGCTGCGGTGTTGACGCGGGCATGCTGGCGACAATGGACGAGGCGGGAAACATATTCTTCGCAGGAAGATCGAGATGGACTGACAGGGGCAGAGAAGAAGGAAACATCGAGAAAGGAACTGGGTGAACGGCCATAAACAAGGTAGAATGGCGAGTAACCGGTTGTGCGTTGAACGGCGGTGTTATACGCGAAGGTGACGAATGGCAAAACTGTGTCCCAGTTTCTGTGATCGGGTTGAATATAGGCGGCTATCATGTCAGAGAGCGTACGATGAAACCGCTCAGTCAGGCCGTTGGTCTCAGGATGATTACTTGATGTAGTTTTGTGAGTGGTGCCAGAGGCTTTGAGCACTTCGCCTACTAGTTGGGAAAGGAATGTCTTTCCGCGGTCGCTCAGAAGGACACGAGGGGCGCCATGGCGCAGGATGATGGATTGAAGAATGAAGACAGCGACTTCGGAAGCCGATGTTCAACTTACAGAGGCTGTTTCGGCATAGCGCGTCAGGTGGTCGACGGCGGTCACTATCCATCGACTACCGGCGGGAGTCATGGGAAGTGGCCCATATAGACCGATGCCAACAACCTCAAATGGCTCCGCAGGACATGAGACTGGTAGTAGTTGTCCGGCAGGAGCTGATGTTGGACGTTTGCGACGCTGACAAATGGCGCAGGAAGTGACGTATCGTGCCACACTGGTAGACAGGCCAGGCCAGTAGAAGCGACTTCTTATGCGGTCGTAAGTTTTCTGGATGCCAAGGTGGCCAGCAGTCAAATCGTCATGAAAGGCCTGAAGGAAAGGCGCACGAAGGCAACGAGGTAGCACGGGAAACCAGCGTCGTCCATCAGGATGGTGGATACGGCGGTACAGCACGGAGTTTTCAAGCTTAAATTGTGTCAGCTGTCGACGAAGCCGGGCGTTAGGCGGGTGCGAAGCTCCACGAAGGCGTTCTATAATACGGCGACAGTACGAGTCAGCGAGTTGTTGAGACGAAAATGATGCATGGTCGTGCGAAGTGAGATGATCAAGAGTGGCGAAGGACAAAACCGCAGTAGAAGAGACGTCAGTGAGTGCGTCACTGGAGGCGGTGGCGGAACCATTGATGAGTGCGGCTGGAGGAAGAGGGCAGCGAGAAAGAGCGTCTGCGTGTTGGTGCTCCTTACCAGACTTGTAGATGATTTCAAAGTCATATTCTTGGAGACGAAGAATCCAGCGGCCAAGACGCCCTGACAAATTCTTGAGTGTGGAAAGCCAGCATAAGGCGTGGTGATCCGTCACGATGGTAAAATGGCGACCGTGGAGATAAGGGCGAAATTTCTGGACGGACCAAACGACAGCGAGGCACTCCTGCTCGGTGATGGTATAGTTCTTCTCGGCAGGTGTGAGCACGCGGCTGGCACACGCAACGACTCTCTCACGCGAAGAGTTGTCTCGCTGGAGGAGCACAGCACCGATGCCATGGCCGCTAGCATCCGTGTGCAAGAGTGTGGGAGCAGTCTCATCAAAATGACACAGGACAGGTTCAGATGTGAGGGCGCCCTTTAGCTGGTCAAAGGCAGATTCACATTCAGGTGACCACACGAAGGGAGCACCACAACGAAGTAAGTGGTGTAAAGGTGCAGCTATAGAGGCGAAATCGCGAATAACTCGGCGAAAATAGGAAGCGATGCCGAGGAAACTGCGTAGGTCCTTGGTCTTTTCTGGACGAGGAAAGTGAAGCACCGCCGAAATCTTGTCAGGATCAGGTCGAATACCATCCTTGCTTACAATATGACCTAAGACCTTGATCATCTTGCTTACAAAATGACACTTTTTGGTGTTGAGCTGAAGACCAGCACTGGCTATGCACGTGAGAACCTCGTCGAGACGTTGCAGGTGCTGTGCAAATGTCAACGAGAAAATAACGATATCATTCAGATAGCACAAGCAGGTCTTCCACTTCAGGCTACGCAGAACGGTGTCGATCATGCGTTCAAAAGTTGCGGGAGCATTGCAGAGGCCGAAGGGCATGACGTTGAACTCGTAAAGGCCATCTGGGGTTGCAAACGCTGTTTTTTCTTTGTCGGCTTCGTGCATCGGAATTTGCCAGTAACCTGAACGCAGATCAAGACTGGAGAAGTACTCGGCACCTTGCAGGGAATCGAGGGCATCGTCAATGCGAGGCATGGGGTACACATCCTTGCGCGTGATCTTGTTGAGCGCTCGATAATCTACACAGAAACGCACGGAGCCATCTTTTTTTCGGACCAAAACAATGGGAGACGACCAAGGGCTAGCAGAGGGGCGAATTATCTCACGTTGCAGCATGTCGGCGACGTTTTGCTCAATAATTTTGCGCTCAACTAGAGACAGGCGATACGGCCGGCGACGCACGATGGATCTGCCGTCTGTCTGAATCCGATGCGCTGTGACGGTCGTCTGTCCCAATGTCGAAGAATGGGCGTCAAATGAACCTTCATGCTTCTTCAACAAGGCAAGGAGCTGTTGCGTCTGCGAAGGGGTCAAGTCCGAGCTGATGACAGCAGCAAGAGCGGAGGTAGAGGCAGAATGTCCAGCAGGAGGGATTTCAGAGGGAGCAGCCTTGAGGGGAACGACAGAGAGAGGCTCGGAATCAGCGACGCAAGCCAAAGTGGTGCCTTCAGGAAGTAGAATGTTCTCAGGTGTTGTGTTCCTTGCTTCGAGAAGCGCAGATCCATTATCTAACCTAACTAGGCCTGAAACAATGGCTATCCCTTTTGTGAGCCAACGCGCACAAGGTAACATTAACACATCGCCATGGTCGATGGCGTAGGACGTGATGGTCAGAATTTGCTGACAGCCTGGAGGTAGCTCGGTATCTTTTGCTGCCAGTAGACGAAGTGGCTGGTGCGGTTCATCGCCGAGCGAATAGTCGGTGTTGGTCATATGTACGACACCTTGCCCACAACATATAGCAGCAGAAGCAGAGGTAAGGAAATCCCATCCTAGAATGAGCTGGTGGGAGCAGGGCGACAGCACAGCAAATTGTATGTAGTGGACGATGCCATCGATGGATACACGCACTGTACAAAACGCGGAAGGGCGGATTGTTTTCCCTTGAGCTGCAACAAGCGCGGGTCCATCATAAGGCGTCGTAACTTTCCTGAGACGCCTACACAAATCGGAATGCATAACAGATAAAGTCGCACCGGTGTCCACCAAAGCTTCAACGTGCACACCTTCAACAAACACGGACATCATATTACAAGGGCGCGCTGGAGGAATTGTAGTCCTGTCGGTGAATGCAGTTTTTCCTCCGAAAACTTCATTACTTAGTTTTCCGGGCGGCGGTCAGAGGTGAAAGAGGCAGGCCGAAGCGGTGACGAGGAGCGGCGGAAGGGCGAAGGTGATCGGCGTCTGGTGGTACGGTAAGCATTCGGCGTCTCGGTCGTTGCGGGCGGAGATGGGGAACGGCGCGGAGGGGAAGCGTAACGACGGCTTTGGTAAGAGGCCCCACCAGAATACGCATCGCATTCACACAGGTCGTACCCGCGACGCTCATCTTGTTGGCGCTTGCGGCAAAAACGTGATATATGGCCGCGATAACCACAGTAATAACAGGTAGGACGAGACGGTCGCCAAGGCGGGTAGTAAGGGGCGCTCGGTGCGCTGTGAGATAGTGCGGTCAGATGGGGCGATGACGGCTCAATTGGTATTGAGGGGACATTGGCCGGAGGAGCGACACCAACCTGCGTGTATGTGGGTAGAGGCAACGTGGGACGTACACTAGTCGGAGGCGCGGCAGCAACCTGCGCGTATGTTGGTACGGTGCGAGGGGCCGGAGGGTCCACATTCGCAGAGCAGGTCATTGACGCAAGTTCCTCTCTGATGACGTCGCGCAATGCTGCACCAGAAGGCTGAGCAGGAATCATCAACGAAGATGACAAGCCAAGTGATTGAAGTTCTTCGCGTATGATCGCCCGGATCATCATGCGCAAGTCGGGGTCTGCCGCAGAACGGTGTTCGCTGAAGTCCGGCTGCAAGCGTACGGACTCGAGCTCGTCGAGGCGCTGGCACGTCAAGACGATGTCAGCGACGGTAGCCGGGTTCTTGACGGCGAGCGCGTTGAAGGCCACAGTCCCAATACCTTTAGAACGTGGCGTATCCTGTCGGACTCAGCCATGGCAACATTGACACGGCGACAGAGTGCAAGCACATCCTCGATGTACGATGTGTAGGACTCGCCGGGGTGTTGTTTGCGAGCATCCAGAGTTTTCTTCGCAAGGGCGGAGCGAACCGCCGGCGTGCCGAAAACTTGCCGTAGCTGCTGCTTGAAGTTCGTCCAATCGGTGAAATCAACCTCATGGTTGAAAAACCAGGTCTTCGCCACACCGGTCAGGTAGAACGAGACATGGCGGAGCTTGTGGGGATCATCCCACCGATTAGCAGAGCTTACGCGCTCGTAATCATCCAGCCAGTCCTCAGCATCTTCACCACGAAGACCAGCGAACAGATGGGGATCGCGCTGGTGGCCGCTGATGATCACAGAAGGTGCGGCTTGTGGAGGCGGGATGGTTAGGGTAGAAGCGCCAGGCTGCTCGTCCTGCGACATGCTGACGGACAGTGGGCACAAGCGGCGACCCGAACGAAGCTCCAGGGAGTAGGCCTGGGGCATAGAGGACGGGGAAGAAGAAGCACCTCCACCACTTGTGACGTCACAGTAAGGTCGGACCTTTATTGAGCCCGAGAGACGACACGGCGAAGAAGGGCGGCGTCCACAACCAGCCTGAACAGCCTTCGACAGTCCACGCTGATGATGATGCGCCCGCACGCGCGATGAAGATGAGGGGCACACGCATGATGATGATAATGTACAGATGATGAAGAAGTGCACAATAAATGCCCACAGTATATATATATTGTCACGAGCGGCGATCCTGTGGTCGGTGCTTGGACGATGACGACGACGACGGGTGGTTTTTCTGGTGTGCACGCGCTCCCCTGAACGATTGCTGCAGCGTTGTGCGCCTTACCCTGTAAATATATCCATTCTATATATATTCTCCCCGTAACATCTTTGGTGGACGTGAGGGGTACGCTCGCTACAACACCGGGAACTGGATCTTCGCAGCGGATGGCGCGTTGCTGCCACCACAATGACCGACCAAGCGACCCAGTGTGACCAAGACCCGTCACCGGTCATTCTCTTGCACCCTCGTGATCCCGGGACATTCAACGGCACCAGCGGCGTGGACGTCGATGCATGGCTGGCAATGTATGAGCGCGTCAGCCGCACTAACAAGTGGGACCCGACCATAATGCTGGCGAATCTCATCTTCTATTTGCGGGGCACTGCGCTACTCTGGTTCGAGACGCATGAGGCAGATCTGACGAGTTGGGACGTCTGTAAGCAGAAATTACGCGATCTATTTGGGAGACCTATCGCACGACAACTAGCGGCCAAGCAGGAGCTCGCAGTTCGTGCTCAGACGTCTACGGAGCCGTACATCTCGTATATTCAGGACGTGTTGTCTCTGTGCAACAAGGTCGACAAGGACATGCCTGAAGTGGACAAAGTGGGCCACGTACTGAAAGGCATAGCCGACGACGCATTCAATCTGCTACTGTGTAAGAACTGCTCAACGGTGGAGTCGGTCATCGCTGAATGTCGTCGTTTGAGCTGGCCAAAAGTCAACGTATCACTCACCGCTTCGACCGACTTCCTAATACGGCTGCCACGTCCTCCTGCGAAGGTTTAGCCACGCTTCGGCAAGCGCAAGCTCCAGAAAACGTCACCAGGATCGTCCGTCGAGAACTCGAGGCCATGGCACCCGTTACACCTCATGACGGTATGCAAAGCAACAACCTGGCTCCGATTTCGCTAATTCAGGCCGTGGTTAGCCAAGAGGTCGCGAATATGGGCATTTTACCCACCTTTCATAACGGTCATACTGCTACCAACCCGGTCGCCCCTGTCGTCGCTGCTGCAAGACCGAACACGACCTTCAGGCCACGTTATCGAAATCCAGCCGATTGGCGCACACCTGATGACCGGCCCATCTGCTTCACGTGCTCTCGGATTGGACACATCGCCCGCCATTGCCGCAGCCGCTGGCCCACGTCCTATCGCCCAAACACTTACAATCGCCCGGACCATGCACCATATGCCCCGTCGTTCCGTCCTGAGGCCTCAAGTGCTGAACGTCCTCCTAGGGAAAACCGGATCAGCCGCTCACCATCGCCCCAGCGCCGTCAGTCCCGCTCGCCCCAACCTCGCCGCTCTCGGTCTCCCTTTGGCCGCCTCTCGGAAAACTAGCCAGTGCAGCCCCCGGAGGTGACGCTGCATTTACGACCCGGCCTGAAAATCCTCTGATTGTCCCTTATACCCGATGCAACCTTCTTGAAGTTCTGGTTGATGGTGTGGCAGTTACCGCTCTTGTTGATACCGGCGCACAAATTTCTGTAATGAGCTCGAGCCTCCGGCGCCGCCTCCAGAAAGTCCTGACGCCCGCGACTTCACCTACCGTCCGAGTAGCCGACGGGAGTACACCTGCCGTACTTGGAATGTGCACTGCACGCATCACTATTTCTGGTCGCCACACATCTGTTCTTTTTGCTGTTCTAGAACAGTGCCCCCATGACCTCATCTTGGGAATCGACTTTCTGTCCACTCACGCTGCCCTTATCGACTGCTCCGCGGGCCTTCTCCGGCTAGAACTTCCTTCGTGCCCCGACAACGTTGATGCCGGCCCACCCCGGCTACGCTCCGTCGAGTTTCTTCGACTGCCTCCGCAAGCCGCAATATACGTCCAGCTGTCAGCCTTTCCGCCCCTACCCGACGGCGACTACGTTGCCTGCCCTATTCCTGAGGTCGCCATGACACGCAACTTCGCGCTACCCTATACGGTGGTGACAGTTAGAAACAACGGCACCGCCTTTCCCATCCTCAATTTTGGCTACTCGACGCAAGTTCTTCCTCGCGGCATATCACTCGCTCATCTGACCCCATTGGCCGGCCACACGGTTTCTGCCTTGACCACAGAACCTCCACCGGATTTTTCACCGCCGTCATCGCAGTCAGGTTCGTCCTGCGACCACTTCGCCCGCATGATATCAGGAGACCTCGCTCCGGCACAGTCCGCTGCCCTTCGCCGCGTGCTGGTTTCCTACCAGGATATCTTTGACTTTGGCGACCGTCCTTTGGGCCAGACTTCCGTCGTCACCCACCGCATTCATACCGGCGATGCGAGTCCTATTCACCGACGGCCTTACCGTGTGTCAGTTTCGGAGCGTGCTGTCATCAAACAGGAAGTGGAGAAAATGCTGGGCAAAGGCATAATTGAACCCTCATGCAGTCCTTGGGCCTCTCCCGTCGTACTCGTGAAAAAGAAGGACAATAGCTGGAGATTCTGTGTAGACTACCGCCACCTTAACCAGATTACCAAGAAGGATGTGTATCCTCTGCCGCGTATTGATGACGCGCTGGACTGCTTGCATGGCGCCAGATATTTCTCTTCCATCGACCTGCGCTCAGGATACTGGCAAATCGCTGTGGACGACCAAGACCGCGAGAAGACCGCCTTCGTGACTCCTGATGGCCTCTATCAATTTAAAGTGATGCCTTTTGGCCTATGTAACGCCCCTGCTACTTTCGAGCGCATGATGGACTCTCTTCTTCGAGGCATCAAGTGGTCCATATGCCTTTGCTACCTGGACGATGTTATCGTTTTTTCGACTACGTTTGAGAGCCATCTCACTCGCCTGTCCACCGTCCTTGATGTTTTTCGCCGCACTCGTCTTCAGCTTAACTCGTCGAAATGTCGCTTTGGGCACCGTCAAATCTGCGTTCTCGGCCACCTTGTTGATGCTGCAGGCGTGCAGCCAGACCCTGACAAAGTCCGCGCGGTTAGTCAGTTCCCTACCCCACGGTCGGCCAAGGATGTCCGCAGTTTTCTTGGCCTGTGTTCATACTTCCGTCGTTTTGTCCAGAACTTCGCGGAAGTGGCCCGCCCTCTAACTGGCCTACTCAAGAAGGACGTCGTTTTCACTTGGGGTCGTGACCAAGCGGACGCCTTTTCATCGCTCGTTGTCATCCTAACTAACTCACCTGTTCTAGCACATTTCGACCCGTCAGCCAGCACGGACGTTCGTACCGACGCCAGTGGCCACGGTATAGGCGCCGTCCTTGCACAACAGCAGCACGGCCTCCACCGCGTGGTCGCCTATGCCAGCCGCCTTCTGTCGCCATCGGAGCAAAATTACTCTATCACAGAACGCGAGTGCTTAGCACTCGTCTGGGCCATCGCAAAATTCCGTCCGTACCTGTATGGCAGGGACTTTTCAGTTATTACAGACCACCATGCGCTTTGCTGGCTCTCCTCGCTCAAGGATCCCACTGGTCGCCTTGGCCGTTGGGCACTCCGCTTGCAAGAGTACTCATTTTCTGTTTTCTACAAATCTGGACGGCTTCACCAAGACGCTGACTGCTTGTCACGATACCCGGTCGATCCCCCTGATACACTGGAAGATGAATCTGACACCTTTGTTCTGGCCATTACAGACTTCGCCCACATAGCTGACGAACAGCGCCGCGACTCATCTTTGCGGCCTATTATAGACGGTCTCAACTCGCCACACCCTGACCCTTCCCTACGGATGTTTGCGCTCCACAATGACACCTTACACCGCTACAACGCCCGGCCTGACGGCGCTGAGCTCTTGCTTGTTGTCCCCGCGCATCTTCGCTCTACTGTTTTGCGCCAGCTTCACGATGCACCGACGGCCGGACACCTAGGCGTGTCACGCACGTATGATCGCATCCGTAGGCGCTTCTTTTGGCCTGGTCTCTACCGTTCTGTGCGACAGTACGTTGCGGCTTGTGACCACTGCCAGCGACGCAAGACCCCTGCCCTACTGCCTGCTGGCAGCCTTCAGCCCATTGACATCCCTGATGAACCATTTTTCCGGGTGGGACTCGATCTTCTAGGGCCTTTCCCCGTGTCAACCACTGGCAATAGATGGGTTGCAGTCGCTACTGACTACGCAACGCGGTACGCTGTTACACGAGCACTTCCCACCAGCTGTGCTACTGATGTAGCCGATTTCCTTCTTCACGACGTCATCCTGCGCCACGGTGCTCCTCGTCAGTTAATCACGGACCGCGGACGCTGCTTCCTGTCTAAAGTGGTCGACGACATTCTTCGTTCTTGCAAGACCAATCACAAGTTCACCACTGCGTACCATCCACAGACAAACGGCCTTACTGAACGCCTCAACCGTACTCTCACAGATATGCTTGCTATGTACGTGTCTGAGGACCACCGAGACTGGGACATTAACTTGCCTTTTGTGACCTTCGCCTACAACTCTTCTCGTCACGACACAGCTGGCTATTCACCTTTTTATCTACTGTTTGGCTACGACCCACCATTACCTATGGACACCATACTTCATGCTCACGCAGACACATCCTCTGCCTATGCTCGTGATGCTCTTGCCCGTGCTGACATCGCCCGTCAGGTTGCCCGCGATCGCTTGTCGGCTTCACAGGTCAAACAAAAACGTCTCTATGACCGCCGACACCGGGAGGTGAACTTCCTACCAGGATCGCTCGTCTTGCTGTGGTTCCCGTTACGTCGCGTTGGCCTATGCGAAAAACTTCTCTCCCGTTATGCTGGCCCTTACCGCGTCGTACGCAAAGTCACTAATGTGACCTATGAAATCGCTCCGCTAAATCCTACGTCGGCCTCTGCAACAATCGCGAGTGACATAGTCCATGTCTCGCGTCTAAAACCGTACCACTCTCAGCCCGGGCCCTAATTGCACCGGGACGGTGCTTCTGCCGCCGGCGGGTAATGTCACGAGCGGCGATCCTGTGGTCGGTGCTTGGACGATGACGACGACGACGGGTGGTTTTTCTGGTGTGCACGCGCTCCCCTGAACGATTGCTGCAGCGTTGTGCGCCTTACCCTGTAAATATATCCATTCTATATATATTCTCCCCGTAACAATATATACACCCTCTGCTAACAATTTTCTATTTCTAGCTTTATGGTGAACGCAATCATATCGACACTTCAGGCAAATTGTCGCGGTTGTCGTCGCCTTGATGTACCGCACTACATCCAAAAGCCATATACATGAGCGACCCATACCCTGCGGGTGCGGCCACCAGTGTCGAGAATTAATATCTCGACACTGGTGTCCATCGGGCCCGCGACGCAGCAGAGAGGCTCGGCCTTTCTGTACCGACGTGGGAGCGGCCCGCTACGTGCTGACGCGCGTTCCGAGCGACCGTAATAAATTTTTGATACCATACCAGACTGGTGTCAGCCTGAGATATAGTTCCAAGTGGATCCGCTCTCCACGGCTAGAATTTGTAAATTGCAACATGGGCCATAAGGTAATTAGCTGAAAACTTAATTGGTTAATTTTGTTAATTAGTCGATTATGCATTTCAATTTTTTGTGCAAGTATTGCCCGCCTCTTCGAGTAGACGAGCTCATGAAGTAGAATTGTAGTATCTGCCTCAGGCCACCTTTAAAAATTTTGGAAACTGTTCGCTGAAACACCTTGTATATAGAATTCACTCAGTAACCGAAATGATGCCAAGCCGCATTCACTCAAAATCAGAATAAGTAAAAGTCTAGAAGTCATGCGCAGCAGCGCTTATACTCGGACTCAAAGTACTAAAAAAATAAAAAGAGAGTAGTTTGGCCGGGAAGGCGCAGCAGTATTAGTGATAGCGAAGTAGAAGACAATTACGCGAAGGAAGATTATTACCGTGTGAAACCGTGTAAGGATCGCACCCGTGTAAGGGCCGCATCCATAACTTGACATCCAATATTTAAAAAAAGACATCCAATCGAGAAGCAATCGCGTTCCGTGCGCTGATTCCGATCGGGCTCCACAGCGAATTGTCGCGCGCAGCATACATTCGCGCGTCGCTACTGGATGTCGAGAGGAGGCGATCGTGGAGGTTTACGGCGGATTTCATACCCGTAGTTGGAAAAAGGAGGTCAAATGGCCCGGTCCCATGAAAGGCTCGTCAAAATCGCAACAGTAAAGTGTGGCCCTTACACGAGTCTATACGTTAGTTATAGTGGCCATATAAATTGTAGTAAACATTCACCTAAAATGAAAATAGTAAGCATAGTGGACATAGTTGACGTAGTAAGAATGAACCATGTAAACCTGTAAATACCTCACTGGATGACCTCGAGCACTCGCTTTCACAACGCAAGCGTTATGAAGAAGACCGGCAGCGGAGGCGAACGGTTCGTACAGCCGCACGATTCACCGCAACTCTGAAAATTAGATTCATCATCATTATCTGCCTATTTTTATGTCCACTACTGACGGCCTCTGTGAGTGATCTGCGATGACCTCGGTCT
Organism: Dermacentor silvarum; assembly: GCF_013339745.2. Classification (NCBI taxonomy): domain Eukaryota; kingdom Metazoa; phylum Arthropoda; class Arachnida; order Ixodida; family Ixodidae; genus Dermacentor; species Dermacentor silvarum. Next base: position 104,917,464 of record NC_051155.1, on the reverse strand, counting down.
CTTAACTCTGCAACACCAGGGGCGCAGAAAGACAGCCCGGCAAGGAAGACAGCGCGCATGAAGTTAGCAGTCATCCCTGGTCGCCCTTTATCATTGTACCTACCAATGATTGCCAACAATTGGATATGGCACATGCTCCCCATAAGCGTCAGCCGCGCACAGTCATTCACAGTTACGGCAGGGCTAGAGGAGAAGACGCGTTCTCTGCTTCCAATTCGTGATTGATTACGTGTCCTACAACTAACCAGAATATGGAGCGCGTGGGAAATAATGCCCATCAAGCCGCCACCCTTTTCGGCTCACTGTTACGTGCTTTTTCCCGCACCCACAGGGTATGGGTCGCTTATGCATATGGCTTTTGGATTTAATGCGGAACATCAAGGCGACGACAACCGCGACAATTGGCCTGAAGTGTCGATATAATTGCTTTCGCCATAAAGCTAGACTGATTATGAGGCACGCCGTAGTGGGGGACTCCAAAAATTTGGATCACCTGGGGTTCTTTAACGGGCACCTAAATGTAATTCCACGGATGTTTTCGCATTTCGACGCAATCGAAATGCCGCCGCAATGGCCGGGATTCGATGCCGCAACCTCGTGCTTAGCAGTCCAGCACCATAGCCACTGAGCAACTGCGGCGGGTAAATTGAAAATTGTTAGCAGATGGTATATATATATATATATATATATATATATATATACATGGGCAGGTTTCAGAAAGCTGGTCAGGCCCCAGCGACACCCCCCCCCCCCGGAAAAATGAAAAATTTACACCTATGGCCTCCGGCATGTTGGGATCTGCGCGGCGAAACAAACGCGCCATGTCTTCGGCAAACATGGCAACACCTTCATTCGGCTTTTGGATGCGCGTATCGAGAAGGCGCAGTGCGTTTTCCCGTCGATTTGTGTCCCCGAATATGTCGAGAAACCGACGCGAAAAGTCCTCCCACGTTGTGATACTTCCCTCGCGGTTTTCAAACCACGTCTTTGCACTTTTCTCGAGGGCGAAATAGACGTCGAAAAGCTTCTGGTCGGGGCGCCAGTGATTCGATCTCGCTACCCGTTCATACTTCTCCAGCCAGTCCACCGCATCTTCATGCGCGTCACCGTGAAATGGTTCAGGAATCCGAAGATTTTGAACTGTTACTTGAGTTGGGCTGCTTAGAAGTACCATTGCTGGAGCTGGCGTGGCGGCCGTTGATGAAGACGATGTTTGCAAGACACCAAATTCGGGGCTCAAACCTATCCACAAATTTACATATTTACTTTGCCACACAGTTCCTAACATAACGCCCTCTCCATGTGTATATGAGATTGCGTCTGTTGACTCCGTTTTACAATATGCTGCACAGCGATGTTCAATGTCCAATAGGAAAATCATTATTTGTAATGATTTTGCTGTTGGACATTGAACCATATAGCCTGCGACCGACATCTGTTCTGATCTCATTGTACAAAATATAAATAGCAGTTAACGCAACGGGCACGAGAAAGACATGCAGATTCGTCGTACTGCCAAATTCTAGGTCACTTTTATTTATTTATAGAGCAACTCAGTGACGGAATCCACTGCCTCCTTGAAAAGTAAAACCGTTTTTTTTCTTTTATTGCGAAAGCATTATATGCCCCATCACGCGAAAAGCCGTCGGCGTGACCGAAACATGGTACCAAAAATGGCCGACGCCGCAAAGAGTAAGGACAAATAAACATGCTCGGAGTCGCGTCACACTTGTCAAGGATGTTCCTGTAAACAATGCAAATTAACGGCTTTGAAAAGAAAACTTGGTACATTTCGGTTTGGGTGACATTCTGGTATTCGAACCCGGGCCTCCGGGGTCCGCGACGAGCACGCTTTCCCGACGCCACAGCGACTCCACGGTTCTGGCTGACTAAAGATGTGCCTAGTGAGTGCGTCACTCGGCACGTGACGGCGCAGACAATGCGGATGAGGTGGCGCCGCGTCATGAGTGTAAAAAATGAGCGCGTTCGTGACGTTCCGAGGTCTACAAACGCTATAATGCTTTCGCATTCCCGCACGTAAGCAGTCTTCAGTGTCTCTGCCGACTTGTTTTTAATCTTTACAGGCGTATATCTAACTCAATAACGTACGAGACAGTACGAGCGCCCGCTGCGCTGCATCTGTGTTAATATTTGCACTAAATATGCAATGCACTTTCGATGCGCATACGTATTGCATCATTGCTTAATGCTGTGTTATTCAAAGGCTAGTTGAATCGCTAATAATGAGCGTTGTTAACCCAAGAACTCCCTTCAGGACTTGCACTTGAGTTATATTGCTCCCGCTGTAGGTGTATTGATATTGACACGTGAATTCAGTGCATTTCCGTGTGTAATGCGGTTGCAGTTTGCTTGAGCTTTATTTTGCTCGCCGTGGGAGATTCGGTGAAGGGAGACGAAGAAGACGTTCTGCTCGATCGGAGCTGCTCTGCTGTGTGGCCTGCTGTTGGTTGCCGTGTTATTTCCGTGACAAATTGATGGAGGTGCTGGGTACCATCCTATGCACTAAATTGATCTCCCGACGCTTCAAGTTCCTACCACCATTCCCACGAATCCGGAGGAAAGCCGGGCACTTCGCCACAGGTGCCGCTTGCAAGGCCTGCCTCCTGAATAGAGTCCATTGAGCCCGGTAATGTCCACCACAGGGGCAAGTGCAAGTCAGATGCAGGAGAGTGACACAATCCAGTCCACTTCTACCACAAGTGTCGTCTACGCAGCGCGCGTTCCGATGTCATTTATGGCAACGTGTTCGAGGACGTGGAGGATTGGCTTGAACACTTCAACCGAGTCGCAGCAGTCTATGAATGGGTTGACTCTAGGAAACTGGCGCTACATGTACTTTGCCCTTGAAAATACGCTCGCACTTGGCTTGATAATCATGAGGGCTCCATCACTAGCTGGCAAGAATTCCGACGGCAGCTCCGCGAGACATACAGCAGCCCTGAAGGAAAGAAATAGCCGAGCAGGCTCTGCAGAGTCGGTTTCAGAAGCCACATGAAAGCGTGGCCATGTTTGTCGAGGACACGTCGCGCTTGTTCCGACGTGCTGATTCAGGTATGGCCGAGGCAAAGAAAGTTTGTCTCTTAATGCGAGGGGTGGAACAACAACTCTTCGCTGGACTCAGACACAACCTTCCAGCTACAGTCGCTGAGTTCATCATTGAAGCAGCGACAATGGAGTGAGCGCTTCAGCAACGCTCCCAATAGAACGACCACCAAAGCACCGTCGCCGCCGTGTCATGTTTCACCTGTGGACATGATTCAGCAACACTCCGAGAGCTTGTGCGAAGCGTTTTGCGCAAAGAGCTTGCGGAAGTTCGTAAAACTGCTTGTCAGCCGGCTGTTACTGCACTCGATGACGCCATTCGTGACGAAATAAGGACCGTGACCCAAGCATTGGCACCTACGCGAGCGGAAGCCCTAGTCATGACATATGCCGAAGCCTTACGGAGTCCTCAGCCATCTACGGGACGACGTTTGCCTTCCCCTGTTTCAGCTCTACCACCTCAGTTTCCCGCTACAAATGAAAACACGTATGAGTACGTAGGCCCGCGAGCGATCACACGGAAAGCAAACGTATGGCGAACCTCGGATAATCGGCCACTTTGCTACCACTGCGGCGAAGCGGACCATATCGTCAGTGCCCTTATGGGAGTATGGGCCTTCGGGTATTTCACCTTAACGCGCATCAACCAAGCAATGGTGAGCGCGCACGCGATATTGAGCAGTATCTGGCCTCTCAACAGCCGTGTCCCCAAGTCCACGGTCCCCAAGTCCACGGTCCCTAAGTCCACGCCCACCTCAGGAAAACTGGGGACAGCGACCTCCGGGGGTGGGGCCACTGCTGATCGTCCTGACAAACATCCTCTGACACAAGTTAGCGACGACTTATCTGCCACGCCATATTCATGCAATGAATCAATCAATTAATCAGTCAAAATGAGCTTTAATTATATAATTCAAAGAATGCGTACAAAAATAGTTGGACCATGTTGGCCTATGTGGCTAGTACCTGGTCCAATACAAAAATAACATATATAGGTCAACCACGTACACACTTCTCAGTGAATAACATTGCTTACATGAACAAGTCTTTAATTTAAAGGAGGTGTTATTACGTCTGTCTATACAAGAAGAAGCGTTTACATGCAAGGTCAAACTTTCTGGTTACATTTACTTCCACAAGCACAGTGTTCCATCCTATAGCGCCAAAAAACTCAAAAAATCGTTCACCGTAGACATCGCTGCAATAATAAAGATTTAAGTTAAAGGTAGTTGCTTGTCTGGTGTTTGCACGTGGGAAGTTAAATATGGTGTTGCGTAAGGGGAAGTTGGTGTTTAGTATTTTATGAACTAAACAAGTGATCTTATAATTTCTTAGGATACGAAGGTCAATAAACATAAGGCTACTAGGGTGATGAACAGAAGGAAATATTATTCTTAGGGCGCGTTTGCAACTGCAGTATAGGTGTTAAGTAAGTTTTATATGTTCGACCGCATACTTCACAACAATAACCCAGGTGGGTATGAAATAAAGAAAAATGTATGCAACGAAGCGCAGTACGAGGAAAATATTGCCGGGCACGGGCAAGGGTGTAACAGCTGAAAGCAAGTTTGCTACAGACAAGGTTAATTTGTTCTCTCGAATACAAGTGACAGTCTAAAGCAACTCCTAAATATTTAAACGTATCAACACGATCCAGAGTTCAGTTTGCTAGAATCAAATTAAAGGTACTGTAATCTAGTATTTTCCTGTCGGAATGAACTACGATATATTTAGTTTTATCAGTATTTAGGGCTAGTCTATGTTCTGAAAACCATTTCCCTGCCTTTAGTAGTTCGCCAGATACAATGTCTTGTAATGATGAGAGCGAGTCACCTGAGTAAACTAAGATGGTGCCGTCAGCATACATTAATTGCCTGCGGTAAATCGTTAATCTATAATGAAAACAGAACAGGGCCTAAAACCGAGCCTTGTGGTGCACCACATATGACATCGGTAAAAGCAGAGTGATGTTTATTAATTACCACTTGTTGCCTTCATGCTTTAAAATAGCTGCTGATGAATTGAAGCGCGTTTCCAGCAATATCATAAGATTCCGGTTCTTGTAACAGTATGGAGTGACAGATTGTATCAAACGCCTTTCTTATATTAAGAAAAATTTACACAGCAAATCTTCTGCTTGTTAAGAGCAGAGTTAATGAATTGCGAAAGAGTTAAAACTGCAGTTGATGTAGATCTACCCACAGCAAAGCCATGCTGCTGTGAGCAGATGATCTGAAAACGACGCAGGACTTTCCGCCGATGTTACCGTAACCGTCGACAATTACCAGGTCACCGCCCTCGTTGATACCGGCGCCGACTACTCCGTTATGAGTGGTGAATTGGTGGCTACTCTCCGAAAGGTGACGACACCATGGAATGGTCCCCAACCCCGTACTGCGGGTGGTCATCTCGTGACGCCGGTTTGGAGGTGCACTGCCCGAGTGCATATCTGCGGCTCTGCCTTCATCGGATCTTCCGTCGTACTGCGCGAATGCCCCAGGCAGCTCATCTTAGGAATGGACTTTCTTGGAGAATGTGGGGCCATTATAAATCTTCGAGAGCTGTTGGTAACATTTTCACGTAACGCAAGCTCGCACAAATTCAAATCGCACAAGATAGCGTTGCGTGTCTCTGATGATTCTGTGGCCGTACCACCTCGTTCCAGTGTACTGGTTACCGTAGTGAGCGACAAGGACCGAACTACCACCCTTGGAGTTGTTGAAACGAATGCGTCCATCCTCTTTTCTCGCGTGAAATATGCGTCACCCGCGAACTCCTCGAACTGACCAAGCAGCCTGGCGAAATCCTAATCACGAACTTTGGTCGCGAATACCAGCACTTCACGAGGCACGCTGTTGTCGATTACCCCGAAGAAATCGGCGACGCGAGAACCAGCCTATCACTCGCAGAACGTCCCTCCGTCCCACACGACGATAAGCAGTCTACAATTCAACTCGATGTGAATTCCGACCTATCGGTTCAACAGGAAGATATTCTCTATTTTGCTTTCCTTTAGCGACTCCTTTGCCATGACATCAAAAATCAAGCAGACACCCGTTGCGAAGCAAAGAATTATAAGCGAACCCACCGAAAGACCCATCCGACAGCATGCCTACCGTGTGTCTCGAAGAGAACAAGACGCCATTCGTGAAAAAATCAAACAAATGCTTGCTGACGACATCATTCAGCCATCTACAAGTTCATGGGCGTCACCAGTGGTTCTGATTAAAAAGGAAGACGGCACACTGCGTTTCTGCGTTGATTATTGCAAACTCAACAACCTCCCAAAGAAAGACGTCGATCCGCTTCCTCGCATCGACGACTCGCTGGACCAACTTCGACACTCCAGATATTTTTCATCCACGGCTCTGCGTAGTGGCTATTGGCAAATCGAAGTTGATGACCGTGCTCGGCAAAAAGACCGCATTTATTACTCCTGGCGGACTCTGAATTCAAGGTTCTTCCTTTTGGCCTGTGCTCAGATCCTGCGATTTCTCATAGAATTATGGAAACTGTTTTGTCCGGTCTTAAGTGGCAAACGTGTCTTGTTTATTTGGGCGACGTCCAAATAAACCGTCTTTGTGTAGTGCTTGATGCGCTCCAAACTGCTGGCCTGACACTGAAGCCCGAAAAATGCAAATTCGCTTACGAGGAGCTGAAATCCTTGGTCATGTCATAAGCTGCGATTGAATTCGCCCGGATCCTGTAAAAACGCGAGCTCTTGCTATCTTCCCAACGCCTACGAACAAACGCTTCTTTCGTCGGCTGTTGGGACTTTGCGCATACTACCATCGCTTCGTACCAAACTTTTCAAAAATAGCTGAGCCCTTGCATTATCTCTTAGGGACAATGTCACTTTCGTTTGGAACCCAGAGCAACATCGCGTTTTTCGCTACCTACAACGACTTCAGACTCCTCCAATCCTAGGTCACTTCGACGAAAATGCCGACACTGGAATACACACAGACGCAAGCAATGTCGGTCTCCTACGCTAGTCGTACCTTGTCATCGGCCGAATCGAACTACTCGACTACAGAAAAAGAATGTCTCGCTGTCGTGTGGGCGATATCCAAGTTCCGACCATATTTGCCTTTCAAAGTAGTCAGTGACCACCATTCGTTGTGTTGGCTTGCCAGGTCTCAAAGACCCCTCAGGCCGCCTTGCTCAGTGGAGTCTTCGCCTTCAGGAGTTCGACGTTACAGTTGTCTACAAGTCAGGGACGCAAGCACACAGATGCCGACTGTCTGTCTCGCGCTCCTGTCGAAACGACTCCGCCTGAACTAACTGCAGACGGAGACAGATTCTTCTGCGGCGTCACAGCGTCTGACTTAGCTCAGCAACAGCGTGATGACCTGGAGATTCGCCCGCTCATCGACTACCTTGAGGGCCAACTTGCGCAGCCACCACGGGCATTCAGACACATAATTTCCTCGTTTTTTTCTCCGCAACAACGTATTCTATAAGCAACGCTTTGACTCCAGCTTGTAAACCGATCTTCTGGTGGTGCCATCTGCGATGCGAGAAGAGATACTGCATGCTTGTCACGACGAGCCGTCTTCTGGACATTTGGGGTTCACGCGCACTCGGGCACGTATCCACCACAAGCACTACTGGCCTAAACTGTCCTCGTACCGTCATAAGACTTGCCGAGACTGCCAGCGGCGCAAGACACCGCTCATAAAACCAGTTGGCTTGTTACAACCCGTAGAACAACCCCCCCCCCCCCCGGGATCCCTTTCAACAAGTCGGAATGGACTTGCTTGGACCATTTCCTAAATCTTGGGCTGGCAACCGATGGATAATACTTGCGACAGATTATCTCACTCGTTACAGTGAAACAAGACCACTTCAAAGAGGTACTGCTAACGACGTCGCCAAATTCATTCATCCTGTCGTCCTCCGCCATGGTGCACCAGCAATGGTTATTACCGACAGAGGGACCGCTTTCACAGCCCAGCTCCTGGAAGAAGTGATGACCCTCAGCGGCACTGTTCATCGTCGGGCGACTGCTTATCATCCATAGACGAACGGCCTAACCGACGGCTCAACAAGACCATCGCTGACATGCTTTGAATGTATGTCGACGTGGATCACAAGAACTAGGACTGCGTTTTTTCGCTTCGTAACATTTGCCTATAATAGCGCCGTTCAAGCAGCCTCAGGATTTACTCCTTTCCGCTTGCTTCACGGCCGCGAGGTTAGCACAGTGTTAGACGTAATGCTTGTGCCCGACGCCTTCGCATCTACCACAGTGAATGCTGCCCAATATGCTCAGCGTGCAGAGGAAGCTCGTCCGCTAGCTCGCCTGCGCATTCGCTATCAGCAACACTACGATGCTTATATATACAACCTGCCCCACAGAGAAGTTACTTACTGCCCCGGAGACAAAGTATGGATCTGTAGTCCCTTCCGCCAACACGGGTAGTCGGAGAAACTTCTCCGTCGATATTTCGTGCCTTACCAGTTTCTTCAATGCCTCAAGGACGTCAACTACAAAGTTGTTCCAGAGAGCACTATGCGGTGCTCCCGCACAACCGGAAATCGTCCATGCGGCTAGGATGAAGCCATATGTTACGCACGCTGATCATCATCATCTACCTTCCCTACTTCGAAAGCATCGAGCCGATGCTTTTGAAGGGGGGATAATGACACATAATTTCAGTGCATTTCCGTGTGTTGTGCGGTTGCAGTTTGCGTGAGCTTTATTTTGCGCGCCGCGGAAGATTCGGTGAAGGGAGACGAAGACGACGAAGAAGACGTGCTGCTCGATCGGAGCTGTTCTGCTGTGTGGCCGGCTGTTGCTTGTTGTGTTATTACCATGACGATATATTGTACTAGAATATGGGGTATTGTGTTCAGGGAGGACTCACGGCAGCCGCACCTGATGTCGAAAGCTACGAGATGGCGCCACCAGAGCATTGGCTGTTGCATGATGCGTTGCTTCCCATGCGCTACGGCGCTTTGCACACATAGCGCTTAAGAATACCCTTTCTAGTCCCTAACAGGTCAATGCTAACACGTCCCTGCTTCGACGGCATCCTGGTTGAGCCAGGATCTGTTAGAGAGCTTCTTGGGAATGCACATGTAATTCTTACAATTACGTGTCACACATGGAAAAATGTATCAATGAAAACCTACTCGTTCGCTTGCGGATATCACTTAAACAATACATGAATATGTAAAGAGACTGGCTGCTTCATTTCTAAAGGTCACAGGATGGACAATATACTGGATATAGCAAAAGTAATTAATGAAAAAATGAATGTTTGCTTAATTACTCAATTATTTAGGTAATATGAGTAATGCAAACCGACAGTATAATTAGTTTTATTCATTATTTAATTAAAGCAAAAATTAGACATCAACCCAATCGTAGCAATTGCTACAAGGGAAACCCATACGGGTTCCCCGAAAGAAAAGCCCTCGCATTTTCCGCTGCGGGTTTCCAGAGCGGGTTTCCGCTTAACCTATAATGTCAGACACTTGCCTTTGCTTCGAGTTGTTCATGAATTCCACTTTGCCCTGCCATTTGCAAACCGCCTGGTTAGCTCAGATGGTAGAGCGGCTGCCACGGAAAGGCGGTGGTCCCTGGTTCAAGTTCCGGACCAGGACGAATTTTAGGGGCGAAGCTCCTTATAGCGGCACCCGTTCCATCCCCGTCGTCGTAGTAGTAGTGTGTAACCAGTAGTGTGTAACCAGTCTGAGAAAAATGAGAAAAAAAATTCCGAAGTTGTGTCCGTAGCGCGGAATCGAACCAGGGACCCCTCGCTTCCGAGCGCGCGGCGTTAGCCCACTACGCCACGAAGCGGACATGGACACACGCACCACGATGGCAATAAATACCCAACATTAACGAAAGGGCGCGTTTCTAGCGCGTTTCTAACGCGTTTGTGCTAGCGCGTTACGGCCCGTGTAAGAAGCTGGTGTAAGACGCTGTGGCCTCTCCGCCTTACCTTCAACGCGTTTCGAACGCGCTGCCCAAAGCGGTGGCAAGTCAAGTTCAAGTCGAGGAGCGTTTATGAATACGGGGGGTATACTCTCTCAGCAGTCATGTGATGGCGTCGGCAAACGCGGTGCACGTTCCGGCATGTGTAAATGGCTGCGTAAGACGCTGTGGCCGCTCCCCCTTACTAGAGAGTACTGCACGTTTCTAACGCGTTTGTGCTAGCGTCCCCTTAAGCGGGAGATCCGATGATTCCCTCCGGAGCTTCGCCCACTCATCATCATTCACCCCGTGGATATGCTATGATTTTTTTCTTCAACATCGAGGCCTTTCTTTCGAGAAATCCGTATAGGTTTCGTTTGTAGCAATTGCTACGATTGGATGGATGCCTGATTTTCCCTTTAATTACTTCTCTCCATCTAGCGTGTTTCCGCTGAACCATTATGTCCATTATTTAATAATCATAAGTTTTAATACTTGAGTTATATGAAAGTTGGATAATTAAAATTATTTCTATAATCAGGTAATCAATTAGACGCATTCAGCTCTTTATATTGCGGTCCCAACCGCTGTGTATAATTCAAACTGGAATACCTTAGGGAAAATCGAGTCTTTATTTTAAACAATTAATGCGTCGTTTGAACCACACAAACTCCGAAAAAATCACAAACAACACAAACCAACCAGCACAACTGACAACAGCAGGAATCAGCAATGGATCGACGGATATTGACGGTGGCGCTGCTGTCGCATGGGCTGGCATGGACCGCCCCTGAACACACTACCCCTTTCTAGTGCACTTTAGTATTGATTTCTTCACCGCAAGTTTACGCCTAAAGAAAGCGGAGAAATTAGAATCAGCGGCCTTTTGCCGTCAGTGGCCACTAAGGCATACACGTAGTGGCGTGATCAACACAGAGACAGCTTAGCCGAAGACGGCTTAATAAACATAGGCGGCCACGATATGACATCGGCATGTTACAGGCTTATCGTGAAAAGCCAAACAATTAATGACTCACCTTCATTCCCGTAGCCAGTTCGGTTGATATGGCGGATACTCGACGCAGAAAAGGGATGCAGAAGATCGTGAGCGTGACTGCAGCGATGGCGCTTCGAAAGTTTTCTTGATCTCTGAAGGGTGGCGCATCGGGCATACGTCGGAGCAACACCTTCGGCATCTAAAAGAAAAGTGCATGTCTACGGTGATACCTAAATTTGATACGCAGCCTTATTGTGCTATCTGAGAGCCGCGTCAAGTGGCTCGCGATCGTCGCGAAGCGTCTGTAATGAAAGACCTGACATTTAGGCCTCGCCTATGCGAGGAAGCTACAATCAGGTCTCCGAGAACTGACAAGTTGGTCTCGAATGCTGTTTACGTAATTGCCCGCTGTCGAATACACCATTTTTCGCAGTTATCACTGGGTCAAAATGGCCTGACGTCCTGCCTGATAGGCTGATAAGAAAGTATAATTGATTGATGTGTGGTGTTTAATGGCGCAAGGGCCAAGGATGGCCAAAGAGCGCCATGACAAATGGTAATGAATTGTTCATGTATTATAAATGAAGTGATTGAATTGAGTTACAAATGTAAATGTAGTGTGGCTGTAAAGAGGCCTAAGAACGGGTCGCTGTAAACTGCGTAAAATATAATGACAATGATTTATAACAAAATAAAAAGTGCATAAAAGTTTCACTACGATAAACTGGCGTAATAAAGACATACAATAACTACTGTCTCCACAGGGCTCTTGAAGTAGAGAGCTCAGAGGCATGTTCTATAAAGAGTAATGTCACTGCAGCTACAGCCTCGAAGGCGAGGCTTTGCTACATATGACCCGGCCAAATTATTTCTAAGACGTTCACTTCATCTAAAAACCTAAAAACTGTTTCCAGGTTAAAAAGCGGTTCGTTACTAAGAAAAAATGCTGGGTGAAGTGGAATTTGCTGGCGATACGCAGAACGGAAGTACTTTTTACGCTCAGCTTCTAATTCTCTGCACTGGACTAGGACATGGAGCACTGTAAGGGTGTCGCCACACCTTCGACATGATGGAGGATCACTTCCAGTCAATAGGTAAGAGTGGGTGCCGAAGGTGTGACCTATTCTTAATCGACAAAGGAGCACTTCTTTGTATCGTGCTGTTTTTTCGGATATCCAGTGCCCTAATTTAGGTTTGATCAAGTGCAGTTTATTGGCTACCTGGGTATCCCACTCTTTCTGCCAGTGCTTCTTCAGCTTATGCCGTAAGTATGGTTTAATGTCTGTGGCCGGAATGGGTATGTTTATGTCAGTGTCGCTAAAAGCTACCGAGGTGGCGTTCTCGTCAGCATCTTCGTTGCCTTTTATACCACTGTGTCCAGGTACCCAGCATAGGATGATTACTTGTTTGCCCATATAAGCTGAGCATAGCAATGCATAGAGTTCGTTAAAGACAGTGTTTTTATGTTTTCGTAAACTCATTAGGGCTCAGACTACACTCAAAGAGTCCGTGAACACAACAGCCCTAGTGAGAGTCGTTTCAGTTATGTGTTTTACTGCAGAGAGGATCGCGTATGCTTCAGCAGTAAAAATACTGGTATGTGGGTTAAGTGTACCGGATAGTAAAAGCGATGGTCCTACAGCTGCGTAAGCAACGCCGGCAGGAGACTTTGAAGCGTCTGTATAAAACTCAGCACAGGAATATTTCTCCTGAAGCTCAAGGAAATGTGAATGTATATGTGCCTCAGGTGCTTGTTTTGAAATTTCTACGAAAGAGATGTCACATTCGATAGTCTGCCACTCCCAAGGCGGTGGAAGCCGAGTAGGAGCCATTAGTACGTTCTCTAGAAGAGGTACGTTTGTTTCTTCGGACAGTGCTTTCAACCGGAGGGACAGAGGAGACCTAGTGGCTGGGCGGTTATGGAACAGCCTGGTCGTGGACAAATCGCGAGCAATTGAATGGCACGGATGATCTACATCTGATTTCACCTTCGAGGCATAGGAGAAGCTTAAATATGTCCTTTGGAAGGCTAGAGACCATTCATTACATTCAACGTGCAGGCTCTGTACAGGACTTGTCCTGAAGGCGCCTGTAGCAAGGCGGATACCCAAGTGGTGGATAGTATCTAACATTTTCAAAGCACTAGGTGTAGCAGAATTATAGACTATGGCTCCGTAGTCAAGGCGTGATCGTATTAGACTTTTATACAAGCTTAGGAGGCATCTCCTGTCGGCTCCCCAGGATGTCCGTGACAACAGCTTCAACAGGTTCATAGTCTTGAGGCACTTCGCTTTGGGGTACTTCAGATGGGAAATAAAGGTTAGTTTATTGTCTAAGATGATACCTAAGAATTTATGCTCGGAGCTTACACATAGACGTTCCCCATGAAGGTCTATAGCGGGATCTGGTAGTACACCTCTCTTGTTGGAGAAGAGTACGCATGTACTTTTTTGCGGGTTTAGCTTGAAACCATTCTCATCCGCCCATTTAGACAATTTATTTAAGGCAAGCTGTACTTGTCGCTCGCAGGTACTAAGATTACATGATTTGAAACCCATTTGGATGTCATCCACATATACAGAATAAAACATTGTACGTGGTATGACAGTTTGGAGCGAGTTCATTTTGACAATAAATAAAGTACAGCTCAGCACACCACCTTGTGGTACACCAGCCTCCTGCGTGAATTGTCGAGACAGAACGTTACCAACTCTAACACGGAACGTGCGATCAGAGAGGTAGCTCTGAATCACATTTAACAAATTGCCTCGGACTCCCATTCCAGCCAGGTCACGGAGAATTCCAAAACGCCAAGTTGTGTCGTATGCCTTCTCCATGTCTAAAAATACTGATAGGAAAATCTGTTTGTGTACAAAGGCATCACGGATATTGGTCTCGATGCGGACGAGGTGATCTATTGTGGATCTACCTTCCCTGAAACCGCATTGTAAGGAATCGAGTATTTTGTTGCTTCCAAGAAAATGGACGAGGCGCCGGTTAATCATTTTTTCAAAGAGTTTGCATATACAACTTGTCAGAGCTATTGGCCTATAGTTACTGGCCGAGGAAGGGTCCTTGCCTTCTTTGAGAATAGGAATTACGATTGCTTCTTTCCAGGCGGACGGAATGTAGCCGGCAGATAACATGGAGTTAAATAGTGACAGTAGTGTTCTGTGGGTTTCAGGGTGTAAGTGTTTTATCATTTCGTAAAGTATTCTGTCACTTCCCGGAGCAGACTTGTTACAACAATTGAGTGAAGCCTGAAACTCTGCCATGCTAAATGGACGATTGTATGCTTCATTGGCTGTGCCTTTCCGACCCAGAGGTTGTCGCTCTGCTTGTCGCTGGTATCTTAGAAATGTATCTGTGTAATGGGATGTACTGGAAATGTGCTCGAAATGTGCTCCTAGACAATCAGCCTGGTCCTCAAGTGTGTCTCCTTGTGTGTTTACTAAAGGTAGAGGATGGGTTTCGCGGCCTTTTATTTTCTTAACCCTGTTCCAGACTTTCTTTTCGTCTGTATAAGAATTAATGCTGCAGATGTATTTCTGCCAGCTTTCCCTTTTGGCACGGCGGCGCGTTCTTCTACCTTCCGACTTCATTTTCTTGAAGATGATAAGGTGTTCTGTAGTCGGCGAGTCACGGAGGTTATTCCAAGCCTTATTTTGTTTCTTTCACGCTTCCCTACATTCATCGTTCCACCAGGGAACACGTCGTTTAGAAGGCGATCCATTTGTTTGCGGGATACATATTGACGCTGCATCCACAATAAATGCTGTTAAATATGCCACTGCATCGTCAATACTTTGCATACCAATGTTATCCCAGGTCAAATGTGTAAGGTCTCGGTATCGCTGCCAGTCCGCTGAGTCGACTTTCCACTGGGGCACATGTGGTGAGCATTCGTCTTGTTTTGTTAATCTTAAGATAATTGGAAAATGGTCACTCCCGTATGGATTGTTAACCACCTTCCATTCCAAGTAGGGCACGACTGTGCTTGACGCAATGCTTAAATCTATGCACGAAAATGTCTTGTTTGCGACGCTGTAAAAGGTTGGTTGTTTCTTATTTAGCAAACATGCACCTGTAGATAACAGGAAATTTTCTATCAGGCGCCCTCTGGCATCACATCGTGAGTCGCCCCACAACTTATTATGTGCATTTAGGTCTCCAACGACAATGTACGGTTCCGGAAGTTGTGCAATAAAGCTTTCAAATTCTGTTCTGGAGAGTTGATAGCTTGGCGGAATGTATAAAGAAGTAATTGTCAGCAGCTTACCAAAAAGCACTGCTCTGACTGCAACTGCCTCAAGAGGCGTTTGAAGCTCTAAATGCTGGCAGGGTACACCCTTATCGACTATTATGGCGACACCGCCAGATGAGGCGAGAGCGTCGTTTCGGTCTTTGCGGTAAATGGCATATTGCCGCAGAAAGTTTGTGTGTGTATAATTGAGGTTTGTCTCTTGCACACAGAGAACCCGTGGATTTAACTTGTGTAGGAGTTGCTTTATGTCGTGCAGATTGTGGAGTAGACCTCTAACGTTCCAATGTATTATTTGTGTAGCCATACTGGAGGCGTATATTGCTGTGTGTCAAGAGCTAGACCGAATAGGCTCACGAGGCCTTTCCAGGCCCCGTGATACGTGATTTTTCTTTTTTCCCGGCGGGCTCTGTGGAGCTACGCCGTTCCTTCGGCGTTTGAGACACCGGAGGAGTGTTGGTTGCTTCCATCGCCTCTTCAGAGGCGCTGGATGCCGCCCGCTCGGCGAGCACACTGGGGGGTTTTTCGGGCCTTTCTGCATGAGCAGTGGCCCTGGGACCTGCAGGCCCGGAAGTCTGCTGGCCCTTCTTGGTTGGGGGCGGAGCAGCGCTTGCTGCTCCTGCCAAGGGGGCTGATGGCGTGACCGTTGTCACACTCCGTGTGACTCGGGCGGCCGCCGAAAGATGTGGTGCAGCCCCCCGGCGCGCCGCATCAGAGTAGGACGGATTAGACTGACTGAAATAAGAAAAACGCTTGCGCGCTTCTGGAAAGGAGATGTTTAGTTTCACATTGAGTTCTATTATGTCCTTTTCTTTCTTCCATGTCGGGCATGTTCGTGAGTAGGCGGGGTGGTCTCCGTCACAGCTGGCACAGTGGTTTGTGGAAGTGCACACTTCTGAGGAACGGTCTTTAGATGCACATTTTGCACAGGTAGATCGCCCTCGGAAACTTTGCGACCCATGCCCAAAACGCTGACACTTGAAGCATCGGCGCGGATTTGGTATGTACGGTCGTACACGCAGTTTACAGTAGCCGGTTTCAATCGTCTCAGGGAGGTTGCTTGTACCAAAGGTAATGATAACATGTTTGGTTGGGATTTCCTTATTGTCGCGCCTTATCTTGATTCTTTGGACCTTAACCACATTTTGTTCTTGTCATCCTTCCAACAACTCACTCTCACTAAGTTCAAGCCGGTCGTCATCAGAGATGACGCCGCGCACAGTGTTCATTGACCGGTGTGGGCCCACGGAGACAGGAATGTCCCCAAACGCCACGAGTTTTGACAGCTTGTTGTACTGGAGATTGTCACGGACTTCTAGAAGAAGGTCTCCACTTCCCATCTTAGTTACTTTGTAACCTGTGCCAATTGCTTCTGTAAGAGATTTTGCGACCACAAATGGGGATATCGTACGGACAGTCTTTGTTTCACTTTGGCTATGTATCACATGGTACTTGGGAAATGTTTCTATTGGTTTCATGCGGAAGTTGAACGTTTCGTCGGTGCGCCCCCTTTTCAGGAAGCGATCAGGCAGCGGGGGAAAAGGGTTTGCCATATAAAACTGGAAAATTCGGCGGCGATGGTAGCCACCCACCACCGAGCCCAACAAGGGGACGCTACAAGGTTGGAATACCTGTAGACGCCAGCTATGCATCGCCGCTATAACCTAATATAAAATACCCAAGGTTGGATAGCTACACCAGGTTAACCCTTGCCGCCCAGAAATTCGGAAGTGAGAAGAAGTGACTAGAAGACAGGAAAGATGGAAAGTGAGAGAGAAAGATAAAAGATTGAAGAGGGGGACAGGAAAAGGCGACTGCCGATTTCCTCCAGGTGGGTCAGTCTGGAGGTGCCGTCTATGTGAAGCAGAGGCCGAAGAGCTGTGTTGCCTCCGCCGGGGGGCCTTAAAGGTCCGAACACCCGGCATCGGCTCAACCTCCAGGATCCCCCTTTCCCCAGACACGGCTAAGCCACGCACGGCTACACGTAGGCTAAGCGCTATTTATTAAACGCAAGAAAGGGGGTAATTGGTGATCGCTGGGAGAGACATTCGTCCTGCAGCGGACACAAAGATAGGCTGATGATGATGATGAGCTATCTCTACAATTTTCCCACACTCTGTAAACAGTCCGCAAATATATTTGTATTTATATCTCTACCCTTTATATTTTTCCTAGACACAATCTCAGGCGCAATACGGAACTCCGCCGCAGACATTTTCCTAGACCGTGCCGCCATGCAAACAGGGAGGATGCTGCTTCAACCGTGACGCCAGCACAGCCAGTGACCTCACCCGTCCGCGTGACCCTGGCTCCTTCTCCGGCACCGAGAACAATCGGCGAGAGTGATGCTCGCCAATGCCGTTTTCTAGCCCAACGAGACAGCACGCGCCTTGTTTGAAACTTACGAGGAAGACATTACCGTTTTGCATGTATGTAAGCAGAAGCTTCATGGCCTATTTGGCGAACTAACTCGTTGCCAGCACGCCGCTTCCAGAGAACTACCGTGTCGGGTGCAAAATTGCATAAAATCGTAGCTAATCCCGCAGAGGGGAGAAGGGCAGCAAGCCCATCTGTTATAACCGCCACTCTGCGGGACATATTTCCCGCGAGTGCCAGTATCTCCCGCTATCTACCCGCTCCACCTTTGACTACCGACGCGACAAAAACCGGCCGGCACAGTTTGCCGATAGTAGTATCACACCGTTCGCTTTCCCTGCACGACTTTCGTTTCCGGTAGCCTCTACACCGCCGCTTTTCATCGACGCACCATTCTTGATGCTATTCCTCAGAAGTCCGAACAATAAAACTCAAACCCTCTCCGAAGCCCCCTGCCGACGCACCACGACCTATCATTCCTACACTTCAATTAAACCAACAAATAATTTACCTATGTTTTTTGCGTGGCTTCATTATCCGTTGGCCTCATATCATCGTGACTAACTAAAGTCGGGCCCCTCGGTTCCGCTCCTTCTCGTTCATTGTATACATAGCGAGGGTCCCGACTCCGCCAGCGTAGATGCCTTCAGGTAACCTACGAGGGTTTATTGGTCAGCTGCTTGCTCCTGAATTTCACGCACAATGCGATGCCATCGGTAAAATGATATTCCACATCTGCCGCCATGGTCATCAGTGGCGCTAACTACCAGTCTCCGGGTTAGATTTTGTACGCACGTTTATTTACCCACGAATGTCGACGTGGTAACAGTCGACGCCGTAGCTCAATTAGTGGAGCCACGCACGCATAATGCTTAAGGTATGGGTTCGGCTCCCACTGGCGAGAAGTTGTTTTTCCGTCCACTTTCATTCCCGTTTAGTTTATCATACCTACACTTTAATATAAGCAAAAAATTAGTTATGATATGCTTAACTTGGCTTCATTATCTGTTGGCTTCATAAGGTTGTGACTAGAAATAAGTAGTATTTTATCGGTATCATTCACAAGAACCACTATCTCGTATTCACTTGTTTACCAAGCATGCAACCTGGAGTTTGCTTATGGATCTGAACACATAGCTACATCATGCAACAGAAGAATATGACAGTTCGAAAATGAAATTATTAATTCAATTTTACAAAGTTGCTATATACATTGCAAGAACTTTTTGTGGGTCCACGTGAAATTTCTGGTGGCGTAAAGGTGGTAAATATGGTGATACCATCTGAGCAATATCTCCGCACCAGTCGGCAACATAGCCACAAAACGAAAAGCGAACTGCAGAAAACTGACAAACAGCGCGTGAGTTCAAAGTTTTCTTATTCGAATGCCTCTGGCTGTATATTTTAAATATTTGCCTGGTTGACACTATGAATGAATAATTTTCAGGAACAGTTGCATCACAAAATGTAGCCGCGCTGCAATCGCACATAACCTGTTGCCACTGGGAACGGGCCCCAGCACCCATATGGGCCTTGCCTTAGGGACCTACGTGAATAGGTCTTGCTCCATTCGTTTAAACATCAAAACAAGCGATATGCTGCACGTATCATTAAAGGTAGCGGTCAGGAAAGCGAGACTGACCAAGGCTGCAAAGTATGAGGCACGTTTCTTGAAGTTGCCGCGCTGGTAGTAACGCATTATATTATGTATGCCTATCATACTGGCGTCACACGTACAATTATAATGGTGATCGGGGACCGATCCGGATCGTATTTCTTGATCGCGATCAACAATGGTCGATCCTAGACAGTCCAACCTTCCGGATCGAGTTATTAACGTCCGCTGATCTTCTGCAACTCTCAGAACTGCATAGTACATTGGCTACAATTGCAGCTTTGCAAAATATGGTCAAATTCGGACAATATTTCAATTTTGCAGCTTACTATCACTTCTAAAAATCATGAGCCATTCTACTCTGTGAAGGTGGATGACCAGTGATGCTGTTTAGCACAAGACACATAGGTGACACAGAATTTTGAACAAAGGTACGAACACATTTATTGTCTTGATCAGTGGTCATCGTAACGATAGGTATGCACACACATTCTCGTATCACATGTTGTTATTATATTGATTCCATCATATTCGCGTATAGTACGGACTCACGAGGAACAACGCGCCTACGAAGAGCGACGGTAAGAACAGAGACGAGAATGCAATCGTCGCCGATGGGCGGCAAACACCACCGATGAATGAATGAATGAATGAATGAATGAATGAAGGGGGCAATGGGATAGAGGGTGGGGGAGGCACTACTTCAAGTAGGCCTCCTGTACCATGTCAGCCCACTCCAGGATGGCCTCCTGAAGGTCGGGCCTCGAGCTGCGCAAGGCAGCCTCCCACTGCTCCTCACTAGATATTAATTGTTTGAGGAAAGGGGCACCCCAAATGGTGTGGTTTATTGAGTCTGCTTTGGGAAACACGCAGAATTTATGAGAGGAAGAAAGGTAAATGGAAGAATGAATGCGGTGGAGGAGGTAAGGAGAGGGAAAGGTGCGAGTCTGCAGCTGTCGCCACATAACTTCACATCTGCGCGGGGATTTGCACATGGGCGGTGGAAAGGTTAAGCGCTCTAATCAGTAGTGCGTGCAGATGTCGTGGTAGGTAATAAGCCGATCCCGCGCTGTAAACGGTGCCTGGCACTGGCATGAGCCACCTCGTTTCCGGCAAGGCCCGCATGCGCAGGAGTCCATATTAATGCTACAGTTTGATGGAAAGGATGGGCCAAAAAGAAAGAAAAGGTTCGCTTAGAGACCCTGCCCGCTCCGAAGTTATGTATGGCTGTTTAGCAGTCGCTAACGATAACTGATGGATGAATTGAGGAGGAACATGGCTGTGGCCGCCTTCTCCGAAGTAAAGCCAGGAATAGAGGCGGCCGCTGCGACCTGGCTATGAGAGGTGATTACTGTTATTGTATACTGATTCATGTTCCCATAATCGGCGGCATCAACATAAAGCACATCTTTTGAGGAGGAGAATTGTTTTCGGAGAGCCTTTGCTCGCTGCCTCCTGCGCTGTTTATGGTGTATGTGTTTTGGGAAGTGGGGGGGATGTAGAGGTTCTCGTGTATGTGATGTGAAATGGTGTATTTAGTCTTGGTGATGGGTGCCGGAGTGATAGAGTTTGTAAATGTGTCGGCCTGTCACAGTTTTAGAGAAAGTCTGCTATACTGGTATGTGAGATGGGCTTCTGTGAGTTCAGTAAGTGTGTTGAAGGTGCCAGTAAGCATAATCCTTCCAATGGAGGTCCATATGGGTATCCCCAGAGCGAATTTATAAATCTTGCGTAAAAGAGTGTCGATCTGATCTTATTTAAGAAAATGTACATGGGGTTTTAGGGGAGTAACAAGGCTTACAGACGGAGTGAAGAAACAACCGGGCACAGCGCTAGTTCCTGTTGTTTCTTAACTCCGTCCTCGTCTGTGTGCGCTGTTACCCCACTTAAGTGCTGTACCAACTAGCCCACCAAGCCATCCCTGTAGATAGGGTGTTGCGAATGTAATCTTACTGATAACGAAGGCCTGCACCAAGCGGAGTATTGCGGCCTCTTTTAGTACGCCATGTTTATTGGAGACCCGCCCTACAAGGCACAGAGTGTGATCAACTGTGGTGTGGAGTGTATGTAGGGTGTGTGTGTTGAGTCGGATGCTTTGAATGTGTAAACCAAGCACCCGGAGCCTGTCCACTGTAATAACCGGGATGTGGTTTAGGATGACTTGTATGTTAGATGTGTGTTTTACGGCCCCCGGTGAGATGGCAGGAGAGGTAGCTTTGATTTTTGAGGGGAGCATGTGAGATTCATAGCCCCTGCTTGAGCCATGACCTTGCTGGCTGCGGCCTGCAGAGTGTTTTGAAGCCCTCCATTGGAGCCGCCAGTCGTCCAAAGAGTGATGTCTTCACCGTAGAGTCAAAACTTGAGATCATGAATAGGTCTCAGTGCTCGCGCCAACGGCATTATAGAGAGATTAAAAAGCTAAGAGAGCACTGAGCCTTGGGGCGTGCCGTAGCTACCTAAAGCGTACGAGGAGCATTGCTATGTGTCTATATGTATGGCTGTGGTACGGTTCGCTAAGAAGGTACCTATGTAGTCATAAGTCTTTAGTATATAGTCATAAGTACATTTCATAAGTCATGTAGTCTATAGTCATAAGTCTATATGTCATAAGTCAGCCTATAATCATAAGTCTATGTAGTGATGTGAAACGTTATTAAATGCTCCGTGGAGATCCAGACTCAGAATTACTTACCTGTTTAGACTGCTATTGCGTGTAATGATGTCATGCTTCATTCAAAGCATGATATCCTGGTATGAGAGATATTGTTGAAAACGCACCCTTTCTGATGGATAAATATAGTTGTCTTCCATGTATTCACTGAATCGGTTGAGGATGAGGTGTTCAAGTGTTTCACCAAGACAAGAGGTTTGTTGGGCTTTGGGATGAAAATTACCCTGGCATCTTACCACGAACTATAGGGAGGGTGCCAGTGTCACAGCAGTGATTGAAGTACGCCGTGAGGTCTGTGACGGAGCTGTCTAAATTTCGGAGTAGTTTGTTATTAATAAGGTCGGGTCCTGGTGCTGATATTGTGCGCAGGGTGGCTAGGGCATGGCGAACCTCTGAATTCCGTGATGGCAGCGCTTAGCAGTCGGTTGGGTTCGCCAGTGCATGTACTTTGGCATGTCATACGTCTGAGTGAGAGGTAGGTATTTATGGCGGAGGTCGTCGAAGTGTCCGTTGAGATTGTTTTTGTGTGCATGTATCATTTTGTTTATGCTGTGGTTGTAGTGTGCGCGATGTGGTAGGCTCTAATAAGTGCCGCAAGAGTTGCCATGTGCGCTTGTTGTCAAAGTTTCCATGCATGTTTCACATACTTGGCCACACTGCTGGCAGGCCAGTTGTGTGGCGTACTCCTGGATCTAGAGGTCTAATTTGCCAATTCTAAGTCTTAGCCTTCGGTTGTGCCGTCGCCTCTTCTACCGTTTGAGAAGCGACTGCTTGGCTTCAAACATATGTAGACGCTTGGCATCAACCGTGAGGGCGGTTTCAGGGTGCAGAGTGGTAGTGCGCGTCTGGGCATCTGAGTGAAGTTGCTGAACCTATTCTGAGATGCCTTGGATGTTTGTGGGAGCTGATATCTGGCGGGCTTCTCAAAATTTGTCCCGATTGGTAAGGCTCAGGGCTTTGGGTGCAAACGGTCTGTGTTTGAAATGTAGTGTGGTTGTAATGATGTAGTGGTCGCTACTGAGGTTAACTTGTGAGTTCTGACATATTGAATTCTATGTGTAATGGTAAGATCGGGGGAGTTATCCTTGGCTACGCTGTTGCCCAGCCTAGTTGCTGCATCAATGTCGATATGTAATGTGAGTCTATGGTCTTGTATGTGGATCCATAGGGCTCTGTCCTTAGGAGTAGAAACGGAGCAACTCAACAACTGGTTGGGTGCATTGAAATCACGGAGGGGATCGTGAGTGGCAGCGGCAATGGCTTGTGCAAAGATAAAGTCAAAGCGGTGATGCTTGTTTTGTGGACGACTATATATATTGAGAATGTAGAGACCTGATGCGTTATTTCGTGCACAAAACGCCCAGCGCATGCGGGACGTCGCTCTTCATAGGTGCGTTGCTCCTCGGGAGTCGGAGTATACGCAGCCTTCCCATTACGACGACAGAAGAGAAATTAAATTCAATATGGAGAACGCCAAATTGTTTTCTGTTTTTTTACATACATTCGCGTGGACGACGGGACCGCCGCCCCGAGGATCCCAAGGAAACTATAGACATGCTTGATGTTTCAACGGTGCCGCCACCACGGGAGAGCGGAAGGAAAGGAAACTAGATACGCAAGCGCTTAGAACGCAGACAAAGAGAAGGCGGTGCGAACGTAGACATGGACGACGCGGGTCGGCCTTTTGGTTTAAGATCCCATCGTAGTATATGTTCTTACCCTTGTGCCTGGGACCTCTTTGGGTCCCAGGTGTGACAAGGGCAGTTAAAGGGCGCGTTACAGGTCCCGAAGCCCACCACCCAGAGTCAACAGGGGTATGTGCCATTGCGCTTGGACCTTGTCTGCACTATCACCAGGATCGGCCCACATTTTTGTTTACGGATAACAAAAATGCACGGAACCTTGGCAATAAACAACTTCACTGTAAACATTTTTTTCAAATGTTTTCTTTTTTATTCGGCTGTCTTGACTTTTTGTTTTTAGCGTTTTCAGAATACTGCGCTAGAGGGCGCAGATGTCAGCCTGCTCGGGATCAAGAAGCATGATCGCGATCACGATTCGACAATTCCCGTGTAGCAGCACGCGGATCAGGATCGAGCTTAACCCAGATAGGCCCACATCGCGATCACAAGTGTACGCGTGACACCGCTATCAGTCACTTCCGTGTCTCATGCATCGCGCTCGGCCTTTCTTTCGAATATTACCATTCGTTTCACGCATTACGCCGTCCGACTCAGGATTTGCTCTTTTACAGTAGCCGTCTGCAAGCGCACACGTACAGCCGCGCATCGTTTAACGTATATTTTATCAGCCAAGCCACATAGTGTCAGCTCTGCATTCACGATGAACAATTAGCTTTATAAGCCTATATTATTTTTGTGATAGCAATTATATAGATATTCCAGGCCGATTTGTGCCATCGGCGTGGCCGTCGCAGTGAGGTTCCGGATAAAATCCAAGAGCAATAACACCGTCGCCTTTTGCTGTATACTCTATGTGTGAATGAAAGCGTGCGAGGGTGAGCCGGCGATCTCAGCTTAACGCGCTCTCTCCCTTGGGCCGCTGCATCTTGAAAGCCATCTGCGGCGGGGACAGAGCGTTCCCTACGCTGTGTTTTCGTGGCTTAGTTCGCGTTGGTGAAAGCGGTGGCACGAAGGCCAGTAGCTCGCTGCTGCCTAGTGGTAGAACGCCCGCCTCGGCTGCGGGAGGCTGTGGGTTCGATTCTCACCGCCGCCGGGCACCCACTGGTTCAAAAGGGTACAAGCGTACCCCGGCCTGGCGTTCGGCTTCCTTCAGGGGTGATACGCTTGGGAAAGGAGCTTGCGCCCTGAATTCCCGTCGAAACCAACGTGAGCACGTTGGTTTCGACAGGAATTCAGGGCGCAAGCTCCTTTCCCAAGCGTATCACCCCTGAAGGAAGCCGAACGCCAGGCCGGGGTACGCTTGTACCCTTTTGAACCAGTGGGTGCCCGGCGGCGGTGAGAATCGAACCCACAGCCTCCCGCAGCCGAGGCGGGCGTTCTACCACTAGGCCACGGCTCCAGACTCCAGCGAGTTTCCGCGCTCATCAAGGGAGATGCGTTTGTAGCGCCCACCGACGCTGCTAAGCGGGAACGCTAAGGTCAGCGCTCTCGGCCGGCGCCTTGGGGCCAGCTGCGACCGACGAGAAAAATAAAGTTGGGCGGCGCGTGCCAGCGGCGCAAGCACGGCACGCGCTAGTCCGTTCTGAAAGCCTGCTGAGCTGGTCCTCTTGTTCTGGCGCTCCGCTGCGACCCTTCGGTTCCCGACAGTGGTGACTCCGGCCTAAGAGATGACCGACCCTAGCAACCTCCCGCCCTCAGGTAACCTTCCGCCTGACGCTACCGCGCGACCACGTGACGTCGCAGCTCTACAGCTCCGCCTGCCCACGTTCTGGCGCCACAACCCGCAGGTTTGGTTCGCCCAGGTCGAAGCCACCTTCGATCTGCACCACATCACCTCGGAGACTTCGCGGTTTCGCCACTTACTTTGCAACCTGTCTCCTGAGGTGGCTCAGGAAGTGGCGGACGTTATCGCTGCACCTTTGAATGATGCCCCATACCAGCAACTGAAGCAGAGCATTTTAGAACGTACCACGGCGTCTGAGAGCGTGCGCATCCAGCGGCTGCTTACCTCCGAGGACCTTGGAGATCGCCGCCCTTCCCAGCTGCTAAACAGCATGCGACAGCTCCTGGGCACAAGCAACGTCGACTCTAACAGTGCGCTGTTGAGGGAGCTCTTCCTGCAGCGCTTACCACAGTCCACCCGCCTTGTCTTGGCCGCTACAGAGGACTTGACCCTCGACCGCCTCGCCCAGGTCGCTGATCGAATCCACGACGCGACTTCTCCTTCAGTCGCCGCCCTCTCTTCAACGCCACAGTCCTCAACCATGGCCTGCTTAGAGTTCCGGATCGACCAGCTCGCCGTTTCCATCGACGACCTTCGGACGTCCTCCCATGACCAGCGCGGCTCCACCTCATGTGCCAGCCGCCGTCCTTCTTCCCCGACCAGTCGCCGCTCGCGCACTCCTCGACGCTCGCCTATCTGCTGGTACCATCGCACTTTCCAGCACCGCGCCCGTCAGTGCAAGTACCCATGCGAATGGTCGGGAAACGCACCGCGAGATCGCTGACGGCGGCATGTGACCTCTCCTTACAACCCGGCCGCCTTTTCATAGTCATGGATCGCATTTCCGGCCTGCGGTTCCTTGTAGACACGGGTGCCGAGGTCAGTGTACTGCCGTCCTCCAAGCGTGACCGCGCTTCTAAGTCACCTAGACCTACACTCCGCGCGGCCAACTCTACTTCCATCGCCACGTATGGTCTGCGGTCCCTCACTCTCGACCTAGGCCTGCGGCGCACATTCCGGTGGGTCTTCGTCGTAGCCGACGTCCATCAGCCTATCCTCGGTTCCGACTTCCTGACTCATTTCGACCTTGACGTCAGCATGCGCCGCCATCGCCTGATTGAGAGCAAGACGCGCCTCTCGATCCCTGGCGTTCTGTCGGCTGTCGCTCCCACCGGCATCCGCACGCTGATCCCAACATGCCCGTATGCTCGTATCCTCGAAGACTTCCCTGAGGTGACAAGGCCCTGCAATTTAAATCGGCCTCCCAAGCACAGCGTCACCCACCACATTGTCACGTGTGGTCCACCTGTCGCAGCCCGTCCGCGCCGCCTCTTCGGTGAGCGTCTGGACATTGCTAAACGGGAATTCGAGCACATGCTCCAGCTAGGTATTATTCGTCCGTCGTCCAGCAGTTGGGCCTTCCCGCTTCATCTGGTGCCCAAGAAAGAACCGGGTGACTGGCGTCCGTGCGGTGACTACCGGGCACTCAACGCTCACACGGTCCACGATAGCTACCCCCTTCCACACATCCAAGATTTTACAGGCCATTTGGAGGGATGTAAAATCTTTAGTAAGGTGGACCTTGTCAAGGCCTATCACCAAATCCCCGTTGAGCCGGCCGATATCCCGAAGACAGCCATTACTACACCCTTCGGCCTGTTTGAGTATGTGCGCATGCCCTTTGGGTTACGCAATGCTGCTCAAACGTTCCAACGATTCATTGCCGAGGTAACGCGCGGCCTCCCGGCTGTATTTGCCTACATCGACGACATCCTCGTCGCGAGTCCCAATCCACAAGATCATGAGCGTCACCTCCGGGAACTCTTTCAGCGCCTTCAACAATTTGGCCTGGTTGTCAATACCCAGAAATGCGTATTTGGATCTTCCGAGCTCGATTTTCTGGGCCACCACGTCTCGGAGCTGGGAATTCGTCCGTTGCCCTCTCACGTCCAGGCCGTGAAAGACTTCCCAGCACCCACTACCCTACGCCAGCTGCGTGAGTTCCTCGGCCTAGTGAATTTCTCCCGACGTTTCATTCCGCACTGCGCTGAGCTTCTACACCCACTGACTAACCTTCTTCGCACGACCAAGGGCTCCTCATCTGCGATTTCCTGGTCTCCCGAAGCTGACGCTGCTTTCAGGGCTGCTAAACAAGCCGTTGCCGATGCGGTACTTCTCGTACACCAGAGAACTAACGTGCCAACCCGCATCATAATGGATGCTTCCAGTGTGGCCATCGGCGCTGTTCTCCAGCAGAAAATCAACTCCGAGTGGCGCCCACTGGGTTTCTTCTCTCGGAAGCTCCAACCTGCCGAGACTCGCTACAGCGTTTTTGGCCGCGAGCTGCTCGCCATCTACTCCACCATCCAGCACTTTCGGCACTTCTTAGAGGGCCAGCCATTTTATATTCTAACCGATCATAAGCCTCTGGTGTATGTCTTCCGTACCAACTCTTCCAAGTACGTCGCACGTGAAGTTCGTCAACTGGCCTATATATCGGAATTCACCACGGATATCCGGCACATATAAGGCACAGACAACGAGGCAGCTGACGCACTTTCACGCATCACCTCCCTCGGCACTTCTGCATCAACTGTGGATTGGGAGGGTCTAGCTCGTGCGCAGATGGAAGACCCCGAGCTGCAAGCGCTGCGTGACCATCCCCGTTCCCTCCGTCTACGACTCGTTCCTCACCCGTTTGTGCCTGGCTCCCTCTGGTGCGACATGTCAGCGGCTACACCTCGCCCCTTCATTCCGACTGCCTTCCGTCGTGCGGTGTTCCAATCACTTCATGACATCTGCCATCCCAGCGTCCGAGCCACGCAGCGCCTCGTTACACAGTGGTATGTCTGGCCAAGCATCAACACCGATGTTCGCCAGTGGGCCCGCTCGTGCCTCGCATGCCAGACCGCCAAAGTGACCCGCCACACGAAGACTCCCACGCAGTCGTTCTTGCCCCCTGGCTGCCGTTTTGACCACGTCCATCTTGATTTGGTGGGACCACTTCCTCACTCTCACGACTGTCGCTACATTCTCACAATGATCGACCGCTTCACCCGTTGGCCCGAAGCCGTGTCCATTCCGGACATCACTGCGGAAACGGTCGCTAAAGCCTTCGTTTCAGCATGGGTTTCCCGCTTCGGCTGCCCCAGCATCGTTACAACTGATCGCGGCCGGCAATTTGACTGCACACTTTTCACTTCACTCAACCACCTGCTTGGCACTAAGCACTGCCGTACCACTGCATATCATCCCTGTGCCAACGGCATGGTTGAGCGGCTCCATCGCCAGCTCAAGGCTGCACTCACTGCGCGCCTGGATCGAGAGCACTGGGTCGACCACCTTCCTATGGTGCTTCTCGGCCTACGTGCCGTCCTTCGTCGCGACCTTGGCTGTTCAGCGGCCGAACTCGTCTACGGTGCACCCCTGCGGTTTCCTGGAGACTTGTTCATTTCTTCGGCCCCCTCGCCCCAGCCGCTACAGTACCTCCAACGCCTACAGGACTGCATTCAGCACCTGCGCCCCGTACCACCTCGGTCATCGGATCACAGCATCTTTGTGCACCCAGCCCTTGAGTCCTCGTCCCACGTCTTCCTCCGACGAGACGCTATCAAGGCGCCTCTTACACCCTCCTACGACGGACCATACCGTGTCCTCCACAAGACGCAGAAGTCCGCCACCATCCTATTGAATGGCCGCGAGGAAGTCGTTTCGCTGGACCGCCTCAAACCAGCCTACGTCGAAACGCCTCCCAAGGAGCTTCCCGCGGATGTCGCTGGCGCACCAGTCGATATGCTTGACACCAAGACAGCCTCATCTCTGCCATTTCGCCGTTCCGTCTAGGCGGGGGGCCCTGTAGCGCCCACCGACGCTGCTAAGCGGGAACGCTAAGGTCAGCGCTCTCGGCCGGCGCCTTGGGGCCGGCTGCGACCGACGAGAAAAATAAAGTTGGGCGGCGCGTGCCAGCGGCGCAAGCACGGCACGCGCTAGTCCGTTCTGAAAGCCTGCTGAGCTGGTCCTCTCGTTCTGGCGCTCCGCTGCGACCCTTCGGTTCCCGACACGTTCATGTTTGCTTGTGCGCGCGTGACACCATGCTGACACCATTTCGTTAGTATGCCTACGTTTACAACTTTACACGGCGGATACGACTACTATCCTTACTTTGTACAGCTGTCCATTAAACTGCTATCGCAATCGATTATTGGCCTTTAGGGGCGAAACTGCGACTTTTTTATATTAACAATACCGCCGGCTTTCTTTCGGAAGACCGGGCCGAAATATTGCATACATTACATGATATCATACTATTTTCCCTCAAGGGAATAAATATATAAACGCATAATAAACTAGGCAAATATTTCCTATTACACAAGTCATCAAAAATAAATACAATGCCGCCATCACATTTGTTGACAATAGGCTACATACGTTGCTATATCACTTACTCCTGCACAAATTGTTACGCATTGTTCTGGATGCACTTGACTTCGGATTGGCGATGGTACCGCTTATGATCTCTTTGCCATACCTGCCAACCTAGGAACTTGCAGACTCTTAAAAGCGCTAACACGACACCGAGTGGAAAGGGGGGCGGTAGGTGTGGTAAGAACTATATTAAAGCTTGTCAGGAATACTAATGCACTTCATGAGCGATAATTTGCCTTTAGACGCAACACGCGAGCAGCCACTAACTTGGCTCGGCAAATATTGAGAAGTAACACAAGTAAAAGTATTAATAAGCAAAATTACGTCTTTAGATCTGTTTGGGTTTTTCAGCGACTTCCCTGGTGCCGATTTCGCCTGTGCCTTGGACTTACCTGTATAAACTTGCTCGAAGCAAGTGCTTCTCGCGTTCTTTCATTATCAGAAGAGTTACAACCGGAGGTCCCGTAATAGAAGAGTGAAGATTCGCGAAGTTTATTTTCGTAAACCTTGTACATTCGTAAAATCATAAAATGAGCCCAAATTTGTAAAGTTTGCCTAAAATTAGCGAGAGCTGGCAGGTATGCTTTACGCATCCGCGAAGACAGCAAACTGTTGACCTCTTACCTGAGCGGTAGGGGTCTTCGCACGTTCGAGGAACCTAAGGTCAATCTTCGCCTGCTCCGCCAGAATTAAGTCTGCGAACAGATTGCCAGTGTGTCATGTACTAGTGTCCTAAGTGACGCAAACCTTTTGCAGTACGTCACAACGAAGGGCTTTTTTTTACACACGCAAACATTGTCAAATCAAGCGTCTGTCAAATCGGCGAAATTATGCTTGTCGCCGCGAGGGAAGCGCGCGCTAGCGGAGGCAGGCGCCTGGAGGTGGAGAAGCGAATCGCCGGGTTCGTGCCCCTTCAATTTGTGCTTCAACGCCTCGGTGCTCGCTGTGCATGTTCGCTGAGTCTCTTCTTTGCGTAGCAATATGCACTTTCCCTGTGGCCCACCATGGGCCGGTATTTTGTAGCGATGCCTTCTGACTGATTCTATACTAGTCTTACCATCCACCGCTCACGGCCGGCTGATCCCGTTGATAACGCGAGCGGACCGTCGCTCTGATCACTACCAAAGCGCGATAAGCGCGAAAAGGCATTAGTACCGGAAAGGCATCGCTACAAAATACCAGCCCAGGCGTTGCACCGCCGAGATCGATGTATAGCGTCCGCGACCGCACTCACGCCATTTCTGTTTGAACATGCACGCCGCGGTGCTCGCTGTGCATGTTCGTGGCGTCCACATGCTTGCACGTAACCCGCGTTCACGAAGTGAAACGTCACTAATTTTTTGCTGCCTACGCAGATCCCAAGAACTGATGAAACCGACGTTACGTGAAGCACGTTGCAGATAGCTGCGTATCCAGCATCGTTTCGTGTTCTGCAAGTCGTTGCCAGATGAACCAACGTGCTTGCATAAGGCGAGCAATTGTGCACGTGAAGCGAGCATCACCTTGATGACAGAAGCTAGACAATGACGTTAGTACGCTGACGACAGCGATAAAATGGCCGCTGATATATTGTAATTAGGCAAAGAAATCTTACAAGATGCTCTTGTTCCCACGTAAACAGATCCCGAAATAAAGCAAGAAAAGGAGGCAAAAGGTTGCGGCAGAGCCCATCTCCTGATGACTGCGTGACGACAGTAATGCGTTAGCACTGAATCAATATAGCCATACAGCGTATTGCCCCCGTCAAATGTGTTATGTATGAGGCGTGTACTGGGCAGCAGTGCTCCTTTTTTTCACTTCCCTAAAAACAGCTCGGCGTCATCTAGCGCCGCCGCCGCAGAGCCTGCGCGTGACCCTGAAATGCACAAGCGCGCCGGTGCGTGCAACCGCTGAGGAACGCGTCATACAGAAACCGGACTGCTCTCTCGCGATGACGATTTAATGGCATCCCCTTTGAAACGTGGGCGGTGACAAATAGTCACCTAGCCTGCTTGATTTAATCAGGTAGGCTATACATGTTTGTTATATAGCATTTTATTGCGATAGCAATTATATGGGCACTCCAAGCGGATTTCTGCCGTCGGCGTCGCCGTCGCCGTGAGGTTCCGTATAGAGTCCAACGGCAATGAAATCGTCGCCGCGCGCCGTATGCTGTGTGTGCGCGAGGGACGCGCGCTTTCACGGGGAGCGAACACACAGCGGAGAGCCAGTGGCGCACCGACGGGGGGGGGGGGGGGGGGTTCGGGGGTTGTAACCCCCCCCTGAGGCCGACTTAACCCCCCCCCCCTTTTTTGTTGAACCCCTTTTCTTTCCTTACGCATTTGAGTACTACAAGTAAGATGTAAGACGCGCAATCGTCTGCACACTCGCAAAAAGCGCATTTGTTGACAATTCCCCGTGAAGAAATCGAAATGAGTGCTGCTTAGATGGTATTGGCAAACTGTCAACCCCCCCCCCCCCCCTGGCAGAGATCCTGGGTGCGCTACTGCGGAGAGCAAACGCGACGTCTCCCGTCGCGCGAAAGGCCATAGGGGGACGGGAGAGAGGGAGGGGAGGCGACGTTTTGCTGCGGCACCAAATGCGTATTTATATCAATATTGGAGGACGATTAAGCTTCGCCTTTAAGAGTAGAACGCGGTAGCGTTATCGGGACCCGTTCGCATCGCATCGTTCGCATACGGCAAGTAGGCTTCATTCACTCAAACACTGAACGTGGGAAAGCCAGCTTAGAAAGACCAAGCTTAGACCTGATCCCCTTAAAGTCGGCTTCACTTTTAAACTGAAATGCATTGCTCGAAAGACGTTTTTCCAGGGGCAATATAAGTGGTCCTGTAATAAAATGCGAAGGCCCTAGCACCTTTTTTTATTATTTTATTAATTGTTTGCTATTGCCCCGACGCACGCAGGTCTGGTAGAAATGCTGGAAGATGGGTTTGTATTTGAGTTTCCTCGTTGCAGAATTAGGTTTTCTCGTACATTCAAATTACAATCCGACGCTGATTGGTAAACAATCCGACGGCGAATCCGACGCCATATGGTAAAGTCGTATTCTACCATTTTTCTGACGATTTCACTGTGAGAAATTCAATTTTTGTTCACCAAAACCTTGCACAACGTGGAGGGCCTGTGCAGTCGATGTGATTGGATGATTTTCGCCACCACCCGCGATCACACGCCGGTTGCCGACGCCGGATTTTCTGCGACACGGGGCCCTAAACGCCATCGCATTAAAAATGTCGCAGTTTCACCCGAAAGGCGAAGCATCCATTGTGATAGCAAATTAGTAGAGAGCTATACGGAGTAAGGATAATAGTTTATAAGCTGTATAAACTTGGACATGCAGCAGCACCAGCAACGTGCAGAACTGTTGTCGACGCCGTCGGCGTTTTGCCCGCGTTCGCAGCGAACGCGCGCGGCATTGGTAACTATTGCCGGTGCCTCTGGGGGCGGCTCGGAGGTTGTCGACGAGATCAGAACGGGACACTCGTTGATGTGGACACAGTTCTTGTCCAGTGCAAGTTCTTCAAGCAAGAACTTGCACTGCGCAAGTTCTTGCTTGAATTCAGGACCTGCTTCGCAAGTTCTTCAACGGTATGCCAGACTTCCATCACTAGACACAGGATCATCACGTACGAGGACGCACGCCCGTATACCTGCAGCCTTACCGCGTGTCGGCAAAAGAACGCGAAGCCATACGTACGCAAATCCGGGAGAGGTTTGACGATGGCGTCATCGAACCTTCCAACAGCCCATGGTCGTCTCCGGTCGTTCTTGACAAAAAGAAAGACGGAACGCTACGCTTCTGCGTCGACTACCGGAAGCTTAACAACGTGACTAAAAATTGTCGAAGTTTCACCCGAAAGGCAAAGCATCAATTTGGAGAGTAAGGATAGTAGTTTTATCAGCTGTATAAACTTAGACATGCAACAGCACCAGCAACGCGCGGAACTGTTGTCGACGCCGTCGGCGTTTTGCGCGCGTTCGCACCAAACGCGCGTGGCGTTGATGACTGTTGCCGGTGCCTCTGGTGGCGGCTCGGAGGTTTTCGACGAGATCAGAAT
The DNA here is from genome assembly GCF_013339745.2 of Dermacentor silvarum. NCBI lineage: Eukaryota > Metazoa > Arthropoda > Arachnida > Ixodida > Ixodidae > Dermacentor > Dermacentor silvarum. The sequence goes on along the minus strand of NC_051155.1, from coordinate 104,883,704 downwards.
GGGACACTCGTCGAGCAGTGTCGGAAATCTTACCCACCTTCTCACCTTGCAACGTTTTTGTATAAAAAGTTGTCGCAGTTTCACCTGAAAGGCGAAGCATCAATTGCGATAGCAAATTTGAAGAGAGCTATAGGGAGTAATGATAGCAGCTTTATCAGCTGTATAAACTTGGACATGGCTGTCCGCCGCCGGCGCGCGTTCGCTCAAAATGCGTGCGGCCCCTCTGATATAAATAGGCACTTGTCCGCAGCTAAACGTCACAGCCTTTCGCGCGTTACGTTTACTCTACATATATGGTGATTGTAGAGGAGGAAAAGAGACGCCTACTTCTGCAGCCCTTAAGGAGCACAGCGCAGAACGCGCGTTTGCTCTCCGCCGTGCGTTCACCTCTCCGTGAAAGCGCGCGTCCCTCGCGCCCTTTCACTCGCACATACAGCGTTCGGCGGCGCGCGGCGACGATTTCATCTCCATTGACGTCATACGGAACCTCACGGCGAACGCCGACGGCAGAAATCTGCTTTTGAGTGTCCATATAATTCCTATCGCAATAATACGCATTTGGTGCCGCAGCTAAACGTGGCTTCCCATCCCCCCCCTCCCGTCCCCCCACGGCCTTTTGCGCGATGGAAGAAGTCGCGTTTGCTCTCTATAAATGGTGATTGTAAAGGAGCAAAGAGACGCTTAATTCTGCAGCCCTTCAAGGAGCACGGCGCAGAACGCGCGTTTGCTCTCCGACGTGCGTTCGCTCCCCGTGAAAGCGCGCGTCCCTCGCGCCCTTTCACTCGCACATACAGCGTCCGGAGCGCAGCGACGATTTCATGGCGCCGTTGAGTCATACGTGCGGCGATCGACCTCAAGGCAATAAAAGCTGTATCCGCTGCCGCGTAGAAGATAGCGCCAACCTTCTCCGATTTAAAACTTGTCGCAGTTTCTGAAAGGCGAAGAACGATAGCAAATTTGTAGAGAGCTTACGGAGTAATTATATTAGCTTTATCAGCCTTGGACATGCAGCAGCACCGGCAACACGCAGAACTGTTGTCGACGCCGTCGGCGTTTTGCCCGCGTTCGCTCAAAATGCGTGCGGCGTTCGTGACTCACGGCCTCTGATATAAATAGGCGACTTGGTGCCGCAGCTAAACGTCGCGCCCCCACGGCCTCTCGCGCGTCGGAAGAAGGCGCGTTTGCTCTACATATATGGTGATTGTAAAGGAGGAAAGAGACGCCTACTTCTGCAGCCCTTAAGGGAGCACGGCGCAGAACGCGCGTTTGTTCTCCGCCGTGCGTTCACTCCCCGTGAAAGCGCGCGCCCCTCGCGCCCTTTCACTCGCACATACAGCGTTCGGCGCGCGGCGACGATTTCATCTCCATTGACGTCATACGGAACCTCACGGCGACGGCGACGGCGACGGCAGAAATCTGCTTTTGAGTGTCCATATAATTGCTATCGCAATAAAAGCGGGTACTGGCAAAAGAACCATCTTCAAATGCAGCGCAACGGGACGGCGCAACGGAGAGGAAATTTTATAGGGTACTGGCAAATTAACGTAGACGAACCAGACCGCGAGAAAACGGCCTTTGTGACTCCAAATGGTCTCAATTAATTTCGAATGCTTCCTTTTGGCTTGTGTTCAGCCCCGGCTACTTTCCAGCGAATGATGGACACTGTCCTCACTGGACTGAAGTGACAGGCCTGTATTGTGTACCTATATGTTGTGGTCGTCTTCTCTGAAACGTTCGAGCAGCATCTTCACCGCCTGCGGAGTGTGTTAGAAGCTACCCGATCGGCAGAGCTCACACTTAAGCCCGAAAAGTGCCACTTTGGTTATGAAGAGCTCAAGTTCCTCGGGCATGTAGTAAGCGTCAAAGGGGTTCGACCCGATCTAGACAAGATTGCCGCTGTGGCCGCATTTCCGGCTCCTGCCGATAAGAAGGCCGTGCGGCGCTTCCTGGATTTGTGCGCCTACTATCGCCGGTATATTCCGGGCTTTTCGATGACTCGCCTTACGAGGGACGACACGCCATTTGTCTGGCATAATGAGCAACACGCGGCTTTTGCTGAATTACAGCAGCAGCCTGCAGTCAGCACCCGTTCTTGTACATTTTGACTATAATGTTGATACTGAGGTACATACCGGACGCCAGTAACATTGGCCTTGGCGCAGTACTCGTTCAGCGTCAAATGGAGTGGAAAGAGTTATAGCCTATGCCAGCCGCTCCCTGTCCCGTGCCAAGGCGACTTATTCGACTACGGAGAAAGTGCCTCGTGGTCGTGTGGGCGATCATCAAGTTTCGCCCTATCTCTATGGTTGTCCCTTCAAAGTAGTGACGGACCACCATGCCCTCTGTTGGTTGGCAAGGGTGCGCGATGCTTCAGGACGACTGGCACGGTGGAGCTTGTGGCTACAGGAATTTGACATGACCATCGTCTATAAGTCTGGCCGTAAGCAAGAAGACGCTGACACCCTGTCCCGCGCACCCCTTGACCCTGCCAGTCAGGAAACAGAGGACGATGACGGCTTCCTGGGCGCCATTAGATCATCGGACTCAATCAGACGGCAGCGTGACGACGCTGAGATTCGACCGTATCATCGATCATCTAGTGGGCCGCGGCACAGCCCTGCCATGACATCTGTCCCGCTCGTTGACGTCATTCTGTCTACGAGACAACGTGCTGTATAAGAAGAATGCCCGTTTGACCAGCCGTGCTTACCTCCTGGTGGTTCCAAGAGACGTGCGAGACGACGTCCTCTTCGCTTGCCATGACGAACCCACATCTGGCGGATTGGCCTGGGCTTTCGGCAAGCGCCAAGCAATACGTTAAAAGCTGTCGTGAATGCCAGCGCCGAAAGACACTATCCGTTAAGCCGGCTGGCTTACTTCAGCAATTGAAGCACCTGACGTGCCTTTCGACCAAGTCGCCATGGACATTCTCGGACCGTTTCCTCTGTCTGCCGACGGCAACAAATGGGTGATAGTCGCGAGTGATTATTTAACACGCTATGCTGAGACGCAGGCGATCCCCCTAGCCACGGCTTCAGAGGTAGGGCAATTCTTCATGCGCCACATGGTATTGCGTCACGGTGCTCCCTCCACTCTAATAACAGACCGAGGGACAGCATTCGCAGTGGAGCTTATGAATGAAGTTTTAAGGGCGAAGCTTAAGGGTGTGGGTCGTTCCCTCCTCTGTAGTAGTAGTAGTAGTAGTAGTATGTAGCCGCCTGTAGTTTTATGAAGTGTTCATTAGATGGCGTTCCGGTTCCGCTTCCACTTCCGGTTCCACTTCCGGTTCCGGTTCCACTTACGGTTTCGGTTCCACTTTGGGCGAGTTCGGTGAGAACGCGGGCCAAACGCCGACGGCGTCGACAACAGTTCTGCGCGTTGCTGGTGCTGCTGCATGTCCAAGTTTATACAGCTGATAAAACTACCTTGAGTCGACCCCATGGCTGCTTCGCATACTACTCAGGGTTCCCCTACGGGAAGATGGTGTAATTTCTCTCTTCATTCCCGACGCCCGCTCTCTTTATCTCTCGTCCATAGCTGTGGTTTACCCGAATGATTCCCCGGAGCTTCGCCCACTCATCATCATTCACTTCGTGGATATGCTGTGATTTTTTTGAATTAAGCAAGACCAGGTAGAGCACTGCACTGGCTCGGGCTTACAACGAAAGCCCGGGCTCGGCCCGGCCCGTGGGCCGGGTCGGGCCGGGTAGGGGCAGTTTTTTCACGGGCTTAGGCCGGGCTTGGGCATGGCATGGGCTTTTTGACCCGGGTCCGGGCCAGGCTTGGGTATTTCAAAGATGCGGGTCCGGGCCGGGCTCGGACTTTCTGGTGGTGTGCATGTAACGTGCAGCGAGTTATCCTCGCGCGTCTCGACTCTGAAAAACCTTTTCCCCCTGCGCAGCTGGAAGCTAGCAGTGCTACTCCTGTGTACTTCTCTTTTTTTTCGTCGTATATTGCGCTGTTTGGACAGAATGTAAAAGTCCAGAAAGACCGAAGTCGCCTCAAACCAAAGGATGCCATTGTATTCCTTACCTAAATCAATGTAATTAATGCTTTCAGAGCGGTGTAAGCGCGTTCGCGACTAGCTGATTCTTCAAAGGCGAATTGGTAAAACGATTACTGGTAAGATAATTCGTCACGCGGCTGAAATATGGCACTGCGTCCATCTGTGATTGCACGCATGTTCTCAACCGGCCGCCTAAATTAGCGTGTTACGCTGCACCATGGAGGAACGAGAAGCTTTCTTTCTCTATTTACTCCATCCATTCGCTGCGCTCAGGACCAGTCGTGGCGTGGAGATCAGTGGTCGTGGCTGCGCTTCTGCTATAGTGTACTAGAATACGGTTGAGTGGGACGAGCGGCTGGGACGGCGCATGTTTTGCAGTGAGGCACCCGACGTGGAAAAATACTGTGGCGGCGTGGCGATAGAAGTGGATTGGGCCGCATCAAAGTCGCGCCGTTGGAAAGGGCTGGCGATGCTGCTCGGCAGCGTCATTGATACTACTTCGCGCGCTGGTATTTGGGTTCAGACCACTCAAATAGTGTTCATAATTGCATATGACATGTATTTATGCCTTAAGAATCAATTGCTTTCATTCTCTATTTTATTTTTTAATGCCACTCGGTGGTCTTTTTCGGTCTCGGGCCGGGTTCGGGCTGGTTTCGAGCCGGTTTCGATCCAGGCTCGGGCCGGGCTCGGGCCTAAGGTAAAGGGGTGGCGGGCCGGGCCGGGCGGGTAACGTAGATTATTTCCGGGCCCGGACCGGGCCCGGGTCTCGCCATAAAACTTTTGGTCGGGCTCGGGCGGGTAGCCCGACGTAAAATCGGCCCGTGCAGTGCTCTAACACCAGGCATCGCAAGACGACCGCGCATCATCCGCAGACCAACGGACTTACCCAGCGACTGAGTAAGAGGTCACAGACATGCTCGCAATGTACATCGACGTACAACACAAAACATGGGATCGGATCTTGCCTTACGAGAGTTTCGCGTATAACATCGCGGAGCAAGAGACAACGCCATTCACACCATTTCACCTTCTCTACGGTCGTGAAGTCCAGACGATGCTGGACGCTATGCTGCCATGTGAAGACGCTGAACAATTGACAACTGAGGCCGAGGAATTTGCAGAGCGTACCGAGGAAGCTCGGCAGCTCGCGCGGCTGCACATCGGCTAACAGCAGCAGACAGACGCACGACGCTACAACATCCACCACAGGAACCAAGTTTGGGTGTGGACCCCCGTTCGCTGCCGTGGCCTCTGTTAAAGGTTGCTGAGCCGGTATTTTGGTCCATATAAAGTACTCCGCCGCGTCAGAGACGTAAACTACGAAGTGGTCCCGGACTCAACACCACAGGCACGGACCACGACACAAAGACAACCGAGCTCGGGCGTAGTTCATATTTTGCGCATGAAACCGTACATGGCGCGCTCTAACTTTTTTTTTCACTCATTCACCCCTATTTGTTTCTGCTGTTCATTTATCCTCGTGCGTTTACTTCTTCTTTCCTTGACTGTGGGGAGTGACGCTTATTCTTTTTATTTTATTGCGATAGCAATTATATGGACACTTCAACCGGATCTCTGCCGTCTGTGTCGCCGTCGCCGTCGCCGTGAGGTTCCCTATAGATAAAATCTTCGCCGCGCGCCGTATGCCCGAGCGGAAGCGTGCGGGGACGCGCGCTATGACGGAGAGCGATCGCACTCAATCTCCCACGCGCAAGCAAGGAAGCGGGAAGCCAGCGCCGGAGGGAGCGGGGGGGGGGGGGGGGGGGGGCGCACTTCTACTCTGCCAACAACCGCGCTCGTCGCTCGCTCGCACCGTCACTTATCTCCACACGGCTCTGACCTTTATGCGCCGTGCATTCGCCGCTCAGTTTCCGTTGAAGCGATAGACCGCACGTACCTTCGCCCGTTGCTGCGGCGTATGCGCTTGCTGCCAGCGTTTTGACAGTCGTTGTCTGCAGTCATTCAGTGTGATCTATTCATGTTTGTTTGTGCGCGCTCACACCAAGCTTGTTCATTCAGTTAGTCATAGTCGGGCCACATTTTCCAACGCACGCTACACATGCAATGCTGCCCGGGTCGGCAGTGCAGCGCTACAGGTGTGTCCCTTCGCACGCGCTGCCCACGGAAGCGCTTCTCGTCAACACCACCGTTTCACACGCGCCTTCTCGTGGTCACCGAGTCTCTCTTCATGTCGGTCTACTTACGCCGCAGCACACCTGCTTACTTAATCAGCTCATGTTTACTACAATTCATATTGCTACCAAAGCCGCTCACCTTACTTCGTATGACATTGCTGTGTTGCTATCGCATTCATTGCTTCGCCCTTAGGGCGAAACTGTGACATTTTATACTTGCGCTTTATCTGCTTCCACTTATTTTTCTTCTTCTTACGCCTATTTTGCAGCATCGAGGCGATGCTGTTGTTCGTAAGGACGGATAATGCCACCTGTCGGTAGTGGGTCGAGGGCAAGAGTGGGTCGAACCCAAAAGACCGAAGAAGACCGCGCGGGTGTTCCCTGCTCGAGATCCAGCCCCGACGGACGCGTTTTCTGCTCTGCGGTTTATTAAACCCACAAGCCTACTTCTGAAGGCTCGTGCCAACATTATTCCCCAGCGATCTATCGTAAATAAAATGGAAAAAGAGCGGCGCAAAGAATGCAAACCACGCAACAATGACGGTGCGTAGAGCACACGACAGCTACTCAGCTCGTGAGCTCGCCTCAGCCAATGAGTGCGGCCGAAACAGCCGGAGCCTACGTTTATTGGCGGGAGATTCAGAATAAGGCGACGGTAGCAGCGCCGACACAATTTCAACGTTTTTTGCTTCACCCTCGGCGCTTGTCGAGGCGTCCGCTGGACCCACTCTCCCATTCTAGTACACTCTAGCTGAAGTAAGCATAAAACTGCGTGCCGAGTTTTGATAAGAATTACGTACTTCCAGAAAAAGCCGACTATCATCTGCTCTGGCTCGGCCTCACCCGCCCACGTAGGAGTGAAACTTCAGCCAGTGTTTATCGGTGTCGTATCCGTCAGGTTGCGCTAATTTCGATTAGTTTTGAACATTCAACTAGCCTTTAACCACGCTAAACGTAAGGTCAGACCACACGTATGCATGCCAGAGCACGCTCACTCTTGGCTGTCGTGAGCAGACACTCCTAGGCAAACATCGCTTCATAGTGAGCTATCGACAGCGCTTCAAAGTGCGCAATTTGTATGTCGCTAGTATCCGTCAGTCGAGCTGGTGCAGGACAAGGCCGTTCCGCACAGTGTAACACGGTCACACTGGAGCACATGAGCGTGAGCGCGCACTCCAGCCCTGTCGTATGCACTACAGTTACCAAACACAGTTGTATGAAGCGTAGCTGCCACGGCCACCGGTTATTTCGCTGAGGACCACCGCGTGCTATGATTGGTCTTTGTGGGTGGCATGGCTACAGGTAGCGTGTACTACTCCAGGCGCTTGGCCAGCCGGTCTGCGCACCAACATCTCACTGGAACAAATCGTCTGCCTACTGCGTTGTACACCTTCGAGGCGTGTCGCCATCACGGTGAAAGCTTGTAATGTTAGGAATCTTTTCAACGCGAATCTGGAGTGTGGCATCCATTGCTTAAGGCGCGTATACGTATAGTCTGGCGTTTCCAGCGGGTCAGGCAGCTGCCGGCGACGTCGGATACGTCATGCCGGTGTCGCCAGGATCGCCTAAAATTGGCATCTTGATAGTTTGGCGCGTTGAACGTGACCCGCAGGAGCGCGGTGATCAGCTGTTGCCGCAACGCATGTGCACATATGCGCCGCGAGCGAGCACTTACGTATTTGGCGAAGGCGCTAACTCAGCACGCTTGCTTCAGTGCGCCGAAACTGTAGGCCAGCATGCTACTTGCCAGCCGAGCACTCTGGTCTAGCGGCTCTGGCGTGAGACAGGACATGTTCTATTATCGTGCCAAACGCACACGAGCCGCCGGTCACGGTGACACGGTGACTGCGCCCGACGCTAGACGTCGAATTTTCACCGGCGTAGCGCGCGTCCGCATTTTAAGCCGTATATGACTGAAAAGCCACACGCGTGCTCCAGGCTGGCCTTGGCCGGACTACGTATATCCGCGCCTTTCGGCCGATGTGCGCGTTGCCGACGTACTCGCACGAGCGAACATAAAAACGACGTTTGGTTCAACCCTCGGAGATTGATAGCCGTAGAGATAAGTGCGAAATCAAATGTGCTACTCGTGCCAGTCGCTTAGAGAACTCACATTCGCGCTTAGCTCTCTCGCACACTGCAGCATAGCAAAGACACGAGGAAGCTGTGGAGGCACTGTGAAACCAGCCGTAAGTTCAGGGACAGCCTCCAAGTTTGGCGCATCGTGGGCGCCAAAATCGGAAGTGGTGACGTCTACGTGAACATCCAAAATCAAATTTCAACTACGCGCCACGGTGACGTTCAGTAGGCGGGGCGTTGTGGCCATTTGCAGTGCAAGGTAGGGAAAAAGGAGTAGGAGCACCGCGAAGGGGATCACACAAGATTTTTGCTTGCCATTAACTCCGCTTCTGTTAACGGGTTGAAGTACTTCTTGCTACAAAGTATTTCTCCAATAGCATATTTTAACTTCAAGTGCATTTGTCGATTTCGATAAAAAGTGGTTCAGGTCCCCTTTAAAGCGGTACGTGTGTTTTGTGTTGACCTTCTCCTTCTTGAAGGCGGAGTTTGTGACGTCACTTGAGCACCGGATTGGCCGATTAGGGCATGATCCGTTTCCCTAGCGAATGATCCAGGGAAGACCGATGGTTTGTAAGAGCCATCTTCTGTGTGTAGTGTGTACTCTCCTAGAATGGTTTAGTGAGCTCGGTAATCATATAGACGTGCTCCGCGAGCAATGCACTGTGCTATGTACTTCAGCCAGTACGAGTAGGTCTTTGGCTTTGCCTGTAATTAAGTTTGCCTACTCATGTACATAAACCCCTGTTTCGCTCCTCCAACCTCTCGTCCTCGCAACACATCACGAAGAAATAACACTCGCCAAGAAAATTTCGACGACGCGTGGTGGAGAAACATTTAATCAGAAAATTACATAGAGTTGCTCTACAGAAGCACTTGGGTGGTCTCCCTATTCCGGAAGTCCACTGGAAATGATCGCCGCTCGGGCGCGAGCCACCAGGGAGCGTTGAGCGTCCAGGGTAGAGCAGCCAAGCAGGAACTCCTGCCAAGCCTCTCTTGTGGGTAGGGGGAATGGGGATGAAAAAGGAAGGGGTATGGAGGGGCATACGGCCATCATGTGATAGGTGTCGGCCAGGACCCCACAATGCGCACAGTAGCCGTGTATACCCGGCATGAAATGCTGGGCGGCCGCAGGACACAAGAAGGTGTTAGTCTGCAAGCGTCTCAGAAGTCTTTCATCCGCTTTAGAGAGGCCCCGTGCACGGTGTGTGTAAAGGCGGCGTCAGCTGCGATAATGCTCTAGAATTGCGCGGTACTGCGTAAGAGCTGAGGTGTCTGGGGTAGACGCAGAGTCGGAGGTGGTAACGGCCCGGGAGGGAGAGACGCAGGCAGTGGCATGCGCCGCTTCGTTACCGTGGAGACCCGCGTGGCCAGGAGACTAGACGATGCGGATGGAGTGAGGCTCAAAGCGTCATGAGGCCGCCCGAAGAAGGTGGGCGGCCAGAGGAGCTATGGTACCCTGGAGGTATCGGGAACAGGCGTAGCGCGAGTCCGTGATAATGACCCTTGAGGTCGGGTGAGAGGTCGCCAAAGCGATGGCCACCTCTTCGGCCTGTGTTGTGTCCAGTGAGCGGAAAGAGAGGCCATCAACGTGGTGGCCCTCGGAGATCACTGCGGCCGTAAAGTGTTCGGAGGGAGTTGGTCCCGAGACATCTACATAGAAGACGCCAGGAGAATTGGAGTACCGGGTGTGAAGAGAGAGTGCTCGGTCTAGGCGTCTGCCTGTGTGTTGAGTGGGATCCATGTTGCGAGAAAGAGGTTCAACCCAAAGTTTGTGCCGCCATAGCTCCGCGACGGAAGCAGGGGGAAGTGGGGTAGAAGAGATCGGGTTCAGTGAGAGCCTATCCAGAAGGCGGCGCCCAGGAGTCGTCTGAGACAGGCGACTGACTTGGTTGACGAGATGGGCCTCCCGCAACTCGTCATACGAGTTGTGTACTCCCAAGGCCGCAAAGCGGCGATTGGAGGTAGCAATGGGAAGGTCTAGTGCTCGCTTGTGAACCGAGTGGAGTGCGTCCAGCTGGTTCTCGTGGTGGCGACGTAAACGAAGGTAGGGAGTGGCGTAAAGGACTCTGCTGGTCACAAACGCTTGAGCCAAGCGGAGGGAGTGCCAGCCGCAGAGGCCGCCACGTTTGGTGGAGACCCGCCGAATCATACGGCTAACCTGCTCGCTAGTGCATCGAAGACGGGCAATGGTAGAACCAGGGTTGAGAGTAGAGGAGATGTGGAGGCCTAACATGCGAATTTCTGAGAGGACCTGTATCGGGCCAGACGGGAGATATATCTGAGGTGGCGGTAGAGGTGAGATTGAGAGAAGAGATGATTTGGTAGGGGAACATTCCAGGCCACATGATGAGGCATAGGTGTCCACAATAAGTGCCACGCGCTGCATGCGGTCTTCAATTTGTGCGGGGGAGCCCGAGTTGGTCCAGATGGTAATGTCATCTGCGTATAGAGCGTGGTGTGTGTCCTCTACCTGGGCGAGGAGCAAAGGAAGTTGGAGCATGGCTAGATTGAAGAGGAGCGGTGAGAGGACCGCTCCCTGTGGTGTACCCCGGGTGCCTAGTGGGTACGGACCGTGTTCTGCAGAGTCGATGCGGATGAAGGCGGTGCGATGTGAGAGGAATGCACAGATGTACCTGAAAGCTCTAGATCCGCAATTCGTGGTGCTAAGGTTGGTAAGGATACTACTGTGTTTGACATTGTCGAAGGCGCCTCGGAGATCGAGGGCCAGAACGGCTTTGTCATTGTGGCGCATAGTATTAGGTACAATGATGTCGTGCTGGAGTTGGAGAAGGACGTCCTGTGCCGACAGATGTGAGCGAAACACAAACATCGAGTCAGCAACGACGCCTTTCCTTTCCAGATATGCGGAGAGACGGTGGCGGACCATGGTCTCCATGAGTTTGCCCGCACAGGAGGTGAGCGAGATGGGGCGCAATGCCTGAATGCTGACGGGCTTACCGGGTTTGGGAATGAATGTGACCACCGAAGTGGTCCATTCCGCGGGGAGGGGTTCTCCCTCCCATACTGTGTTGATTAAATGTAAGAGCGAGAGGTATGCTGAGTCGGGAAGGTTGAGTGACCGTAATAGAGTGACCGTAATACCATCCCGGCCTGGGGCAGTACCTCGCTTCATTTTGGCCAGCGCCGCCCGAAGATCGGGAAGCGTGAAGGGGGCGTCGAGTTCGGGGTTGGGGAGCGCGGAGTAGACGTACTCCGGGCCTTTGGGGTCGACGGTACGACACAGATAGCGGTCGCAGAGGTCGTTCGCGAGTTGGCTCATTGGGCCCTGGTAGGCATAGTAGGCGCGACGAAGTTGGCGTTGTGTTTCCCCGCGGGTAGTGGAAGGATCCAGAAGGCTCCTAAAGAGTCGCCACGTACTCTTGGAGCTCATCTGACCTGCTGCCTTCATGCATGTATCGACCCAATTTGTGTCCGCAAACTGTGCAGAGTAGTCAGCTGCTTCCGCGGTAAACGCCTGTATGCGGGAGCGAAGCTTACGATTTAGCTTGCATCGTCGCCATCGGCGGGTAAGGCTGTGGCGTGCCTCCCAAAAGTGGAGGAGGTGGGGATCTACTGCGAGGTACAAATGCATCGGGTGTATGATTGATGTGTGTGGAGGGCGTATGAAGCCCATGCCTGGTAGTCCTACGGGGATGGGAGCAGGGGGAAAGGCGTGGTGCGAAAAGATGACCAGTCCGTGACGCGGGCTGCGCCCTGGATTTGGCACATTTTCTGCGTCGGGAAGGCAATCCGAAGCAGGAAATGATCACTGTCAAGAGTGTCTTTGAGGTTCTCCCACGTAACATTGTCATGAGTAAGACGCCGGCGGCGCCATAAAAGAAGAAAAAGACGATGTGAGCGGAGCGTTCGGAACGGCACGAGCTCGCGAGGCGCGTGAGCCGAGCCGTAATCGAGGGATGAACGGCGCTGTCTGAGGATTATCGACGTGGTTCCGGGCCAGGAAGGTCGCATCGCCAGCACCGCACTGGCGACGGGAGACTTGGGGGTCTGGCCGAGTCCGTGACGTTGGCCGTCCAAGGCGTGGCCGTCGACCTCGGCAAGTTCGGGCGAGGCTCCTGGACGAGCTGCAGCTTCTCACGGCAGGACCAGGCACCCCAGAGAGGCTCCCCCTTCTGCGGCAGACCGGCACGATTGATCCTCCTCGGGACGCCACGTCAGCACTCTTGAAGGAGTTGGGACGCGTCCCGACGCTAGGCCTAGGCAGGTAGGCCTAAGCTACGGCGACCGCCGTTGCGGACGAGCCGACGAGCTCATCACCGATGAAGCACCAGCGAGCTCCCTACTGGTAAAGAGACGACGCGCCGACAACAAGGCAAAAGCGACTATAGCATCAACGAGTACACCGACTGCTGGAGAAAAGGGACCGACGAGCTTCGAACTCGGACAGACGTGCAACGACGAACGCAGCAAGGTGACTCTTTGTTTGTAGCGTCTCTGAGATAAGACAGGGTTGCCTGACTGTGAAGAGTTAGCCGCCACGGACGCGCATAGGCGCCAAGTAGAATGTTAGGCTTTGTATTTTAGTTTGTATTTTTATTAGTATTTCTTCTCGTAGTGTGCTTAGATGTGCTTGATTTTTAGTTTGAGTTTTGAGTGTGTGTGTTATTAAAAAATCTGTTTGCTGTGTCGCCATCCGTCTTCCTTCCCCATCTCGTCTAACACCCGCACGCCTCCGAGATCGGTGACAACAAAACACATCACAATTGGCGAGCCTGCCAGGATCCGTTCCCGGATTCTATCCAGCCCAGTCACCGATACTCGGCAGTAGCAAAGATGGAGTGGGAGCGTTTGGCGGCAATAGCAAAGGATTTGAATATGTCTAAGGATGAGGCGATGACATTCTTCGAGTACACTCGTCAAGAGAAAGAGAAGGAACACGAACGAGAGCGCCAGAAGCACGAACGAGCACGCGAGGAACATGAACAAGTACGCGAACAGCAGAAAAATGAAAAAGAAATTCTAGAACTAAAGATAAGACTAGCGGAGATGGGCGCGGGTTCTCGCGAAGGCACAAGTTCACCCGGATCAGCGTCATCCGACTCAGCTGCTTCCAGACCAAAGAGAATTTGCCCTAGAAAATTAATGGCTCCTTTTGACGAGCGAAGAGACGACTTGGATGCATATTTGCATCGGTTCGAGAGAATAGCCATCGGGCAAGGCTGGGAGAAGAGCGAGTGGGCTAACGCCTTAAGCCTATGTTTGGTGGGTGAAGCGTTGAGTGTATATGGGCGTATGTCAGCTGAAGAATCACTAGACTACGACAAGGTGAAAAATACTTTATTACAGAGATTCAGGTTGACGGCAGAAGGGTTTCGAGAGAAGTTTCGCTCATGCAAGCCAGAAGACTCGGAGACAGGCAAACAGTTTGCGTGCCGACTAACTAACTACTTTGAAAGGTGGATAGAGCTTTCAGAGACTGACAAAACGTATGAAGCAGTTCGTGACAAAGTCGTAGGTGAACAATTTCTGGCCAGGTGCAGTAACAGTCTGGCAATATTTCTCAAAGAAAGAAAGTTGCAAACAGTAAAGCAGATGGCCGAACAAGCCGAACAATTTGTAGAAGCACAAGGGTTGAAGAATTTGGGAAAGAGTGATAAAGATACGCACGCAGCAGCGGTAGAAGAGGTGAAGAATCAAGGACAAATGAACAGACCAAGGGGACCGCAGAGGTGTTTCCTATGTAATCGGCTGGGTCATGTAGCGATGAACTGTCGAGTGAGAGGTAATCGTCACGAAGCACCGGTAGTTTGCCAGTTGTGCCAAAGGAAAGGTCACAGAGCAGACGAATGCAGGACCAGATTCATGGATAAGACTGCATGTATTGTGAAGTCAATAGAGGAAGGACAGGGAGGACAGAACATGCCTGTAGTGGAAGGCGAGGTAGAAGGGCACAAAGTTACAGTGTTGAGAGACACAGGAGCAAATACAATTATAGTGAGGAAAAGTTTAGTGCCACATGAAAGCATGACCGGATACTTTAAACCAGTGATCTTGGTAGACAAGTCAGTCAAGTATCTGCCAGAGGCACAGATCCAAATATCGACACCCTTCTATACAGGACTAGTCACAGCTAGATGTGTAGACGATCCCCTCTATGATTTGATTGTGGGAAATGTACCGGGAGTGAGGAAGGCAGATGACCCCGACCCAAATTGGAAGAGGACCGAGAAGGACGTAGAAGAGAAGGAACGCTTAGAAGCGCACAAGGAGGAAATGCAAGACACAGACGTAGCCGCTGTAGTACAAACACGAGCAAGTAGCAAGGGCATCAAACCTTTGCCAGCATTGCAGGTTACGGCCGTGAAGGGGTTAGATATAACGGTAGCAGAGTTTCGAGAATTGCAGAACAAGGATGAGTCGATAAGGAAATGTGAACAGAAGATAGGAGAACGGGTGCAAAGGAAAAGGAGTCGGACAGTAGCGGAGTTCATAAAGAAGAATGATTTATTGTACCGGAGATATATATTTAGTTTAGGTAGGGAAGTATTACAGTTGATGGTCCCGAAGAAACTGAGGAATAAAGTACTGAAGTTAGGGCATGATAGTGTAACGGCAGGTCACCAGGGAATCAAAGACACGTTACAAAAAATAACAGAAGAGTTCTTTTGGCTGGGAGTGCAGAGTGATGTGAAACGATATGTAAAAGCATGTGACGTATGCCAAAAGACGATGGCTAAGGGGAAAAACGAGGAGAAGACTGGTGTTTGTTTGGCGATTGCTGATGACAAGGACATAGGATTCACGATAGAGCCAACGAAGTGTGAGATAGGCTACAGGACTAGGGAATTTGTGGGGCACAAGTTGGGAACGGGACGAGTCGAGCCCAAGGAGTATACACGAGATACGATACAAGTAGCGGGCAGGCCCCAGGCAGAGAAACAAGGTCGAGGAAGGATTTTCAGACCTACCCGAGCAAATAGAAGTTGGGCGGAGCGAGATGCAGTGTTTAACAGAGGAGCCCGTGCATATAAAGCTAAGCCGACGTATAACAGATTTAATGAGAGGGAGCCTTACTTTACACATAGAGTATATTAAGGGACGACAGAACGTGGGGGCAGATTCCATGAGTAGGGCGATGGATTGACTAAGCAGTGAGAACATAACGCGTACAAAACAAATGTACATATTTGAAGTGGTGCGAACAATGAACTCATGAGTGTTGTGAACAGTGCAAACCGTGAAATGTGCGCGACAGTGCAGTGAAGTGTGGTGATAATCGGTAAGCACCGACGAAGCACAAAAAGGCACCCAAGTCACAAGAGTCAAGTTCGCCACCAAGAAAGAAGATGGACAGAAAGCAGTTTTTTCAGAAAAAACTCTTAAAAAGGGGAGCCATGTCATGAGTAAGACGCCGGCGGCGCCATAAAAGAAGAAAAAGACGATGTGAGCGGAGCGTTCGGAACGGCACGAGCTCGCGAGGCGCGTGAGCCGAGCCGTAATCGAGGGATGAACGGCGCTGTCTGAGGATTATCGACGTGGTTCCGGGCCAGGAAGGTCGCATCGCCAGCACCGCACTGGCGACGGGAGACTTGGGGGTCTGGCCGAGTCCGTGACGTTGGCCGTCCAAGGCGTGGCCGTCGACCTCGGCAAGTTCGGGCGAGGCTCCTGGACGAGCTGCAGCTTCTCACGGCAGGACCAGGCACCCCAGAGAGGCTCCCCCTTCTGCGGCAGACCGGCACGATTGATCCTCCTCGGGACGCCACGTCAGCACTCTTGAAGGAGTTGGGACGCGTCCCGACGCTAGGCCTAGGCAGGTAGGCCTAAGCTACGGCGACCGCCGTTGCGGACGAGCCGACGAGCTCATCACCGATGAAGCACCAGCGAGCTCCCTACTGGTAAAGAGACGACGCGCCGACAACAAGGCAAAAGCGACTATAGCATCAACGAGTACACCGACTGCTGGAGAAAAGGGACCGACGAGCTTCGAACTCGGACAGACGTGCAACGACGAACGCAGCAAGGTGACTCTTTGTTTGTAGCGTCTCTGAGATAAGACAGGGTTGCCTGACTGTGAAGAGTTAGCCGCCACGGACGCGCATAGGCGCCAAGTAGAATGTTAGGCTTTGTATTTTAGTTTGTATTTTTATTAGTATTTCTTCTCGTAGTGTGCTTAGATGTGCTTGATTTTTAGTTTGAGTTTTGAGTGTGTGTGTTATTAAAAAATCTGTTTGCTGTGTCGCCATCCGTCTTCCTTCCCCATCTCGTCTAACACCCGCACGCCTCCGAGATCGGTGACAACAAAACACATCACAAACATGTCTAATGTTTCGTGTGAGCGAGAGGTCCGGGCAGGTATCGCGTGTCACTGAATTTCCCAGGCGTGTGGGATGCGCTGGGTCGGTGAGCAGCGTGAAACCGAGAGTAGAGATAAGCTCCTTAAGCTTGCGGCCCCGAGCCTTTTCATAGTGGTACCCCCAGTGTGGGCTAGGAGCATTGAAGTCTCCAACCACCACAAGGGGTTGCCGAGCCGGCGCTTGGAGAGCCTGACAGAAGAGTTCCGCGAAAGTGACCCGTTGAAGGTGCGGGGGACAGTACACGTTGAGAATATGGATTGACTGGGCCCCGCGTTTCTGGGGAAGGACGGAGATCATGCAGTAATCATAGGGAAGGTGAAGGTCTAGATCGACTTGAACAGCCGTATATGATTTGTGAACGAGGAGACTGGTGGTGGTGCCGCCTATATAGGAGCAGTAGCCTGAAAGGGTAGGGTTTGGACTGGCTTCTTGGAGGGCAAGAACGGAAGGGAGAGAGCCCCGAGATTGAAGGAAGAGGAGAAGATGCGAGCGCTTTCGCCTGTTCCCGAAGCCCCTGGAGTTCCACTGGATGATTTCGAATTGGGATGATGGCGAATATGTAGATGAAGGAGTCGCCATGATGAAAATCCAAAATTTTATGGGTCAATCTCCATGCCCTGCCCCTGGCCTTGCGGAGCAGGAAGAGGGATGGAAGCCGGGTTGAGGGCCGGGTAAGAGGAACCGGCAACTTTGCGTCGACGCGGGGCAGAGCTGCTGCTCGTGGAGGCCGAGCGCGAGCGAGATGATCTGGTGCGGAACTGGGTGAGAGCCCAGGCCTGAACCGCCTGAACCACCTCAGCTACAATGTATTGTACATTAATGGTGGAAATTTCGTAGAGGACTACATTTTCTAGACGAGTAATACGGTCCTCGAGTGGCAGGGTGTGGTCTATAGAAAGAGGGCTCTGAGGTGCCCCCGTAACTGAGTGAGCAGCCGGCGCTGTGGACGAAGCCGGGGGAGCGGGGGGAGTACGCGGAGTGGGCGTAGCGCGAGGGCTAGGCTGATGGTCGACGGGTTTAACAACTGGAGCGGCAGTGGGGGGTCCTGCCGGTTTCTGTTGTTGCAGTTGGAAAGTTGCCACCTGCTTAGTGAGAGCTGCGATTTGCCGCTGAAGAAGAGCGTTCTGTTTTCGTAGAGCGGAGAGCTCTGGAGAAGGAGGGGGGGGGGAGGGAGAGGCTGAGGAGCAGTAATCCCTGCCCAGCTGCTCACCTGAGGTGGCGCCACGAAAAGCGGCGGGTAGTGCACTGAGGTGGTCGGCGGTGGGTTCGCCGGGGTCTGGAGACGTGATCCAGGCTTGGGTTGGGAAGCCGCTCGATTTCCCGGTGACGGGGGTGCAGGTGGCTTCGAGGTCGATGGTGGTGTAGGTCTCCGATATTTCCCTGGACATCCCCGAGCGCCGCTTTGATGCGGGCCCGGAGCAGAGAAGGCATGTCGGGTTACATTCGTGTTTAGCTAGGCCTTCCGAAGTCACTTGGACTTGAGTTCCACAGCGGGTACAGCGACCGGGAGTGGGTCGCGGGCAGGCCGAGGGTCGATGCCCAATGGTGCCGCAGAGGGAACAGGCCGGGATTGTCTTCTTGTACGGGCACACGTAGGCCACGACACTGTGGTAGAAGATAAAGCGGGGGAGTTTCGTGCCCTCGAAGGTCACCACCGCTGCAGTAGAGTCACCGAGTTTGCGGACCGCCAGGATAGCGCCTTGCGACCATTATAGTTCTGATTTGATGCGCTGTGGGGTTTCAGCCGGGTTGATGGTGATGACACCCCGGCAGATTTCCCCGGACGCCTTGGCATGGCCCCGAAAAGGGAGCTGCTGGTCTCCCACCGCCAACTGGATGTCCCCAAGTAGGCGCTGCGCCATAGGTAACGAGGTGACACTGCACAGGAGAACGTTTTGGTCCCACACTGGCCACACGTGGAAAGAGATGGACGAGTGTTCTCCCAGGTATGCACGAATCGCATCGCCGGCACGATTGGACGGGAGGACCGACTTGAGCTCAAAAGGAGCGCGAGGCTTCAGCGCGAGGCTTCAGCACGTCACGGGAGAGACGAGGAGTATGGCGGGGTCGCCACTTGGGTTGACACCTCGGCGGGGAAGGTGGTGCGGTGCGCGTTCCATCTGGCGAGTGGCGCGTGGACGAGCCGGAGGCAGCCACCTGTGGCAGGGTGGCGGCACGTGACCCTTGGCCCTTGGGCGGAGCCGCGGCCTGGGATTGCTTCCGTTGCCAGAGTTTCACCATGTCGGCTAAATACTCGTGCTCCGAGGGCATGGCTTGGTCCGAGGAGGTGGTCTCCATCGTCACGACCCGAAGTGAGGTCGGGTCATAGCCCGTAACCTTGGTGGCGTCCGCCATCACGCCGGGAAAACCCGGGCGATGCGGAGCTAGGCCTAACGCAACGTCCAACCCGGCGGGGAGCCGTCGTGGAGATCAAACACGCAGAAGTTGCCGAAAATGGGCCCACCTTGGCGCGGGTGGTATCCGGGTGGAGCAGAGAACTTGGCGGTGACGATGAGTCCAGAATTTTGGGACAATGGCGTGAAGCACCGCAATAATCGGAGATTATTGACGGAGCCGATGCGGAGAGCGTCCGCCGTCATCGAGCGCCACCCGCGTTCCTCCTCGACGACGCATGGACCAGCTTAGCCTCCCCGTGAGGCCCCCGTAGCGTAGGCCAGCTATCTGTTTTGAGACGCCCCGGCAGCGTATCTATAGGCTAGAGTGCCACCCACTGTGTGACGCCAGACACCCTCCCCCTACCCCCTCTCCTCCCCCGAGACTACACCCAAACTATAGAGTATGTGCTCGTGGTCGTGATGCCGTCGTGGTCTTTCCATCGACGTCATTCTTTCTTCGTCATTCTTTCAATGTCACTCCGCCATCGTCATGGCGCCATGGTCAGCCTATCTCAGCAAGTAAGTTTCATAGCAAAGTGGGCCGATCCCGTGGACAGTGTGTGTCGCATACAGCGGAAGCAATTGAGAACTCAGAATGTCCACTAAAAATTTTAAGTGAAGCTGTCTACAGCAATGCGGTGCTTCACTACAGTGCTTGAATGCTAATCGCATTAACGTCGACGTTTATCGTGAGATGGATTCTGCTGGACTTTCAATTCCGGTAACAAAGCGTGAATGACAATGAAAAAGAAAGTAGCAGTTTCGCAAAAGGCATAGATTTCAATCGCAATTCTTAGACAACAATACAACGGAAGGTTAGTAGTTTCAGAAGCTGTAAAAAGCGCTCTAAACATTCGCTTCCTAACTAAATTAACAGTCATGCTGTCACGCGCACACAGGCAAACATGAACACATTTCCCTCGACGACAGCAGACATTCGCTGTCAGAACGCTGCCGTGATGGCAAAAGGGGCGAGCAAATTCCCCTTCGTGCTGCCTGTCGTTTGAACGCGAACTAGGCGCGCGCGAACACAGCGCACACGAAGGCATCACCTACTTTTAATCGGCCAGCCTTCGATCCCACCGCCGATTACCTCCAAGGTAGGCCGTGCGCGGCCGCGCTCCGCCGCGCTCGGCCTCGCGATGCGCAGCCGCAGCCGGAGTAGAAGAGCTGCTCGCTAAGCCCCACCCCCTTTTAGCGCGCGCACATCTCAAATCCCTACTCTTGCACGCACGAGAAGATGGTGCGCACTCTCTGCGCATTCCTCCCTTGCGCGCGCGAAAAGCCGCTGCCCCAAGCCATCATCCTTCCGGTTCACCCTGGCACGCTTGCCCTTGCACCAACAGCAAACGGCGCGCGACCACAGACTAACCGCACTCGGACTTTATACGGAACCTCACGGCGACGCCGACAGCGGCGGAAATTCGCCTGTGTGCCCATATTGTGATAGGGATAAGAGTGGGCAAAACTAAAGGGAAAATGTATTTACGGAATATATACATAGAGAAGCCGAGATGGCGGAACAACATAAGCGCTTCAATCGTCGTCTTCATCCCCTTGCTCGCGCCTTTTCCGATGTACGGGAATGACTTGTAGCAATTTAATTGCTATGGCCACAATACAGGGCACACGTGTTTCTGCCGGCAGTGATTTTCTACGAGCTTTGTGCGTCTTCGGTCTTCCCATGTGGTATGCGCCCTGTTATCCATATATTTTTCCCTTAGAAGCTCGACTAAATATGCATTTATGCCCCCCCCCCTCCCCGCTTAAACGGGTATATACTCCACAACAACTCTGCCTCCGCATTTGCTTAAGCTCGCCGAATAGCTTGACGCGCGATTCAAAATGGGCATTTTAGCAATGCGCTGGCCTGGTCTGGATCTATTCTGTGATTGCCCAGTTATTCTACTTTTCTTCCCCGATGTAAAGTTAATAAACACCGCGTCAACGCTGGACGAACCTTTCAGACTTCGTTTCCTCGAACAGCGAAATTTGTTTGAAATGAATTGCTTTTAGGACGCAGCTCTTAGGCGCCCGTTACTGCGGTGAGCGTCAGCGTTGTCCCTCGGCGTAACCGAGGGAACGATCACAGCGAAGGATGAAAGCGAACGATGAACGCGGAGCGGAGAGAAAAATGAAAGACGGCGATATCAATGAGAGCGCGAGGAGTAAAGCGGAGAGGAGGGTGCAGCGGGACCATGAGGCGGAAAACGCAGGCGGCGAAAGCGTGAAAAAAGCGTAGCGCCGCGCAAAACCGGCTTTGCGGCGACGATGGCTACAAGATGGCGCCAAAGTAGCACGAGTCGTCTGTATTGTCCCTTTTCGCGGAGCAATTTGTTTTAGAGAAACGAGATGGCGCTTACGGCGGCGCGCCATACGTCTCCTCAGCGACCGCGCACGAATACGAAACCACTATCGCTTCTACCTTGCTTCCGTGCGATCAGCTGTCGGAAATGCAGCCGAGTTTTCGCTAACGAACTGTGCTCTAATCATGCTAGAATAAATCATGCGGATTGAAGACGTGTGCTGTAGTTGGCTGCAAAAGTAGTGACTGGTATGTTAAGGAATGGAATGAATCTGTGTGGCCAAGTTCGCGGATCGCTGCTGCAACTGTCGGAACGTGTTACCAGCACTTCGAGATGTCCGGCTTTCAGCGAGGATACAGAATTTGCTCATCCGCCACCACTGTATCGCTAACCTTCAAAGAAAGGGCTTCAGCAACCGAACGTCGGCAAGAGTGAGTACCACTCGTTAAACAATGACAGAGGGAGTAGCGTCGCTTCCTGTCATAGTAAGCTTCGCGCACGTTATTTATACGCATCTATCCCAAATGGCAGAAAAACGTACGCCCACTCTATCGACGACGTATCAAGAATAAGTGAATACGCGCACGCTTGAATACATGCGTCGCGGGATCGAATCCCGGCCACGGCGGCCGCATTTCGATGGGGGCGAAATGCGAAAACACCCGTGTGCTTAGATTTACGTGCACGTTAAAGAACCCCAGGTGGTCCAAATTTCCGGAGTCCCCCACTACGGCGTGCCTCATAATCAGATCGTGGTTTTGGCACGTAAAACCCCATATTTCAATTTAATTTTAAGGGATATATGCGCTCTATATACGCACAATAAATGACGGACTACACCGATGGCGCACAAATGGTCGAAGCTGAATGTTTCGTGATGGTTAACAAGAGTAAGCGAGTTACTAGCGGTAATATATATTTGCTACAAGGTATTACAATGTACAAAACAGCTGAGCTCCAAGCCTTGCGCGCAGCAAGGACAAATCTATCGGCACTGAGCAGACCCGCGAGCGATTAGGCAGAAAATAATCAGATGGTGGCCCTACCGAGGAACATCACTGAGTCAGAAACTGACAAGCCACTGCTTCAAAATATTTCCCAAATAAAGAACAAAGAGCAAAACACACTAATCCTGATTCAATTCATGAGCGGAATGTTTGGATAGATTGGAATACATATTGCCACCTGTAGGTAGTGGGTCGAGGGCAAGAGTGGGTCGAGCCCAAGAGAAGAAAGAAGACCGCGCGCTCCCTCTCTGCTCGAGCCAGCCCCGACGGTCGCGTCTTCCAAGAGCCAGCTGCTCTACGTTTATTAAACCTTCAGGGCTACTTCTCGAGGCTCGTGACAAACTGGTGGAGGTGCGGGGTAAGCGTCTTCACGGATGTTGCAGACCCCTCCAAGGATCCGCGCTACGAATCCAGTGCCTGTCGACACTCCCGTGCATCGGGCCAGCCGCAGGATCAGGGGACTGTCTCCAGAAGTCGTCAACGCTACAGTTCCCACCACATCAAGCGGTATGACCAGCGCTTCTCTTCAAACCGCCCCAACCGCTACGGGAAGCACGATGTCGAACCGTTACACACTTGAGAGTCCACGGATCCCGAAGACGTTTCATGGCACAGTGTTCGAAGACGTCGAAGACTGGATGGTCGAATACGAGCGCGTGGCCTCCGTGAACGAATGGAACGACACGGAGAAACTCTGACACGTCTACTTCTACCTGGAGGATGGCGCGCGTACGTGGTTTCAGAACCGCGAGGGGCAACTGACGTCGTGGCGCGAGTTTTGTCGTCAGCTTTTGGAGACATACACCAGTCCCGATCGCCACGAACGAGCGGAACGCGCGATTCAGGCCCGCGTCCAGTTGCCAAACGAAACTGTGACCACTTACGTCGAAGACATGACGCGCCTCTTCCGACGGGCCGATCCAAGAATGACGGAGGAGAAGAAGTTACGTCATCTGATGCGCGGGGTCAAGGAGCAACTCTTCGCTGGCCTCGTACGGAGCCCTCCGAAGACGGTCGCGGAGTTCTTGTCCGAGGCCGTGACTATGGAAAAGATGCTTCTGCATCGCTCGAACATGTATGAGCGGCAAGCGAACAGCATGTCTGCTGCTGACATTTTCACGGCCATAGGAAGCAACGGTGACTGTCTGCGAGAACTCATCCGCTCTGTCGTGCGCGAAGAGTTGCAAAAGGCCGCCGTAACACCGCACCCTACGGTAAGCTCCATAGCGAGCATTATCAAGGACGAAGTGCACCAGGCGCTCCGTGACACCTTGCCTCCTGCTAACGCTGCGGCAGTACCTGTTGAATATCCGCGTGCGACCTACGCGGAAGCCCTGAAGCGCCCTTCTCCCTCTCCGCCGCGGTTGGTTCGTGCTCCTCCTACGGTGTCAATTCAGTCGGCGCCGCCGATGTCGTACTACGACGCTGGGTATACACCGCCGCCGGTTGTTCATGCCGCTCCATTTGCCCACCATTCGGAGCAAGCGGTTCACTACGTCGACGACAGACGCCCGCCCCCTCGGAAGTCGGATGTTTGGCGCACACCCGATCATCGGCCTCTGTGCTTCCACTGCGGTGAAGCTGACCACCTGTACCGCCAGTGCCCATATCGGCGCCTTGGGATTCGCGGCTTTTCCGCATACTCGCCGCCACCCCGATACGGCCAGCGACCCCGGGACATTGAGGACTACCTCTCTCAGCAGCGTTTGCCACCGCCTGCCAGGCGGCAGTCGCGATCGCCGTCTCCCAGACGATTTTCACCTCCGCCCCAGCGCTATTCTCCCGAGCGGTCGACCAGTCCCCGCCGGGAAAACTAACTGAGGCGATCTTTGGGGGCGAGGTCGCTGACGGTCGAAGCGCTGAAGACCTCCGACGGACGCAGTTACGGAAACATACCGATCCGCCATCACCTGCAGCTGAACGAGACGACCGGCTTTCGCTCGACATACCAGTGACTATTGACGGTTATGCCGTGAGTGCTTTAGTGGACACCGGCGCAGACTACACGATACTAAGCAGGAAAATAGCAATGCAGTTGAAGAAAGTGATCACTCCCTGGCATAACTCGCAGATTCGGACGGCTGGCGGCCACGTCGTTACTCCGCTGGGCGCCTGCACGACTAGAGTTGAGATTCAAGGATCTACATTCGTTGCGAGCTGCCTTGTCTTACGCGAATGCTCCCGCGACGTTATTCTTGGGGTTGACTTCCTGCAGGAGTACGGCGCGATTATCGATCTGCAAGAGGGTCGTATCACTGTCTCTGCCGCACGAGCAATCGACGTGCAAGACGGCCAACGGCGCGACGACGTACTTCGTGTTTCGGCAGACAGTGTAACGCTTCCTCCACGAGCCAGTGTCCTCGTCGACGTTACATGCTGTGGCTTACGCGATGGCGAAGCGGTGGCTGAAAGTAACTTGGAACACCTACTGAAGCAAGGTGTTTGTGTGCCTCGAAGTGTTATACAGATTCGTGCGGGTCATTCGCAATTGCTTGTTACCAACTTTAGCTACGAGCACCGACACCTGTTCCGCGGCACTTCGTTAGCGTTTGCTCACGCAGTAGCAAACGTTAACAACTGCTTCACGTCAGAAGTAGTGGAGACAGCAGACACGTCTCTGGGCCATCTCGACATCAATTCTGAACTGTCCACCGCTAGACAGACAGCACTGCGCAAGCTCTTGCTTGAATTCAGGACCTGCTTCGCACATTCTTCGAAGGTACGCCAGACTTCGATCACTAAACACAGGATCATCACGTACGAAGACGCACGCCCGATACACCAGCAGCCTTACCGCGTGTCGGCAAAAGAACGCGAAGCCATACGTACGCAAGTCCGCGAGATGCTTGACGATGGCGTCATCGAACCTTCTAACAGCCCGTGGTCGTCTCCGGTCGTTCTTGTCAAAAAGAAAGACGGAACGCTACGGTTCTGTGTCGACTACCGCAAGCTCAACAACGTGACTAAAAAGGACGTGTACCCGCTGCCGCGTATCGACGACTCGTTAGATAGACTACGGCGTGCCCACTATTTTTCTTCTCTCGATTTAAAAAGCGGGTACTGGCAAATCGAGGTAGACGAACGCGACCGCGAGAAAACAGCCTTTGTGACTCCAGATGGGCTCTATGAATTTCGAGTGCTTCCTTTTGGCTTGTGTTCAGCCCCGGCTACTTTCCAGCGAATGATGGACACTGTCCTTACAGGACTGAAGTGGCAGGCCTGTCTTGTGTACCTGGATGATGTGGTCATCTTCTCTGAAACGTTCGAGCAGCATCTTCACCGCCTACGGAGTGTGCTAGAAGCCATCCGATCGGCAGACCTCACACTTAAGCCCGAAAAGTGTCACTTTGGTTACGAAGAGCTCAAGTTCCTCGGGCATGTAGTAAGCGCCAAAGGGGTCCGACCCGATCCCGACAAGCTTGCCGCTGTGGCCGCGTTTCCAGCTCCTACCGATAAGAAGGCCGTCCGGCGCTTCCTGGGTTTGTGCGCCTACTATCGCCGGTTTATTAAAGGCTTTTCGAAGATAGCGGAACCCCTGACACGCCTTACGAGGGACGATACGCCATTTGTGTGGCATAATGAGCAACAGGCGGCTTTTGCTGAATTACGACAGCGCCTGCAGTCAGCACCCGTTCTTGCACATTTTGACGATGATGCTGATACTGAGGTGCATACCGACGCCAGCAGCATTGGCCTTGGCGCAGTGCTCGTCCAGCTTCAAGATGGAGTGGAAAGAGTTATAGCGTATGCCAGCCGCTCCCTGTCCCGTGCCGAGGCGAATTATTCGACTACTGAGAAAGAGTGCCTCGCGGTCGTGTGGGCGATCATAAAGTTTCGCCCCTATCTCTATGGTCGTCCCTTTAAAGTAGTGACGGACCACCATGCCCTCTGTTGGTTGGCAAGCATGCGCGACCCTTCAGGACGACTGGCACGGTGGAGCTTGCGGCTACAGGAATTTGACATCACCATCGTTTATAAGTCTGGCCGTAAGCATGAAGACGCTGACACACTGTCCCGCGCACCCATTGATCCTGCCAGTCAGGAAACAGAGGATGATGACGGCTTCCTGGGCGCCATTAGTTCGTCGGACTTGAGCAGACGGCAGCGTGACGACGCTGAGATTAGACCGATCATCGATCATTTAGAGGGCCGCGACACAACCATACCACGCCATCTGTCCCGCTCGCTGACGTCCTTCTGTCTGCGAGACAACGTGCTTTATAAGAAGAATGCTCGTTCGACCAGCCGTGCTTACCTCCTGGTGGTTCCAAGGGACATGCGCGACGACATCCTCTTCGCTTGCCATGACGAACCGACATCTGGTCATTTAGGCTTTTCACGAACTCTCGCTAGAGTAAGCGAAATGTACTATTGGCCCGGGCTTTCAGCAAGCGTCAAACAGTACGTTAAAGGCTGCCGTGAATGCCAGCGCCGCAAGACACCATCCGTTAAACCGGCTGGCTTACTTCAGCCAATTGAAGCACCTCGCACGCCTTTCGACCAAGTCGGCATGGACATTCTCGGACCGTTTCCTCTCTCGGCCGACGGTAACAAATGGGTGATCGTCGCGACTGATTATTTAACACGCTATGCTGAGACGCAGGCGATCCCACGAGCCACGGCCTCAGAGGTAGCGCAGTTCTTCATGCGCCACATCGTCTTGCGTCACGGTGCTCCCTCCACTGTAATAACCGACAGAGGGACAGTTTTCACAGCGCAGCTTAAGGACGAAGTTTTAACACGAAAGTGTTTTATGCCGGGGTCCACCAAGACTTCACTGACGTATTTCCGTCACGGAAATACGTCATAGAACATAATACAAAGAAAGAAACCAGAAGAAAAAGTTCCACAAACATGCAAAATTTGGAAATCGAACCCACGACCTCTCGGTCCGCGACGATAGATCGCCGAGCGTTTAACCCATTGCGCCACAAACGCATTTGCAGAGAGCTACACAGACGCGCCTTATATATCTAACACTCCTCCGTGTACCCGCGCTCTTGCTCGTGGCGGTGCCGCCGCCTACGAGCAGAAAAGAGAAGTACTGCATTATGACACTAGACAGTTTTAGCAGAGCGTTCACGGTCCGCTCCGTTCAGACCGTCGTGTCCGAACGATTCGCGCAGAGCCGCTCAGCGGAACGCTAGCGGGAACGCTAATGCGCGTGCGCACAACGCTCATATCGGCAGCGGAACGAAGAACGCTGCCCACGGTCCGCTACGAAGCCATTTGAGCGGAGCGTTAGGGTGCGTCTACTGGTTGCTTTGCCGTTTTGCAGCCGCGCTGAGCGCGCGTGGCCGGCGTCTCTGGCAGACGCGCTTGTCAAACAAGCCAAATCAA
The DNA here is from genome assembly GCF_013339745.2 of Dermacentor silvarum. NCBI lineage: Eukaryota > Metazoa > Arthropoda > Arachnida > Ixodida > Ixodidae > Dermacentor > Dermacentor silvarum. Next base: position 104,856,117 of record NC_051155.1, on the reverse strand, counting down.
CGCAGTTCATGCAGCCAGCGGTGTGCGTGAAACGTTAGCGGAGCGGAGCGTAAGCAACGCTCTGCTAAAACTGTCTACTAATGCGCACCGGCAGTGAACGCTTCGGTGGTCTCAGCACTACGACGCCTCGATGCCAGCATTCGAAGGGACGCTGGCATCAAGAAGCACTACCAACGCCACCTAGGTGGCGTTCACCGTACTCAGCACAGCGGAGCGTGGCCTCCGCAATTAGCTCTGAAAATGTTTCTGAAGTTGATCGCGGAGGCTGCAATTACGACGCGCTGTACGCGCTGATTTGACTCGGTGACGATTCAGTTACGTGCTTTGTCTTGCGCGTTGTATTAGTGTGTCAGTTACGTGCTTCGTCTTTCGCGTTGTGCTAGCGTGTGCAGCGTAGTGCAGCTTCCATATGCACGACGGTTGCTCATGGTCATCGACGTTGGTAGTCGTGATGGAGGAGACGTGCCACCAGGCGTCAGCGTGGGTGCATCAACGCCTAAGGGCGCTTTAGCCACAAAACACCAATAGACATTATATATCAATGTGCAATAAACATTACACTACTTCTGTGAAGACACGTTTCACTTTCGTGTTCTATACCGATTCCTATATAAGAGGGATCAACCACATTTTTTGAATTGAGCAACACCAGGCATCGCAAGACGACCGCGTACCATCCGCAGACCAACGGACTTACCGAGCGACTGAATAAGACTGTCACAGACATGCTCGCAATGTACATCGACGTTCAACACAAAACATGGGATCGGATCTTGCCTTACGTGACCGTCGCGTATAACACCGCCGTGCAAGAGACGACGCGCTTCACGCCCTTTCGCCTTCTGTACGGTCGCGAAGTCCAGACGATGCTGGACGCTATGCTGCCGTGTCAAGACGCTGACAAATTGACACCTGACGCCGAGGAATTTGCAGAGCGTGCTGAGGAAGCTCGGCAGCTCGCGCGGCTGCATATCGGCCAGCAGCAGCAGGCAGACGCACGACGCTACAACATCCGCCACAGGGACGTGTCCTACAACCCCGGAGACCAAGTTTGGGTGTGGACCCCCGTTCGCCGTCGTGGCCTCTGTGAAAAGCTTCTGAGCCGGTATTTCGGTCCGTATAAAGTGCTCCGCCGCGTCAGTGACGTAAACTACGAAGTTGTTCCGGACACAACATCGCAGACACGGAGTAGAACACAAAGACAACCGACCTCAGACATAGTTCATGTTGTGCGCATGAAGCCGTACATTGCGCGTCCGTAATTTTTTTTTGTTTTCATTTTTTTTTCTCTCATTCCCTTCTTTGTTTCTACTTTTCATTTATCTTTGGGAGCTTGCTTCTTCGTTCATTGACTGTGCCGGCGTGACGGCTACATTTTTCTTGTGCACTTTCGCTTTGCCTGCCTTCCTCTTCTTTGTCTTCTACGCCTATTTTTTAGCATCGAGGCGATGCTTTTGTTCGGAAGGGGGGATATTGCCACCTGTAGGTAGTGGGTCGAGGGCAAGAGTGGGTCGAGCCCAAGAGAAGAAAGAAGACCGCGCGCTCCCTCTCTGCTCGAGCCAGCCCCGACGGTCGCGTCTTCCAAGAGCCAGCTGCTCTACGTTTATTAAACCTTCAGGGCTACTTCTCGAGGCTCGTGACAATATTTAACCCCGCTTTTAGAACAAGTACCTCATACGCTGCTCGCGCCGTTAGGACAAAGCTTAATGAGCTTCGAAAGTGTTTTTACATGCTCTCTGAAGCTGTGATCAAAGCTTCGTGTTGTTCACCCAGCTACCGTCTACGATATTGTCACGTAGTAGTGACGGTAGAGAAAATGTCACAGTTTCGCCCTAAGGGCGAAGCAATGAATGCGATAGCAACAGAGCAATGTCATACGAAGTAAGGTGAGCGGCTCTGGTAGCAACAACACGCAGAACTGTTGTCGACGCCATCGGCGTTTTGCCCGCGTTAGCTCAAAATGCGTGCGGCGTTGGTGACTGTTGCTGGAGCCTCTGATATAAATAGGCACTTGGTGCCGCAGCTAAACGTCGGCTCCCTTCCCTCCCCCTCCCCCACGGACTCTCGCGCGTCTGAAGAAGGCGCGTTTGCTCTACATATATGGTCATTGTAAAGGAGAAAAGAGACGCCTACTTCTGCAGCCCTTAAGCGAGCATGGCGCAGAACGCGCGTTTGTTCTCCGCCGTGCGTTCCCTCCCTGTGAAAGCGCGCGTCCCTCGCGCCCTTTCACTCGCACATACAGCGTTCGGCGGCGCGCGGCGACGATTTCATCTCCAAATGACGTCATACGGAACCTCACGGCGACGGCGACGGCGACGGCGACGGCGACGGCGACGCCGACGGCAGAAATCTGCTTTTGAGTGTCCATATAATTGCTATCGCAATAAAACAGTCGCAAAACTGTGTATGACGAAACTGGTTGTTTATTGGGCGAACCTGTGCCCACAAAAGCAAGCTACACTCAAAGCACAACGATAGCGGCGAACACAGTCCGCGATCGTCGAAAATCTGATCAGCGGCGAAACGCGTCGGCTTTTATACCTGAGTCATCGAAGGTTCTAGATTAATCCCTGATGCCCGCGTGTCTTCCATAAAGTTCTAGATAATTCGCGTCGGTCATGCAATCAGATAACATAAGCGTCGGTGAAAACAGGCAATGGAAAGAAGCATCGATAGCGTTCTAGAAACTTCCGATACAGGCGCGTCCTGCGCCGAGCGATAACGTTTAACATTTGTTAGTCGGTGGAAAGCGGCCACCGGTGAAAGATAAACATGTATACGTGTCAATACCCTTCCCTTAAAAAAAAGCATCGTCCCGATGCTACAAACAAACGCGAAAGCGAAAACAAAACGACGCGTAATAAAGAAAGAAAATAACAAAGTAACAAAGTACCTATAAGCTCGTCAGCGGGCGTAGAAAGGCTTAAGACGCACCACGTGGATGACTTCAGGTCGTGCCCGGCGCCGCTGTGATTGCGAAATGCCGTCTGGCACAACCTCATAGTCCAGTGCGCCAATACGTCGGATTATCTTATACGGTCCGAAATAGCGACGCAACAGTTTCTCGCTAAGTCCTCGTCGGCGTATCGGAGTCCAGACCCAAACACGGTCGCCGGGCTGGTACTCGACGTAGCGTCGTCGTAAATTGTAGTGTCGGCTGTCAGTCCTCTGCTGGTTCTTGATGCGCAGGCGGGCGAGCTGTCGACCTTCTTCGGCACGCTGCAAATAAGTGGCAACGTCGAGATTTTCTTCGTCAGCGACGTCTGGTAGCATGGCGTCAAGCGTCGTTGCCGGGTTCCTTCCGTAGACCAGGTTGAACGGCGCCATGTGCGTCGTTTCTTGCACGGCCGTGTTGTATGCGAAGGTCACGTACGGAAGGATGGCATCCCACGTCTTGTGTTCGACGTCGACGTACATAGCCAGCATGTCGGCGATGGTCTTATTTAGGCGCTCGGTGAGGCCATTCGTCTGCGGGTGGTAGGCGGTGGTCCGGCGATGGCTTGTCTGGCTGTATCGCAGGATGGCTTGAGTAAGTTCTTCCGTAAAGGCCGTGCCTCTGTCGGTGATGAGGACTTCTGGGGCACCGTGACGCAGGAGGATGTTCTCAACGAAGAATCGGGCTACCTCGGCGGCACTGCCTTTGGGCAAGGCTTTTGTTTCGGCGTAGCGGGTGAGGTAGTCCGTAGCGACGACGATCCATTTATTTCCGGACGTCGACGTCGGAAAAGGTCCCAGTAAGTCCATCCCGATCAGCTGGAACGGTCGGCGAGGTGGCTCGATTGGCTGTAGAAGTCCGGCTGGCCTTGTCGGCGGTGTTTTGCGTCGCTGACAGTCGCGGCATGTCCTTACGTAATGGGCGACGTCGGCAGAGAGGCGAGGCCAGTAGTATTTTTCTTGTATCCTCGCGAGAGTACGTGAAAAACCGAGATGTCCAGCCGTTGGGTCGTCATGGAGAGCTTGCAGAACCTCTGGACGCAATGCTGAGGGTACTACGAGGAGGTAGTTGGCTCGGAGAGGCGAGAAGTTCTTCTTTAGTAGAATGTCGTTTTGCAAGAAAAACGACGCCAATCCTCGCCTGAACACCTTCGGCACAATGACGGTCTTGCCTTCCAGGTAGTCTACAAGGCTCCTTAGTTCTGGGTCGGCTCGCTGTTGTTCGGCGAATTCGTCGGCACTGATTGGTCCCAAGAAAGTGTCGTCATCCTGGTCGTCCTGTGGTGGCGGTTCGACGGGGGCGCGAGACAAGCAGTCGGCGTCAGAGTGCTTTCGCCCGGACTTGTAAACGACGGTGATGTCGAATTCTTGAAGTCTCAGACTCCATCGTGCGAGGCGACCTGAAGGATCCTTCAAGTTAGCTAGCCAACACAAGGCGTGGTGGTCGCTCACAACTTTAAAGGGCCTGCCATAGAGGTAGGGGCGAAACTTTGATGTAGCCCAGATGATGGCGAGGCACTCCTTTTCTGTTGTGGAATAATTTGCTTCCGCCTTCGATAGCGACCGGCTAGCGTAACTTACAACCCTTTCTAGTCCATCAGTCCTCTGCACAAGCACGGCGCCGAGTCCTACGCTGCTTGCGTCGGTGTGGACTTCGGTATCGGCGTTTTCGTCGAAATGCGCAAGTATTGGCGGCGATTGCAGGCGTCGCTTCAGTTCTTCAAATGCTTCGAGTTGCGGCGTCTCCCACTTGAACTCGACGTCGGCCTTCGTGAGATACGTCAGTGGCTCTGCGATCCGTGAAAAATCCTTGACGAAGCGCCTGTAATAGGCGCACAGTCCAAGAAATCTACGCACTGCCTTCTTGTCAGCGGGCAGAGGAAAGTTGGAGATGGCCGCAGTTTTCTGAGGGTCGGGGCGCACTCCAGACTTGTTGATGACGTGGCCCAAAAACAAGAGCTCCTCATACGCGAAGCGGCACTTTACTGGCTTTAACGTGAGTCCCGAGGTTTTGATTGCTTGAAGAACTGTTTCAAGGCGCCGCAGGTGTTCTTCGAAGCTTGAGGCAAACACAACGACGTCGTCCAAATAGACGAGGCAAGTCTGCCACTTCAAGCCTGCCAGTACTGTATCCATGACGCGTTGGAAAGTCGCAGGTGCCGAGCAAAGACCAAACGGCATGACCTTGAACTCAAACAGTCCGTCTGGTGTTATAAAGGCCGTCTTCTCCCGGTCCCTCTCGTCGACTTCGATTTGCCAGTAGCCGGTTTTGAGGTCCATCGATGAAAAATACTTTGCGTTGTATAGTCGATCCAAGGCGTCGTCAATCCGTGGGAGGGGGTATACGTCCTTCTTCGTGACCTTGTTGAGGCGACGATAATCGACGCAGAAACGTAGGGTTCCATCCTTCTTCTTCACTAACACCACGGGGGACGCCCACGGACTCTTGGACGGCTGGATGATGTCGTCGCGTAGCATTTCGTCGACTTGTTGCCTTATGGCCTCGCGTTCGCGCGCCGAAACTCGGTACGGGCTCTGACGCAATGGGCGGACATTTTCGTCGGTTATGATGCGGTGCTTGGCGACAGGGGTTTGTCGAACTTTTGGCGACGACGAGAAGCAATCCTTGTATTGCAGGAGCAGAGCTTTTAGTCGTTCTTTCTTATGCCTGAGAAGGTTCTGATTGACGTCGAAAGTTGGTTCAGGTATTATAGTCGTCGTTGCGGGTGCACTGGAATCCGTGAAGGCGAAAGCACTGCTGGCTTGTACTATTTCGTCGATGTAGGCGACCGTGGTGCCTTTGTTAATGTGCTTGTATTCGGGGCTGAAGTTCGTGAGCATCACCGTTGCTTTCCCTGCACGTAGCTCAGCTATGCCTCTAGCGACGCAAATTTCACGGTGGAGCAGTAAGTGATGATCGCCCTCGATGACGCCCTCCATGTCTGCAGGCACTTCGGTACCGACGGAAATCATTACGCTGGAGCGAGGCGGAACGGTGACTTGTTCTTCAAGCACATTCAAGGCATGGTGACTTATGCTTCTAGCCGGTGGTATCGCGTTGTGCGTTGAAAGCGTTATTGACTTGGACCTTAAGTCGATGACTGCACCGTGTTGATTTAGAAAGTCCATGCCTAGGATGACATCCCTGGAGCAGTGCTGCAAGATTACGAAGCTCGCCGGGTAAGTGCGGTTGTTTACCGTGACTCGCGCTGTGCAGATTCCAGTCGGCGTTATTAGGTGGCCTCCCGCTGTCCGGATATCGGGTCCTTGCCACACTGTTTTCACCATCTTCAACTTCGCGGCGAACGGGCCACTGAAGACGGAATAGTCGGCTCCAGTGTCGACGAGAGCGGTGACGTTATGGCCATCGATGAGCACGTCTAGATCGGTAGACCGGCGTCTGGCGTTGCGGTTAATTCGTGGCGTCGGATCACGGCTGCGTCGGCTTGCTCTGCTGCTGCTACGTCGCGTCGGAAGGTCTTCTTTCGGCGGCGAAGTGTTGTCAAGGCTGTTGCTAGGTGGCCTGCTGATATCTCGTCGTGATGAACCGCGAATCGTCGTCGTCGGCGGCGTCGGAGGATCTTCGGCATTGCGTCGTACAGCAACCGCACCTCCATCGGTTGCTGCCTTTAGTTTCCCGGGTAAGGGCTGGGAGATCGGCCCCGGGTGGGACCGTTGTACTGACGGCGATGCGGCGAGATGTAGCGGCCTGGTGACGGCGAGCGTGAGGATCGTCGTGGTTGCCACTGGGCTCCGGCGAGGTAGTCGGCGATGTCGCGCGGTCGTTCACCTCGATCGGGACGCGGCGCGTTGACGGGGAACCCTCGTAGGCCCATCTCGCGGTATGGGCATCGGCGGTAGACATGACCGGCTTCCCCGCAGTGATAGCAGAGCGGGCGGTGGTCGGGGGCGCGCCAAATGTCTGTCTTCCTCTGGTAGCTGCACTGGGCGACGGGCGGGCGTGCTGGCGGCGGCGGCGGTGGACGACGGAACTGCGGCGTTACGGGGCCCTGGCGCGAGCGCGGAGGGGGGCCTTGACGACGGGCGACGGCGGCGTAGGTCAGCGCTTCCGGCTGGGGTTGCGGCGATTGTGGCTGCACATCGGGAACTCCAAGTGAGCGCCGAACTTCGTCTTTGACGACGTCGGCGATAGATGCCACGTGAGGCTGCGACCCGGGAAAGAGCTTCTGCAGCTCCTCGCGAACGACTGCTCTGATGGTCTCGCGCAGGTCGTCGGCGCCTAGTACTTGAGCATCGGCGTAGTTGGTCAGGGCACGGCGGTTGTATTGCCTCGCGCGCATTTCAAGCGTCTTCTCGATCGTTGTGGCCTCGGAAAGAAATTCGGCGACACTCTTTGGCGGGTTGCGCATCAATCCGGCGAATATTTGCTCTTTGACACCCCGCATCAAGAACCGAACTTTCTTTTCCTCAGACATATCGGGGTCGGCGTGGCGGAAGAGGCGAGTCATCTCCTCCGTGAAGATCGCCATGTTCTCGTTCGGCAATTGCACTCTGGTTTCTAATAAAACTTCGGCCCTTTCTTTTCGCACGACATTCGTGAAAGTCCTCATGAAGTTCTCACGAAATAGGTCCCACGTCACCAGGGTGGTCTCTCTGTTCTCAAACCAGGTCCGAGCAGCATCATCCAATGAAAAATAAACATGACGCAGCTTGTCGTCGTCGCTCCATTTGTTGAACGTCGCGGTCCTCTCGTATGTCTCCAGCCAGGTTTCAGGGTCTTCAGCGGATGATCCACGAAAAGTCGGTGGCTCCCGAGGTTGCTGCAGCAGGATGGGGGACGCTGGTGCTGCCATTTTGGTCGTTGACTTGGCCTTGATTGCAGTGGTCTTTTCGGGAAGAAGTCCGAACTCCGGCACAAGTCCTTGCTGCCTACGGCTAGCTCGCTGGTCCTTGGCGACGTTGGTCTCGTTCTCCGGTTTCGGGCTTGGGTCGCGGCTTTGCGGGGGCGTTCGGTGCATGAACGAACTAGCACCTCCACCAGATGTCACGTAGTAGTGACGGTAGAGAAAACAGTCGCAAAACTGTGTATGACGAAACTGGTTGTTTATTGGGCGAACCTGTGCCCACAAAAGCAAGCTACACTCAAAGCACAACGATAGCGGCGAACACAGTCGGCGATCGTCGAAAATCTGATCAGCGGCGAAACGCGTCGGCTTTTATACCTGAGTCATCGAAGGTTCTAGATTAATCCCTGATGCCCGCGTGTCTTCCAGAAAGTTCTAGATAATTCGCGTCGGTCATGCAATCAGATAACATAAGCGTCGGTGAAAACAGGCAATGGAAAGAAGCATCGATAGCGTTCTAGAAACTTCCGATACAGGCGCGTCCTGCGCCGAGCGATAACGTTTAACATTTGTTAGTCGGTGGAAAGCGGCCACCGGTGAAAGATAAACATGTATACGTGTCAATATCTCCCAAAACAGAGGCTTTCTAAGCCGCGCCGGCGTCATACACTTCTATTGTAAACAAGGAGGCAACGGAGGAAGTTGAGGCAAGAAATGGACGCGTCACCACGTGATCAAACATGGCAGCGCCCACGGGATCGCCGCGAAAAGGGTCAATAGAAACAAAGCGCTGCATGAGCGGAGGACTTCCCACGCGTCACCCGCGCGCTGCCTGTCATAGTCTCCCGAATAGCGAGGCAGTCGCGCCACACTTTGCTCCGTTTGCAACGTGCCGCACGAGACAATGTCCGCGCCAGCCAATATATCGCGAAATGAAAACACGTATAGAGCTGCGCTCAAATTTCCCATTAGGGAGTATCGTTTGCCGGTTAACTTGTTTTGTGTCACACAGCCGCGTCACTTACCGAATTCGCTCTTAAGGCTGTCAGTCGCCTCCAGAATGAAGCTTTTCGGACCGGTAAGTGGAAACTGGTCGGCCAGTTCTTTTTGCGTCGCCTGCAGCAATTCGTAATCCAGGCTGCCGCCACCGGAAACGCCAAACACGTCCGCGAACTCGACGCACACGACCTGACCACGTGACCCGTACTTGGCCCACTGCTCACGGCACTTGGACTCTATCTCGGACTTCTTCATCAAGGGTGTCACGGTTGTCAAGCGGCCTGCATTGTCCAATCGCATGTGCTGTAGCGTGGAATCTCGCTGCTTTATTTATGCTAACACCTTGTTCGATGCATGCATCTTGCCCCTTCCTGAATCGCTTGCCGCGCCAGCTCTTCGTGCGTCCGTGCTTCCACAAGCTAGTTCTTCCAGAACTAGTTTCATGCACGAAGAGAAGGCGATCGAGCGGATCAGCAACAACTAACGCACAGCTGTTAAGCACCACACACACGGTTAGCCAAACTCGACAAGTGTGGAGAAACAAAGACGGCTTGCATCATAAACACACCGAGAATTTTGGAACACTAAAAATAGATTAGCAGGTGCGTATGACCTCGCCAGGCTCGCCTTGCACCCAAAGGCATCCGCACGCACAGTTTGGTAAGATATACAGAACAGAACTAACCACCCTCTTATAAAACAGCTAGGGGCATGGTTTGCTTCTCCCGAAAACAATTCACATTGCAGCTATCAGGACACGGCAGTTTCTGAGCAACAAGATGGGGGACGTGAGTACCAAGAAAAATGAAGTAGAGGGATAATCAGGGGATATGATTCGCTGGCGCATGCGTGCACTCTACCTTTGAAGGTAGAGCGTGCGCTTCTGCTGCAATCCTGGCCTGGCTGTCGCTAAGTACACTTACATAAACGCCACAAAATCAGGCCGAGTTGTCTTGTCAGGGCGAAATACTGTCAACGGGTTTGCGCGGCCGCTACATTTCTCGTGAGTTGGTACTGCGGCATTACTGCTCGGCAACACCCAATGCCACCTCCCGGGGACGGCGCGACTACTCCCGTCGCATCCTGACGCCAATTTAGCGCAGCCACGTCGGTCCCCGATTCTAGAAAGCACAGAGCCGCGTTATGCGAAGTAGAAAATGTTTGAATTTCGGGTAATCGATCGAAGACATTGCACAACATTTTTAAATACTGCAGTGCTTCGCATGACGAAGCTGTTTCCGCTGGCAGTCAATGCTTCAGACTTGAAAGAAAACATTTTTGTCATTTATGAGATGACGCTGGCTATACTGCATGCTGTGGATCAACTGCTTATGCAAGCGAAGCTTGTAGTGGCTGACAAGTTTCGGTGGCGTTGTCGTCGTCTCGGAAAAAAAAAGAAAAACCGGCTGCTCCCACAGTAAAGCTGCTGTTCCAGCTGTGCCGGCGCCGGATCATGTGACGCGCGTGGCCAATCAGGGTCGTTTGGTGTGTCGCGGGGAGGGAAAGGGGGTTGGCGCGCGCTCCATAGAGTAACATACGGATTACAAGAGTGGCCACTCGAGCCTAAAAGCCGCCGAGCTACGCAGCTTCATGCCGCCCGCTAGAGGGCAATACAACACTCCCTGTCTCCAAGGGAACGCGCGTACTAATTATCTATTGTAGTAACTTTTCTATAGTGCGCTATACGTCTACTTGTCTATGTGGCTGTAGACGTAGACGTTATCAACGGGATCAGCCGGCCGTGAGCGGTGGATGATAAGACTAGTATAAAGAATAACGCATCGCTACAAAATATCGGCCATGGTGTGATCAGGCAAGGCGACGCTACAAAAGATGTGCGATAACGTCTGCGCGGTCTTTGCTGGGTTCGCCTGCCAGAACGTGTCTGTCTGCTTGGCTGCTGCTTGGTAAGAAGGCCTTCATTACGTTCTTTTTTCCCTTCATTACTTTGCAAATTGCTTATGTATTTGTCACTTCAGCCGTAAGTTAACATTTGTCGCATTGTGCTGTTCGGCGCAGAGAGCTTTTTGTGTTCTTCACTTCGCGCATGATGTTCGTGGATTGCTTCACATTATGTAATAAACAGCAATTTGGAGTGCTGCGCAGCACGTTTGCGAGAAAATCGTTTCTGGGCGCGAGAAAGTGAGTCGGCACACACCGGTATACGTAGTCTGCACTTTAGCAGACTACGTATACCGGTCCGTGTGACTACGCTCGTCCCGTGTTCTTCCTCGTCCTTGTGTCGTTTTAGCGCTATGAATCCCGGTTAAAATTATGTAGTCTGAATTTAATGCACGTGTGTTGAACTTCTGTGAAAGAATGCAAACGTTATGCTTAGGATCGTTATTCGTGGCGTGCGCAGATTGCTTGAAGCCTTTGTTACGAGCGCAATTAGAGAGAACTTGCGAATTGAGAAGAATGTTTGTAAGCTGTGGCTACGACGTATTCTGAATAAACACTCCTGCCTCAGTAATGCATGCATGGCACCAAAGGTTGCTTTTTTTTTTCGCTGCGACAATTGCACGTGACGCTTTTCGCGAAAGGGCGATCTGAAGTGCGTAGGTGAAAATTTGTGCGAAGGCGGGAGGAAGACATAACCAATATTTTTTTTTCAGGTCATGCCGACCATAGTCAAGTACTACGAGAATTACTGCTGTGTTGCGAGGTGCAGTAACATCGGCAGGACAGGGAGAGAGCGTGGTTGGCTGACAACTGCAGTGAGCAGCCTTCATTCCTCGTTTGCTATGCAGCCCGAAACTACCACTTAATAAGAAAGGTTAGGCTTCAAAGGACGAGCGTTGTTTTCCTCTTTAATGCTAATGCCATCTTCTGCAGTTTTACTGTTCTGTGGGGTTTTTCATAATATCGCCTGTTTATTTCTTTTTTGAAATTTATTCTCAACATGTGGCAGCTGTATTGGCATGTCTCTCATTGTGCAGTGTACCCATCTTTTTGGGCTTGCGTTCATCTAACGTTGCGAAAAAAAAGTACATGTGCTTACTGAGAATGACTGAAAAGTAAAGTTTCGGCTCTTCCAACACTTGTCATGTTTATTTAAAGTGCCTGCATAAACACACAGTGGCATCGTGTGCTTGCTGCTCTGGCGGTACAGCTTACACGAAGCTACTCGATGCATGCAAGCAACGCGTTAAAAAAAATCAAGATATAGCCATACTATGGCCTCCGGGACGAGCACTCGCACGGGAGCAATCTTGGAGGCCGTGTACATTTTCTAATCGCCAGAAGATAGTCTTCGAGATCAGTTTTTCTGCGGTCCCAATCTCTGAGTCTGCGTAGATTCCACACACCCGCTAGGTGCGCTGCGAACCAAAATCGGCTAAAGCCTCTATATAGGGGCTTTAAAATCAGCCGCAGGGGCCTATGAAAGTGTCCTCTCTTATCCTTGTATGTTACTCTATGCGCGCTCCGCCAGTCATCCCTCGCCTCAGATCATCTCGGCCACCGGTTGGGAAGGCTGCGTTTGAGCGACGGCGCCGCGAACCCGCTCGGGAAAGGGCTTGTCGTCGATGTGCCGAGTCTAGCGTGAGGGCTTCCGCAGCCCAGGCCAAAGGTCAGCGAAGAGCCGCGGACCCCGAGTTGCGGGAGCGCGATGTTGAGGCCAAACATTAGCGTGGTCTTGCCCTCCAGGAACCCGACAACGGTGGTGCACGCCTCGGCAACGCTAGGGCCAACTTGACGGGTGCGATGGCCAGGTTTCAACGCGAGTTTCTCAACCCGAACTTCGGAGCCAGTTGCAGTGCGTGTGACCGGTTGTGGTGCGAGCACAACGTGGTACTTGTCAGTGTAATTCGTTCCAAGGAACACCGAAGCAACAAACAACAAGATTCGCTTAACCCCATTTTTTGTCATTTTTGTATTCTTTCCTTCACAGTGCCTAGGCTGTGCGCAATGTTACGCTTCTAATACTGATGTTTTGTAAAAAATTTTAAGTACGGGCATGCCAACTAATTATTTTTCGGAGGTCAGTACCTGCTTTGTCGGCGTCGACACCAGTGGTCGCCAATGGCGCGCTGCATCCTTTCGTGCACCTCTGGGAGCCCAAGTTTTTTTTCTTCAGTGAATGAAATCTAGTATGATCTGCCTTTTTTAATTATGTTAAATCGATTTTAAAATCCTCCAAAAGGAATCAGGTTATGAAACAACCATGGATCTTTTATGATGCTAAGCTTTTCAGTATACAGGCGATGATCTCGCCAGTGGGAATGCAAGGCGCGTTTCTCTGAATGTTTTCAACAGCAAAGATTTTCGAGCAAAGTCTTCTAGACTGCCGTTTTGCGGAGCTCATAAAGAAAATGTTTGTGAACGCGTCTTATAACTCCCAATTATTTATTTCGTTGTGGCATTGTTCTACCGAGTAGCAATGTCCAGTGCAGGCGGCGGATTATATGATCCGATTTAGATAAGGAGATAATGAGTATTGTCGTGCGGAAAAGCATCTTACGCTAGGTAAAAAAAAATAAAGCAGAGGCAAGAACACTGGTCGATCTATTATGCAGCTGATGCGGCGATTGGAATTGGGAGGGATCAATTTTTACACGCCCCTCAGCTAAGCTTATGTCACTTTTAAGCAGTCACCATATCTTGAGTTTGAGCGCTACTGTTTCGACAGAAGTCGTATATGATAACATCGTAAGCCGCAAAATTGCACGTACTCCAGTCGTTCTATCAAGAAAGTATTAACCGTGGAGCCAGATGCTTTTCGAATAAGTCGTACCACATCGTAAATATTTGGAAATAAATGGCAAACAAGGGCTCTCCAATTTTAATCCTTGTAAAATCATAACATTAGCACGAGAATCGATTTTCTTCTTTACGCACGTCATGTCGCTCAAGTGTGGTACTCGCTTCGACGTTTTTCCTGCGACTTCCGGGAGGTTTCAATCGTGACTGCACCTGTTGAATGTATTTTTAACTGTTTTTCGAGGTATTAACACGAGAACAACATGGCGCCACACATTCCTGCCCGCTATTCAGCGTAGTCCCTCCGAAGTGTCATGCTTTTCCTGTACGAGAGCTAGCTTAGAGACGACTGCGTAGTACCCCTCTGAGCCGGCGGTGGCGCCACTTGTTGTGTTCAAAACTGTAGATCGCGAGGTAGGATACAGTGGGTCGGGCTGAGGGAGCGTAGGGTCAGTTTGGTCACGTCTGGCTCGATGTGCTTGTGTCGAGTTTATCTAAATGAAAGCACTGACTAGAGACAAATTAGACGCTCGCAGAGTGTTTTGACTTTGAATGCGTGAACATTCTTTGGCGAGTACTAAAGCCCTGTCACGCGAGAACTGTAATGCCTTGTATCTTCACAAAAATGCGTAATTTGCGAATTTAAGATATTTAATTGTTATAATAGGGGAAATGTAGATGATTGGTACCTTTATAAGCGATAGGGGGCAATTTAAAGAACCAAATTGATGAGAGGGTACCCATAAGGATACATAGGGTTCCATAGAAAATGTACGGGAAGCTCGTAGTAGGGGTAACCCAACTGAAATTTGGTGGTGGGCCGGCGTGAAATTTGTGGGTGGGCCAACTTTTAATTTAAACGTGGGCCGAATTAAATTTGGTGGTGAGCCAACTGAAGTTTTGGGGTGGGCCAACGTGAAATTTGGCGGCGGGCCAACTGAAATTTGGGGTATGCTTGCACACACTAGATAACTCCCGTGGAGTTTCTGCATTTTTTTTTGTTCTAGCTCTTGAATCAAACAATAACCCACATTTACAAAAGTATATCGTGTGTAAGCTGTGTTATAACGATTTTTATGAGCGGTTAATTAAATGCTATCAAACGTCTGATCTTGTGCAACGCATTTTCCAGCATAGCGACTGTCTATGTGCCCTGCGAATAAGCAACACGCGGAAAGAGCCATCACGTGACCCACGTGATACTGCAACAATGGATTACACTATGTCCAGAATCGGCCCACTTTTCATCACTTTTTCTAATTTCGAGAATAGCGCCATTTTCCTATCGCGCTATCTCCAGAACTGCCCCACCTTACCTGGCAAGCAGCAGACCGGGGAGGTGCGCGAACTCGCAAGAAAGAAGGGGTAGAAAGTTTCGTTTAATAAAGGAATTATGTGTTGCACTAAGAATATTTATGTGCACGTTCTCAATAAGTAAATGATAGAAAATTAAGTAAAAAGGTTATAATTAGTGAATTATAATGCGCTATACCATTAAGATGTTGGCGTGCGTTACAGATTCGTATGTGGTCAGGTTTCATGTCCGAATTTATGTTTCCGTTGCGCATATGAGAGTTGCGCTGAGGCACGCTACGTGGTCTGTCAGAATGCATGGTTTATACTAGCCCGTTTGCTGGCACTTGCATTCAGAGCATATGTAAGTTTCGTATATATATATATATATATATATATATATATATATATATCCACAAAGATATCTGGCGAGAAATGAACCCATCTGAAACTACGTGGAAGAGGCAAGGGATGCATTCCTTCAACACACGCCCGGTGGAAAGCGGGAGCAAATGCCCGCTTCCTTACCTTTAATCATAAGTTCTGGAAAGTCAGATAGGTTTGCTAGCTTTTCTCTGTTTCCCGTATCATGCTTGCACTCACTTGAAGCTGCCATATCTGAAGTCACTGCATTCAGCGCCACTTAATGTTAACTGATATTCTTTGTAGGATTCCTACTCACATGACACACTGTAATATACCCCTTCCAAGTTTGTTCATCTTTGTCTTTCTCGATGAACATCACTTCCAGTTCATCGTCATTTCTTGCTCTCTCAGTTTTGTTTTTTTTTTGCCCTCACTCAATCGCACTCTTCTAATAATTAACGAGTACCTACTTCGGGACTCCTGATTGAATCTTCCCGCTAAGAAATCAGGGAGCCACAGTTCAATAAAATACAAAAGTATCAAAAGCTGCCGTACCCTGGCCGAAGGCGTTCTGCATGAGATCGTCAGTCTCGGGATTCTTCGGCCTGTACACCACGGCCAACAGCTGCAGAGCTTGCTTGTTCGCTTCGTAAGCATCGTAGATTATGGGTTCTGGTCGCACCGCCAGTCTCTGCGGGATCCACTTCAGGCGCGTCAGTGGGAACTATAAGCTTGGACAGCCCCGCCACGCTGATCACCTCCAGTACCAGGGCAAAGTAGTGGCGCTGCACGGACTGCAGCCACAGCAGACGCCTGACCACGTGGAACACCTTCGTCAGACTCATGTCCGGCGCAGGTAACGGGTCGGCTCTCGATGCTCCTCTTGTAGTATCACCGGGCGGGAAGAAGGTAGATAACTCTTGCAGCTAACGGCAAAAGAGCTTGGGTTTCTGCGCTGCTCTGCAATGTCCGAACCCCGATTCGTGTCAAACGCGCCAAGGTAAGAGTGCAGACAGGCTAAGCATCCTGCTATGTCAGTTGCCACAGATCTAAAGTAAACTGCTTTGCCTTTCAATTCAATTGAGTTGAGTTTTGTTTTATCTTGATAAAAACGGAGTGGTGTGAGACAGCCCCATAAAGGCACTGAGCAGCTTGACGCAAGCGAATTGTGCTGCGTGCAAGGCTTACCAAGCATTCATTATCAGCGCCAAACAGATATTTCACAACCGAAGTTTTAAGGTTCTGGCGCCACAACGTTAGGAGGAGGCGGTAGCCATGCGAAACATGTCCTGCCTAGCTTTCAGATTATTTCATCATTGATGAACCCTCATTCAGCTCAGCAAATTGCTCTTTATTCAGGCAGTCTTTTATCCTGTCACCACACGTGCGAGGAGAGTGGCGAGAGCAATAGCGTTGCGCAACGCTATAATATGGGCGCCGCGTTGACTTATTACAGAAATATAAGTATTCTGTGAATAGCCTGGTCATCTAGCGGGTCCATCAAATTTAGTTCAATCTAATTAAGCACCGAGTACAAGCCACAAACTGACCTCATCGCTCTATTTATGAGTGACAAAAGAAAATGCACCAACGATTACGTTACTCCCTAATGCGTTTTTCTTTCTGGGGTTTTACGTGCCAAAACCAGTTCTGATTATGAGCGCCTGTCTTCTTTCGTCCTCGTCTCTTTTGCGCTGTTTTTTTTTTCTTGAAGTATGTTACACCAACTCGCCCACATCAAGCTCCTGCTGCTTCTGATTATGAGGCACGCCGTAGTGGAGGGCTCCGGATAATTTTTGGCCACCTGGGGTTCTTTAACGTGCGCTACAACGCAAGCACACGGGCGTTTTCGCATCAAACGGAGCCAAGTGTGGCGCGACTGCCTCGCTCATCGGGAGATCGCGAGAGGTAGCGCGTGGGTGACGCGTGGGTGCTATTCGCAGCAGCGGTCGCAGACTGACTTCCGCTCATGCAGCGCTGTTTCCATGTATGGTTCGTTGGACGCGCTCTCCGTGTGCCATCGTTGAACAGACTACTCTGTGGCCACATCGTAGTGGTCGGCACTATACGCGGCACTATACGGTTTTCTTCGCACGCCTTCGCTATACACTGCGCCTCCGCGTCCCTCCTCGCGCTCTCTTCACTATCGCCGTCTTTCATCTCGCACTGCGCTCCGCGTTCGCTTTCAGCTCTCGCTGTGCTCGTTCGCTCGGTTACGCCGACGCTAGCCGCAGGAACGGGCTCCAAAGAGCTGCGCGCTAAAAAGGAATCGTTACGCCTGCATCGGCATTTACCATGTCATAACTACTTCTGACACACTTGCAAGTGATCCTGCAAGATGTTGCGTGCAAGTGTCACTGCGCACTTACCAAGAATCCTAGAATCGAATAATCAGCAGGAGGATAGTTGTCTTGCGGCGGCTGGGGTGTCGTTTTCTGACGAATGGCGAACAAAGTACACTGAAGAAAAGAAAACGGGAAAGGTAAGTGATGATGTAGTCATAATATAAGGTTTAATAACTACCCGGTACGCATAAGTGATTCAGACTCGGGCAGCGCTATCAGCAGCATTGGCTAATGATGCATAAAATATGGAAATCATATGTTGCTGCCCAATTATTGAATCCCGGTACTTCTAGTTAATAGTGATTGCCGGATAACGCTGCCGAAGCTGAATTCTTGTTCACAATGCTATCCACACTGCACACGGGGTAGGCAAGCTTGACGGTAAGTGTTCCGCAGTCGAAGGACATATTAGATATCCGACTGAAAAACTATTGAGCTGAAAGAAGCTTGAAATAGTCTTTCCTCTAGTCATTAGACAATGATCGTTGTCTACGGAATTAATACTGATTGTTTTCAGAGTCTTGTGGACAAAATTCTCAACACACCGTATTAAGTAATTCCGTAGAAAGCCCATTTCCGAATTGCGCGTACGTTTAGACATTCGATTATTCACAGCGGAGCTGTTTAAGCCGGCCGTCAGTCCGTGTGTCGCGAACAAAACCTCGCCGAGCGATGACGTCACCTGCGTTGCCTAGCAACATCGCCTATCAACGGAGCGCCGCCTCTTCGCCCCGCCGCCGCTAAGGCTTTACCGCCGCTCCCGCCACAGCGCCACCTAGGGACGCCTTGCCTAACCTCCGCAGCAGCGCCCAACGTTGGCAGCGCCGGTCACTCCCCCGCCGCACAGCAGCGCGGGGGCGAAGCTAGGCAATGACGTCACTCTAGAGAATTGGGGGCAAGGACTTACGGAGTCGCCATCTGTCGAAAGCGCCTCGCTTGCGTAGTATGAGAGATAACGCGGCGCGCTTCTCATAGGTTTGGTTGTCGGCGCTCAATAAAAACACCACGTGGGAGACATCCTGGCCATTTCTCTAAGCACTCTCCAAAGGAGGGAAGTTTCTTACTGTCAAAATAATAATCTTGGGCAAACAGAAAGCGCACAATAGTTCACATGCGTTATCTCTCTACCGAATACGTACAGTGAACGCCCACTGCGCGCGGTGGCCGCGATGGAGTCCCCCGAACCTGCTTCTTGCGTGAAAGGTAGGCAATCGCTGAGAGTTGACTATCGGAAATATGTTCTTATAGTGTGCTGTTTGTATAACCAAATGGAGCATAACAGGATGAAGATTCAATGCAGCGATCAGATGGGTTCGCAGCGACCGACTGCGCTTTTGCATGCATGGCCACCCATAATGTTTCGCTTTCGCTGCCGAGCGCGTTTTCGCACAGTACCGTGAGCTACCGTGAACATTGACAGTACACAAGCAACCATTGTTGTGTGGACGCTATCAGAGCTGTTCAAAAATAATTTCGTTATAACTAGGGACATCGACGCAATGCGGCGACTCGTGATGCCCAATCGCGATGACTCAACAATTTTACAGCGAAAGCTGCATATGGCTAGGCGAAACGAAAAACCGTTCGTCCCATGTTTCTCTAAACGTCTCCATTGGCTGCGCCGTCAGTGATGTGGCAGCGCCGTTAGTGACGTCGTTCTCTGCGTCGTACCTGCTCTGCCCGCAACGGCGGCTCCTCGGCTCGCTGTTGTCGCATGCATTCGATATCTCGTGTTAGCTCGGCGTCGTGGTTAGCAGCGTCCGCCCGCCATTGGCGCTTGCGTTCCACTTCGCGATTTTAACGTGGACGTTTCGTCGCAGCCGAAGCCAAAGTGCCGCTCGAGAAACTGCCGCCGAAAGCGGGCGTTGGCCCCGGCGAACGCGTTCCCGCCATTGCCACGTTGACGCTGCTCTGCCCGCAACGCCTCCTCCTCGGCTCGCCGTTGTCGCATGCGTTCGATATCTCGAGTTGGCTCGGCGTCGTGATTAGCAACATCCGCCCGCCATTGGCGCTTGCGTTCCACTAGAAACACAAACATGTAACCAATAATTGAGAAACGCTTCAATACAGCGTCGGGATTAACCCACTGCTAAACACCGGGGCCGCACGTTTCAGCTTCGCTGGTTAACCATCTGTACGGAGTGCGTGGGCGGTGTTTTTTTTTTTTTACTTTTCTTCTAAATTCTTGGTCGTTTCAATATCGTTATTTCTCAAGTTGCGTCGCACTGCAGGTTTATCGGTCTTCTCAGCGAGGAATTTCCCGCTGCTTCTTTATGTTAATCCAGTACATTCATTGTTTGGTGCTATCACAAACATGAGCATATGCCATGCCTTTTTTGAATGTGCTTCTTACCGTTGCCTTTCCATTCCGGTTAACTTACCAGGATCTATCATCAACAAGTTCATGACGAAATCTTCATGACAATAACCGGGCAGCGCGGTCAACCATCTCAGTGCGCCTTTTCTACTACTCACCGAACATCGCGCCCCAATGCCGTAGTTGAAATCTTGCTCGCGGAAGTGCTTGCTACACACCCGAGTTGCAGCCGATGGCTGCTTGCCGTTTCTACGTTTAGCAATCCAGACTACACGCAGCTTCTTGGCCTGCGGGTACGTGTGAAGGCTGACACCAGGCTTCATTGCCTACGCGTCCGTCACTGCGGTACCGAGCAATAGCCTACCATGTCAGATGCTTTCAAAGCCAGCCGCTACCTATTATAGGGCTTTCAAGTGTTGTCAAGCAGACACCCGAAGCAGGGAAAACATCTCCACTTCATTAGAACCGCCGCGCAGGTGGGACTAACGGCCGGACCACACGGGGCTAGTCGTACGCGCCTGGCTACGTGTCACGCGTCTGCGATGCCATGCACGCTCGTCCAACGCGTCTAGAAAGGAAAGACGAGGGGGAGGGATCAGGTTGCAGCGCGGCTTCCTCCTTATAGAATTTGTCGAAGCATCAAATACATGAATAATAACTGCATTGCCAATGCCATTGTAATATGTATTTTTTTTTCATAAAAATATATATTCGTATGTCCCCAAAATTGTGGCAGAAATAACTTATATCAATGCTTCCGCGCTTTTTTTTTGTCTATTTAATAAGTACAGAAAATATCACGCGAACTTCAGAACTATATCAGTTCGAAACCAGCAACGCAGTGCCTTGCGCTTGAAATGAAAAACGTGAAGACCGTGAAATTAACAAGTTGAGGACAAATATTTCGATGAATCTATGTAATTCAAGAACCTTGTTTACATTTTTGTACATGTACATATGCAACGGCCAGCGAAAAACCTCAATGACGCTGTCCTTCGTTGCAATGGATTGCGCAGGAGCAGCTATTACCGGTCGTGTATTATGAGTAATTGCACCAAAATTATAGTCGCAACAGTGAGTACATATAAAAAGCAGGAGTTCTGCAAAATATACATTAGAAATGCGAAGATAGTATGGAAAATACAAATGCGAAGATACAACTTGGTAAATGGCCAGAAAGTGTCGCTGGAAACAAAGTTCACTGCTTGTATACACAAAACCTCGCCACAAGATATTTAAATGCGCATAAAAGTCTTTAACAAATCTACGTATCTAAGCAAACGTCACGGTATATAATGCGTCAAACAAGACATAAACGTG
This sequence comes from Dermacentor silvarum, assembly GCF_013339745.2. NCBI lineage: Eukaryota > Metazoa > Arthropoda > Arachnida > Ixodida > Ixodidae > Dermacentor > Dermacentor silvarum. The sequence continues at coordinate 104,835,037 of NC_051155.1, read as the reverse complement.
TTGCTCAGTCACAGATAGTGAACTTTGCGCATAGAAGGACAGACGATCCAGGCAAGCACAATACTGTGATCGCAGAAATCGTGATATGTACTTGGGCCATGCTGCGCTCGCGACAGCACCATATGGGTAGAATAATAGAGGAAGGTGCAGAAATCAGTACGAAAATGTGCATTTTAGCTGCCTGCACAGCCGCAACAATTATTCTACACCCAAAATCAAAGAAGGTGATTGCTTTGTGTCACAGACCCCGTGAACGAGGCGCAGACGCCGGACCAAATTCCAAAGCCGATTTATCAGCTTCCGAAAATAATCACACGAAAGCAAGGACAATTAATAATGGGCTCTCTGGTGCGCCAGCGAACGCCGGTTGCTGTCCAAAGACCGAGTCAGAGCCCAGAGTTGTCAAAACACAACAAAATATATTCTTCCAAACTAGGCAGTTAGATACACACGTGCACACTTAGGCTAGACACAACACAATACAATTCAGATGGGTATTCACAAAAACACAGAAAAATCATTAACGACAAGCACTAAGAGTCCAACACGTAAAGTACCAAATGAAAAGGAACACTAAGTGTCCAATCGTATTCACCCGTGCTGGTTGGTCTTGGAATCAGACGATCTCGCCATAGCTCAGGCAAATCTCGAAGGAGCTTCTTCCGGAAATGCAGACGCTCGATGAACTGGTCGACTAGATTGCCCGGGAATCCCATTCTTCCGCAGACGCTCGGTCTTCACGTTACATGACTTCACCGGTGCGGACTGAACTCATACTGACGATCACTCGCACGACGGTTATATAGCTTCCACAGGCGTTCTCGAACTTTCCTGTCGGAGTCGTGATCTCGTAGCATGGCCAAAGCTTGAGAATCTTCTCGTCTTTTCTCGAACCTTCGACCACCGCCGTCGTAGCGTCCTCGAGGGGGTGTGATGACTCATGCTGTTGGCGCACGCTCACGCTGTAGTTATCTCTCTCGACTCGCCGGGTGAGAAGGTGTCCTTGCGCGCGCGTGTGCTCTCTCTCTCTCTCCGGTTAACGTCGCTTCGTCGATGCTCTTCTAGACGTTTCGGCGCCGTTGTTCGCGTTGCTGTTTGAGGCGTATGTGCTCTCCCCCTCTGAAGTTGCCGCGGGGCCGGCGTGTTCTTTCGCTGGCTTGCTTGACAGGCGGCGCGCACTTGGATTACGCGCTCTTTTGTAACACTTTGTTTCAAAAAAAATGTAAAAGCAGGTAGCCAGAAAGCAAAGAAAAGGACAAACGAAACCACAGATGATGCCCGGCAAGTTGAACTACCCAATATCCGAGTGCGTTTGTTGGGAAACGCTGCGTGGGCCGGGCTTTCAATGAGCAAGGTCGGTCAAAATTGGTTGTTTATGACCTCGTAATTTTCGTAGTCGTATGATAATTTTGATCAAGATGCTAACTGTTACAATAAATGGTGAAAAGTTCTGCGGTTTTAAAAGCTAATGAACAGTCATACGTTTTCATAATTACAAGTTTGTGGACCTGAAGGCACGGAGCTTTTTACTGCAATTGATTTTTGCTGCTTCACTGTCTAAATGACAAACTTCACTCGGCGGGGAAGTTTAGCGAAGCAGTCAATGACTTCGGACACGTTGATGCCGACTGTGGGCGTATAAAAGATCCAGCCTAACCATGCGGTCCTCAAACATTGCAGAGAGCAAGTAGTTTTTTTGGTAATCTCATGTTTGAAAATATTTGCTCTGCGCTGGCAGTGGTCACGAGAAGGGTGACTAGAATCTTCAGCAGTTTGTACACATTTACATAGAGCCCCCAGTCGCAATGAGACAGGGCATCTATTCCGGTGCTAAAACCTAAATACACTTCTTCGATGTCGTTGGCATCCTTGTTTAGGTACCTTGCACAACAGTAAGCTGTTCGATTCCACCAATATACGTCGTTTCGTCAGCAAGTACGGAGAAGTAGCTGCAGCGTTTACTTTTTCAACTAGGCGTTCTTTGATAATTTCACCACAATTTTCTATAATTTGGTTCTGTACATCTAGGCTTAAATACGAGGCATTACTGGGGCAACTTTCCAAATGGTTCTTCAGATATGTATCTCCACAATCAGCTCGCATGCGAAGAAGCGCTTTCAAAATACCAGTATTTCCAGCCAGGGCTTTACATTAACCCAAAGGACCCTTATCCCTATGGCCACGGAGAGCCAGACTTTGTCGCCCGCAAAAAGAACTGTCTCAATATTAGACCGCTTTCTTCTGTTTTCTTTTATTTTACTTTGCCTGCCCTGGTCCAGCTGATCGATCACATTGGGCGCGCTTCCCGAAAATGTTTGGAGAAATTTATCAGCTGCCAGCTGACAGTCACGATGATATTTAGCATTTTCGTGTATGGAAGATTGCGAGCGCGTGCTTCCTTCTCTGGAACGGCGTGAATACGAGGGCTCCAGTGCGCGTTTGTTGGCCCAAGTTTATAAGAACATAAAGCCCATAAAGTTCCAGAATTGGATGTCTAAAGCACACCTTTGGAAATGTCAGTGCACCTTTCGCGTCAAACGTTTGAGAACTTTATACCCACAAAGTTTCGGAATTGAAATCCATGCGCTCAGTAGATATCACGGCCGCTGCGATATGCCTCGACGCGCCCGCTCGCTATCGAAAAGCCCTTGAAACTTTGTGCTCGGATGGGGCTCCTTACGTTATGTGACTCCAAGCGCAATGCCCCGAAATCCAGCCCGATTTCGCAATGTTTGTGCCGAAATGTCTTTTCGAGCGTGAAAAGGACATTGTAGACATCCAGAATGATTCCCGGCGCCGGTGATTGTTTTGATCGGCGCCGGGAAAAAATTTCGGGGGGGGGGGGGGGGGGCGGGCTGCTGAAGCCCTATCAGCCCCCCTCCCCCCTGGCTACGCCCCTGTCAGGCAGGGCTTGATTTTGAGCGTCATTTTGAGCGTACGCGTCGGAAGTGGCGGCCTGTACGCCGTCGTCACGTGGCCGGCATATAAACTTCCTGCACTAGTTTAGGTTGTTCTGTCTGAATGGTGCTGGGGGGGGGGGGGGGGGGGACGATGGACGCTATCCATAATGAACCGCTGGTCGACTGCGCTTTGGCCGGCGAAGCACAAGCACCATAAGAATAAGCACGTCACGAGATCTTTGGGCAGAGGTGGCGAGAAATGCGATGCCCACCTCGGCCCAGAGGCAAGTGCTCAAAATTTTATACGGGAGTCATACGCGAGTCACTTTCGAGCTCGATCGGTATTAGATTTCTCGATCTCGATGCCTCTTTCGTGCAACGTAACAATAAACTTTCCTCAAAGTCAATAACGAACGCTTCCCGAGAAGGTGATTCTAGGAGCATTGTGCTACGCGAATTGAAGCGCTCACTTGTACGCGTATCGTGTGGCTGCTCGCTCTTCCCTTCTTCACACGCGTAAGCACTCGAAGACGCGTGCGCTCACGTATACGCTTAGCGAGACGCATATCCCGTGCTCCGTGTGGTTGGGCCTTAAACTTTTCAGTTCGCTTTGGCACTTCCGAAGCACACGATGCGGCCGTTGTGTCCACGTGATCCCTCATACCACGTCACGCCGACGGTGGCGCCACCTTTTCCAGTGGTGGAGCTCGCCCCCAATATTAGAGTGTACAAGACAATTATCGAGCGGGCCGAACTATAGTGCCTTCAATTATGTAGCCGAACGCCGCTCTCCCGCTGAGGCTCCGCGTGTGGAAAAATAGTGCGAGGGCGCTGCGAGCGAACTGGATTGTGGCGGAGGCGCGCTCCGCGGCATATTTAGCGTACTTTCGCTGCGTGCGCCGAGGCCGATTGCGCATAGTACGCTCTTAAAATAGTGCTTTATTTCTACTGAAAATTTATGTTTACACCATTTTGCCAAACATATTGTCACGAGCAATGCCAAAGACAAAGACGCTGTAGTGGGGCTGGGTCAGAGGCTTTCTTGTCGGACTGAAACCTGCTGGAACCTGTGCGCTCTGTGCAGTCTTGACTAGACAAGCGCTAGCCGTTTACTGCTAATCTTCGGAGCAGACGCCACGTTTCTCCCGCCTCCATGGCCGAAGACAGTACGCAGTCATCGCAGCCCGCGCCCGCGGCTCCGGCTACCGTGGTCCTTTCACATCCCCTCGACCCCGGCACGTTTTGCGGCATGGACAACAATGACGTCGACGATTGGCTCCTATTGTACGAGCGCGTCAGTAAGCACCACAGGTGTGATGAGACCCTAATGCTTGCCAATGTCATTTTCTACCTACGGGGCACGGCTCGCGTGTGGTTTAACACGCACGAAGAACTTACAAATTGGGACCTATGCAAGGAGAAGATACGCGCATTGTTTGGCCGATTGGCCGTGCGACAAATGACAGTCCGGCACGAGCTGGCGGCCAGAGCTCAGACGTCCACGGAATCGTACGTCGCATACATCTAAGACGTACTAGCCTTGTGCCGCACAATTGACGAAGACGTGACAGAGACGGACAAGGTTGGCTACGTGTTGAAAGGCATAGCTGACGACGCCTTCAACATCCTCATGTGTAAGCACTGCACCACGATTGACTCCATCATCACTGAATGCCGGCGGTTTGAACAAGCAAAAATCAGGCGCATTACTCAGCGCTTTAACAGACTCAAATCAAATCAAATCAAATCAAAATTTATTCCAACATACAGCAGATGTTGAGGACCGTGGACAAAAAGCCAGCAAGGCTTGACGTGGTCCATGGCCCCGTTTTAAAGGCAGCAACAAAACAACAAAGGATAAACACAGTCTAACACAAGAAAATAGAAAAGGTGAGTGTCCACACCAATAACTTTGAAGCCATTATCAGGATTACCATGTGGAAATAAAGCACATAAAGCAAATCATATGACATACATAGAGTATTTTTTAGAAGTACAGCTAGTACTTGCAAAATTCTTCACAAAAACAATAAACCGAAACTTAACAACAGTCAAAACATGCAACACTATATTGTCACGAGCCTCGAGAAGTAGTTCTGAAGGTTTAATAAACGTAGAGCAGCTGGCTCTTCGAAGACGCGACCGTCGGAGCTGGCTCGAGCAGAGAAGGAGCGCGCGGTCTTTCTTCTTCTCTTGGGCTCGACCCACTCTTGCCCTCGACCCACTACCTACAGGTGGCAATATACACAAGCTTTATACAAAACCTTTATAAAAGCTTTTGAAAATTTAACTCCCGTACGTATTTGATTCCCGAATACAGCTGCGACCTCCTCGTGCGAAGATCCCGTGACGCCCCCTCCGTTCTCGCCGCCTAACAACTTGAGCAGGATTGTTCGCCAGGAGCTCGAAGCCATGGCTCCAGCCGCTTATCAGGCACCTGCTCACGACCATTTGGCGTCAATATCTCTCATTCAGGCCGTCGTACGTCCGGAGGCTGCAAATATGGGCGTCCTATTTCCACAAGCCACCAGTTACGCCCCTCCGCCCATGTGCGTGTCCGGTCCTCCCACTGAACACCACACCGCCCCAATTGTTGCTGCTGCCGCTTCCGCTCCCCGGTTCACACCCCGCTACCGCAACCCTTCTGAGTGGAGGACGCCTGAAGATCGACCAATCTGTTTTTCTTGCTCTCGCGTCGGCCACATTTCACGCCACTGCCGCAATCGTCGTAATTACCGACCAAGTTTCCCCGGTGACCACGGCCGAGATCGTGGCCCGTACTACAGCACACCTCTTCTCAACGACCAACTTCCGGCCCGTGATCCTCACCGTCTTTCTTCGCACTCTGAATCGACCTACGCTGATATCGCCGCACAAGGACACTGGTCCAGCCGATCGCCGTCCCCTCAGAGTCGCCAGTCGCGCTCCCCTCAACGCCATCACTCACCTCCTCCGGCTTCCTCTGGACACCACCCGGGAAACTAGCCAGTGCAGCTCCGGGAGGTGAGGCTGCATTGACGGACCCCAAAACCTCTATTGACCCCTACTTCAAGACGCAATTTGCTCGGTGTTCTCATCGACGGCGTGCCCGTTACTGCTCTCAATGATACTGGCGCCCACATATCTGTTATGAGTTCTACACTCCGACGCCGCCTCCGCAAAGTGCTGACACCTGCCGTCTCTCCTACTGTGCGAGTAGCTGACGGCACCCGAACACCGGTTCTTGGTATGTGCACTGCCCGCGTTACTGTTGCCGGCCACCACACTTCAGTTCTCTTTGCTGTTCTCGACGCTTGCCCACATTATGGCATTCTTGGTATTGACTTCTTGAGCGCCCACTCTGCCCTCATCGATTGTTGTTCTGGCATTTTGCGGCTCGAACTGTCATTGTGTCCTGATGACGCCGCATCAAGTAACACTCGCCTACGTTCCGTGGAGTTTCTACGACTACCCGCGCAGGCTGCTACCTACGTCCTTATGTCACCGTTTCCCCCAGTCCCTGATGGTGAATATGTGGTCGCACCCCTCACAGATCTGATCCTCTCGCGCAACATCGCACTTCCTCATACCGTAGTGGTCATTGCCAACAACAGAACGTTGCTTCCAGTCCTCAACTTTTCTACTTCGACCCATGTCCTTCCTCAAGGAATTTCACTAGCCGAGCTGTCACCTCTGGAAGAATGTACTGTTTCTGTATTCGCTGCTAACGCTGAGACCGTGACGCAACCTGCCATACCGGCGCCAACCCAGGCACTTCTGGACAAAATTATATCCCCCGACCTCTTACCTTCCCAATGTTAGGCACTCCGTGGTGTCCTATTTTCGTACCTTGACGTATTTGATGTTGCGAACAGTCCACTACGCCGTACACATGTCGCCGCCCACCCCATCGACACTGGAGTCGCCAGCCCCCTTCACAAGCACCCTTACCGAGTGCCTCACTCTGGGCGCCAAGTCATCCAAAAGGAGGTAGAGAAAATGCTTGATAAATATGGTATAGAGCTTTCCTCTAGCTCTTGGGCATCCCCTGTAATGCTTGTGAAAAAGAAGGACAACAGCTGGCGGTTTTGCGTCGATTATCGCCATCTCAATCGGGTAACGGAGAAGGATGTGTATCCTCTCCCACGAATTGATGATGCGCTCGACTGCCTCCATGGTGCCAAATATTTCTTTTCGCTAGATCTCCGTTCGGGATACTGGTAAATTGCCGTCGATGACCGCGACCGCGAGAAGACCGCATTCATCACACCCGACGGCCTCTACCAATTTAAGGTCATGCCTTTTGGGTTGTGCAATGCCCCTGCAACTTTTGAACGCATGATGGACACTCTTCTACGCTGTCTGAAATGGTCGACCTGTCTTTGTATCTGAACAACGTCATCGTTTTCTCGCCCAGCTTTGACAGCCACCTCCCTCGTCTGTCGGCCATTGTCGACATATTTCGCCGGGCTGGCCTCCAGCTCAATTTATCTCAGTGCACCTTCGGGCGCCGCCACATCGTTTACTTGGACACCTAGTCGACACTACTGGTGTCCAACCGGACACTGACAAAGTCCGTGCCGTCCGCGAGTTCCCAGTTCCACGGTCCACGCAAGAAGTAGGCAGCTTTCTTGGGCTCTGCTCCTACTTTCGCCGCTTTGTTCTCAACTTTCAGACAATGTTCGACCCCTCATGGACCTACTCAAAAAGGATGCGACCTTTTCTTGGGGCGCGGACCAAGAGACTTCCTCTGCGTCATTGATTTCTTCCCTCAGTTCACCACCTGTTCTGCCTCATTTTGATCCGGCTGCTAGAACAGAACTTCGCACCGACGCAAGCGGCCATGGCATTGGTGCTATCCTCGCCCAAACACATAACGGAGCCAACCGTGTGATAGCGTATGCTATTCGTCTTCTGTCACAGTCGGAAAAGAATTACACCATTACTGAGCGGGAGTGCCTAGCTCTCGTCTGGGCGGTCGCGAAATTCCATCCGTACCTATATGGACGGCCGTTCGTGGTCACAACAGACCATCATGCGCTCTGCTGGCTCTCAACACCACAGGGAAGCTCGGCCGTTGGGCATTTCGATTACAGTACACCTTCTCTGTAGTGTACAAATCTGACAAGTACACAATGACGCCGACTGCCTGTCCCGCCACGCCGTTGAACCATCCAACTCCACTGAAACAGACCCCGACACCTATGCCTTAGCGATAACATACTTCATCCATGTGGCCGACGAACAACGCAGAGATCCATCGTTGCATCCTCTTATTGATCATCTGCCATCCGGCACCCTCTATCCTTCACTCAACATGTTCTTGCTTCAGGATAACGTTCTTTACCGCTGCATCGTGCACCCCTACGGCGCAGAACTCCTGCTCGTTGTCCCGCATCATCTGCGCAGGGATGTCCTCGTCTAGTTTCATGACGCCCCCACTTCCGGGCACTTAGGCGTCTCCAGAACTTATGATCGCATACGACGGCGTTTTTGTTTTCTGGAGCGGCCTTTATCGGTCCGCTCGCCGCTACGTAAAATCTTGTGAACTGTGTCAGCGTCGCAAGAAACCTGCGACTCAACCTGCTGGTCTCCTTCAGCCAATTGGCGTTCCAACCGAGCCGTTTTATCGAGTAGGGCTGGACTTGTTCGGTCCCGTTCCAATTTCCACGAAAGACAACAAATGGATTGCAGTCGCTCTAGGATTATACCACTCGATATGCAATTACTCGAGCGTTGATAACCAGCTGCGCCACAGACGTAGCCGACTTCCTACTGTACGACGTCATCCTCCAACATGGTGCTCCACATCACCTACTCACAGATCGCGGTCGCTGCTTCCTGTCTCGTGTGGTTGACGATCTACTTCGATCATGTGCTACTCATCACAATCTTCACGATCTCATATCACCCTCAAACGAATGGACTCACCGAACGCTTAAACCGTACACTAACCGACATGCTTTCCATGTACGTTTCCGATGACCACCACGACTGGGACGTTGCGCTCCCGTTCGTCACATTTGCATACAACTCAACGCGTCATGAAACTGCCGGCTACTCACCCTTCTATCTTCTCTTTGGGCGCCATCCCTTACTACCCTTTGACACCTTGCTCCCTTCTGATCCGGCCTCCACGTTCACAACTTCCTATGCGCAAGATTCCATCACCCGTGCGCTCGTCGCACGTACAGTAGCCCGCGCTCGGCTCTCGTCATCGCAGACCGGACAAAAGGCCATCTACGATCGTCGACCCCGGGATACTGATTTTCCACCGGGCTCTCTCGTCCTTCTCTGGCTCCCATCTCGTCTTGTCGGCCTCTGTGAAAAGTTAATGCCGCGGTACGTCGGGCCCTACCGCGTGCTGCGCCAGGGGACTCCTGTCACCTATGAGGTATCTCCCATGGCATCCACCTCATCGACTGCCGCACCACGAAGTGACATCGTACTCGTTTCCCACCTCAAACTTTACAACTGCGATAACCCATTTTGACCACAAGCACCGGGACGGTGCTTCATCGGCCGGGGATAATGTCACGAGCAACGGCAAAGACGTTGTAGTGGGGCTGGGTCAGAGGCTTTCTTGTCGGACTGAATCCTGCTGGAACCTGAGCGCTCTTTGCAGTCTTGATTACACAAGCGCTAGCCATTTACTGTTAAATACTCCCCGTAACAATATATATTTGAGGTATGGATTATAGAACACGGCGTCTTCAATTTTGCTGTCGTTGTCAAGCGCGTCATCTACTAGCGAGCGCGCGTTCGCTACGCGGATCCTGGCGGACACCCAGTTTTTCGCGCAGAACGTCTCTGCAGTACATTTTTTTTAAATGTTTAGTTGCTTTCGTGCGCCCATGACTATTGACGGCTGGTACCAAATGTAGTTTTAGCCAGGTGAACTGCTGTTTTTGCCACTGTCTTCTAAATGTAACTGCATGGTATATCTACAACATGAAGCTACGTAAGAAAATTTTATTATTTGATATCGTGTCATCTTACGCGCGCTTGTTAGTGGATGTTTATCAGAGACAATGATCGAAGAAAACAATGAGAGTGAAATAAACCGGCGCGAAGAATGACCAATGTATTTCTAGGTAATTAAATCAAAGGGTACATAGACATATATATTCACGATAAATATGTAAGGGAAGAAATAACAAATATTCTAAATGCACTAATTGAGAAAGTGAGAAGTCCCCACCGGAATAAGCGCACTTGTTTGCAGTAACAAACACACTTATAAGTAAATACGTACGGCACAGAAAACTCTCATTCGCAGAAATAATATGCATAGCAGGCAAAACATATATATATATATATATATATATATAAGGAAGTGTTATTGATATACCGTAGCATGCCGAATAGTCGTTTAATTCCGTTCGAGTGTAACGCATAACAGCACCATTGAAGTCTCAAAGGTGCGTGACCGATGCAAGTCAGGACTGTTATTCCGAATGATTGTACTGCCGGAGGGTCGTGGCTGTTGCGCAGAGGCGCAGTTCCTGAGAGAATTAACGCACGGGTGTTAATAAGTCCTGCTTAACAAATTCCTAGCTGTCATTCAATATAAACGCCCCGTTTTGGGGCAGCCTGTAAATCTGCTAACTTGATTCAGACAAGGAATACTTTGACAGTCTCACCATGTTTGCAACCCATTAAAACTGGGTGCCCCATGTGGTGAGTCAGTGAGTGAAAAAGCTTTATTGTAGGTCCGGCGAGGGCGCGAACTCGTCGCGCACCCGGCTATAG